>NC_081185.1:143831405-144152843 GCF_029867415.1 Vicia villosa | reverse complement strand
TATCCGAAAAACAACAAAAAAAAAAAAGAATTTGGATAATTCGGATATGTATATCCGAAAACACCCAAAAAAAAATTAGAATTTTGATTAATTAAAAAAACCTCAAAAATTAAAAAATTTGGAATATTAATTAGTTCAGATATCATAAAATTGATATAATTTATAAGTTATGAATAATAATAATGATAATTATACTATTGATATTTCTATTCTAATTTCAATTATAAATTAAAAAATAAAACTCATAAAAAATTTAATTTTTTTTTGATAAAGTTCATATTAATAATTATTAAAATTATAACTAATACAATTATGATATATAAAAAATAAATACATTAATAATTATTCAATAAAAATTTAAAATAAACAAAATCAAGTAAGAATAAAATTATTTACTACTTTATTCATATTTTAATATAAATTTCGAATTACATAATTTTTTAAAATAATAAATAAAAATCACAATATAAAAATTATTTTAATTATTAGTTATGATTAAATAATCATTTTTCACTTAGTTTGAAAAAATTACAAGAAGATTTTGTCCTAATTCTATTTAGTGAATAAATTATATATGTAATTTTATATAATTCAAAATTTACTTATGAAATATAATAAGAATATTTTTTATTTATATAAGTTAGTAAAATAATTTTTAACTTTAAATTTTTTTGGTAATTTTGTTTATAAAATAAATTTTTTTTAACTATAAAATTGTTTTTTAAAATTAGTTTATAAAATGATTTTTTTATGTATCATAAAAAATAATAAATAAATAGTAAATAAATATCTTTATTATTATTAATTTATATATATATATATATATATATATATATATATATATATATATATATATATATAAGGTGTTGATTTAAATATTAATTAGGTTAATATTATTATTATATGATATATATTTAATAATATATTTTAATTAATACAAATAATTATATTATTAGTTGTATTGATTTATCTTTATTTTAACTTTTGAATAATTATTGAGTTTTTTCGAATATGTATATCCGAAAAATTTCAAAATCAAAAATTAGAATATTTCGGATATACTATCTCCGAAGACACCCCTTTTAAAAAGAATAATGTTTTTGGAAGTACATCTTCGAAGTTAATTTTTTTAAAAAAAAATCTTTGAATATACTTCTGAAATAACTTTAAAAAAAATGCATTTGGAGATGCTCTTCTTCGAAAATATAGAAGTATTTAAAGAAGGTAGGAGGTTGATAGATAAATTGTTTGTATTAGGTGAAACTCTTTCCTTTACTTTAGGAATGAGTTTTACTTGGTAGAATTTAGATCAACTTTAAATTAGAAAGAAGGTTGAAAAGAGTTGCCCTCTTTGGAGATAAGAACAAGAAGTGTCTCAATGATAAAGTTATCGATGGTTTCCAATTCTAAAAATCCTTAAATAATAAAACCTGAAATTTTTTCATAAACAGCATAATATCCTCGAAAAATAAACACTTTAATATTTACAATTTTTAAATAAATAATTAATAATACTATGAATGATTTTGAAATGAAAAGTATATTAATATAAAATATTTTCTATTATTTGGAGATAAATTATATAAAATAAGTTAAACTAAATGATAAATTATATTAAAGAGTAAAGATTAATTTTGGTCCCTCACAAAAATTATAGAACTCAAATTAATTTCTGACAAAAAATCCAATTTAATCCCTTATAAAATTTAACTGGGCCATATTAGTCCTTTCGTACATATTTTTTTTAAATCAATTTTTTTCCTACTTGTATACTGTGACTGGACTGTCATGTTGAATTTTATTTTATTATATGTTTTTTTAAATACTAAATTGATTTTTAATTTCAATTTAATTTTAAACAACTCATATTTAAAAACATCAAAAAAAGCAAAAATGTATTCCTAAAAGAATCGAATCAAGAACCTTTAAGATACGTCATATATTTGGCCACTAGGCTAATGTACATTGGGAATAAATTATTCTCATAATTTACAGTAATATTAAATATTTTTGAATTTAAAATAAAAAATAAAAAATTCATAAGATAAAATGATAGTCATTTTAGAACTACACCAATTATTTTTAATATTTTTAATAATGGATGACTAACTTAATAATTCAGGATAAATATTTACTTATTTATTTATTTAAAATAATTCATAAATAGATATTTACTTATTTTAAGTAATACACGTATGTAAATTAAACAACACACAAATAAATATTTACTTAAAATTAATCAAACACACAAATAAATATTTACTTATTTCAAATTAATTAAATAATAATTAATTAATTAATTAATTAATAATTAGTTAATTAATTAATTAATTATAATAATAATAATTCAATTAATTATTAAAATGTTTAATTAATTCAAATTAAAAAATAAATTAAATTTAAAATGATTATTTAATTAAAACAAATAATAATAAATTAATTTATTAGTAATTTATGTAAATATTAATTTTTTATTTTATTAATTATATTTACGATTTATATTTTATTAATTTTAATTTTAAATTTATGTATTATTTGAAATAAATAAATAAGTAAATATATATTCTGAATTATTAAGTTAAAAGTAATAATCATTAGAAATATTATCAACCAGAACTGATTGGTATAGTTGTAAAGTAACTACCTTTTAATCTGAAGGGACTTAGGTTCAAATTTTTTATTTTAAGTTCAGAAATGTTTAATATTATTACAAATCATGAAATATTAGTTGTAAGAATCAATGCACCTTCAGAGAAGGCTTTTTTAACAATATATGGGCCTTCATAATTAGAAGTCCACTTGCCATAGGAATCAGAGTGGATAGACAAGATCTTTTTGAACACGAGGTCGCCTTCTCTGAATTCATGAGGACGGAGCTTCTTATCAAATGCTTTCTTCAGCCTCTTATGGTACAACTAACCATGACACAAGATTGTCGTTCTCTTTTCTTCAATCAAGATCAACTAATCAAACCTGTTTTGACATCATTCAACTTTAGTTAATTTGCTTCCATCAAGACTCACATTGACAGGATCTCAACTTCTATGGGGAGTACTACTTCCATGCCATAATCTAAGGGGAAAGAGGTCGCCCTTGTTGAAGTACGGACGAACGTCCGGTATCCATGCAAAGCAAAAGGTAGCATTTCTGTTCTGCCTTATCCGCTTAAAAAATGAGGCGAAGCGGATTTTGCCCGTGGACTTTTTGTTATTTTTTTATTTATAATGAAAATTGAATAGTTGGTTAAGGAGTTTAATTCACTAATTTTTTAAAATGTATTAGTAAAAAAATTGAATGTTTCCTCTTTTTATATAAATATAATTTTATTCTATTATTTTAAAAGTAGGTTTTTTTCCATTTGTTTCATATGCAGTCGGGCCTATCCCTCTATTCCATCGGTGTTCTGTTCGATTATTGAAGCATCCATTTTTGTTTTGTTATTCTTCTTCTTCATAGACATATACGTTTAAGATAAATTTCAACCCAATCTTTCTATTTTTGATATTATATGCAGAGTGAGACAAATACTTAAATAGCCCAATAAACTTTGTAGAGATGACACACTTACTAACTAGTTTTAGATTTGTTGCAGTTCTAGTATTGTACATTTGTACTATCATGATCTCAAGACAAATTTTACAAAAAACTTTGATTATTTTCTTGTTCAGGATATGACTATGCCTTTGAAGTTTCTGCATTTTTACTTGTTAATATTTGGAAATTCAATTAATTATTGACCTTGATATGTTTAATTTTTCTCTAATAGATTGATAATTGGTCTTTTATTGGCACCAAGTTGTTGCGTGTCAATCATTAAATGATATTTTTTTGACAAAAATAATGTGTTCTAAAACATTTAACATAGTCATTATAAATATAAGGGTTAAATATGTTATTAGTCCTTATAAATTTTTCAATTTCATTTTTCCTTCAATCAATGGTCCTTCTAAAAAATTTTATTCGCTATTTTTGTCCTTCATACTAATGTCTGTTAACAGAGCTGACGTGACACTTACACGTGGCAATATCAGCGTGACAAAGATGCTGACATGGATGTCACATGGCATTTTGTTTCCATTTTATGTTTTTTATATAAATTTTACTTGTAGCGACAAATATTTCGTTGCAAAATTTGTCACTAACATGAACATCATTTAAAAACTTAGAAACCGTAACAAAATTCTAGCTAGTCTGCAGCTAATCCGTAACTAATTCAAACACATCATTCTTATGATCTAGACTTCGTTATTTTTCTTGTTTTTTTTCAAAAAATTTTATCACATTATAAAGATCTCTCCCACAAAAATTTAAATTTTTTTGACTTGAGATGAATTAAATATGAATTTTTTTACAAGTCGATTTTCTTTAAAACAGAAACAAGGAAAACATTAGCATATGATTGAGTTTTAAGCTATTATTTTGCAGGGAGTTATATCATAACACATAAAAAGGAACTACAAATTTTCATGACATTTCGAATAAGTCTCGATTTATTTTGATTTTTTGATCAAAACACATTTAAATGTGTTTTTTTTCAAGTCACGAAATGATAAATTTAACTCTATTGATGGTAAAACAACTGACAATGTTTTTCTTGATAATGTTTTCCTTGTTTCTGTTTTAAAGAAAATCGAAACAGCCTATAATGTTTCCCTATAAAATAATAGCATAAAACTTAATCATATGATAATGTTTTTCTTGTTTTCGATTTATAGAAAATCGACCGTAAAATAATTCATATTTAATTCTTCTCAAGTAAAAAAAAATTAAATTTTTGTGAGAGATATTCTTATAATATGATAAAGTTTCTTGAAAAAAGTCATGAAAAAAATGAAGTCTAGGTCATAAGAATAATGTGTTAGAATTAGCTAAAAATTAGATGCGAATTAGCTACAGTTTAGGTACGATTTATGGGTTTTGTATGATGTTCATGTTAGCAACGAATTATCTTTCACTATAAATAAAATTTATATAAGAAATAGGGACAAAATGCCACATGACATCCATGTTAGCATCTTTGTCGTGCTGTCCCGATCATAATTGTGGGGATCGAACTGTGGTCCTCCCTGCCAAGTTCAGCGTCAATCACCACTGAACCAATTAACGATTTATTAACCCTAAATATAATTTATTTGTGTACAAAACATTGTTTTTTTTTTTTTTTAATTATAAGTTTGAACTCATTAACATAGATTTGTTATTTTTTTCTTTATGTTATTTTTTTTCTTTATGTTATTTTTTTTCTTTATGTTATTTTGTTTATATTGAAGAATATGCCAATGACATTAAGAATTAAGAATGGATGAAGTTCTATGGATAATTAAGAAATATCTTTTGTAAGTCTCGTGATTAAATTTTTTATAATAGGTAATGGTAACTCGTGCCCTTAAATTAGGAATTAAAAGAAAAAAATATTGTTTTAAAAATTGTGTACTGACTTTAGTAAAAATATAAAGTTAATTATTTTTTTTAATATAAACTTTTTATAAGTGGATTTCTTAATTTGTGTGTTTTAACACTATCCTTTTATAATTTATATATTAAATCAAATTGTAAAAAAATATTTGGCAAAACAATTCACCAACTTGTTAGTAAAAAGAGCATACTTAACTTTAGACATTTAAATTTATCCACCTCATTCCGACTTGCTTTTGAATGGATTTAACGAGACGGAACTAAACGGGATGGGGTGAAGCTTTGCCATTAAGGTTGTCAGAATCGAATTTTTATCTTGACTCGTTTTACCTAGGTAAAATCGAAACGTAAAATCAGAGTTTACATCATATTAAAACATTAATTATTTAAATTTTTAACTTAATTATAAAATAAAAATATACTATATCATCATAATAAAGTGTAATATTCACATACTTGTATCAAACTACATAAATTGTCCAGCAAATCATAAAATGTAACATCCAAAAGATTATAAAAAAACAATAGTTTCATAAGTTTTTCAAGTTCTAAAAAATTTGTTGTTCATCTTCATCTTCAACTTTATCAAGAGTTCAATCCTTCTACAACACCGTCTTCATTAGAACATTCATATTTGACTTGATTAAATTCATCTCCAAATGTCAAATATTCTTTAATATTATAATCAAGATATGAATGTGAATAAAATTAAAAATCCATAGACAAAATTTAACGGGCCAAAATATAAAATGTGATTTATAAATTTTGACAAAAAAGAAAGTAAAATCAGGTCAAAGAGTAAAATCCAACGATTTATCATGATTTCACCAATTTCAGAAAGATTTAAATCACTTAAAATCGTTTCGGAATACAATTTTACCTAAAAAAGTTTTTACCTGCGATTTAACACGAAATGCTGATCTAAAAACGTGAAATTTATAGAATTTAAGTTTTAAATCGAGATTTTAACAACCTTTTTTGCCATCCATACCACAAACATCTTAATAATAAGACTAAATAATCTTAATAACTTACTAATCACATAAAAGAAAAGGTTAAAAAAATATAATTATAGTTCACTTCTAAAACTTTTTTATCAAAATATTGATTATAATCACATAAAAGAAAAGGTTAAAAAAATATAATTATAGTTCACTTCTAAAACTTTTTTATCAAAATATTGATTATTTCTATTATTATTTATTGATTATAACAGGTGACATGTAGTGGCTAGGTGGGTTTGATTTGGAAAATAAAAATGGAGCCAACAGCAGACAAGTGACACGAACAAAATAACATGCATGATTCTGTCATAACAATAATAAAACGCATCGAATGCCATTATTACCCCTCCCATCGTCCTAGCCGTTACATACGCCAAAACCCTCAATTAATCCAATTGACCAATCTGTCATTTCAAAAATAGAAAAGGACATTTCCGTAACTAACCACACACCTTCTCCTTCTTCTTTCTTGTTCTAGTTATCTCTCACTCCACTGCAAGCAACAAAAAAAAAACACTCGTCTTTTTAAATTCTAAACACAGTGAACAGTAAAAGCTGAAGTTAGGGTTAGGGTTTGGTTTCTCGATGGCGTCTTCTTCCTCCGATCCCGGAAAGTCCGCGGAGACAGCAGAAGCTCTGGTGGCGGCGAACGATCAGCTTTTACTGTACAGAGGATTGAAGAAAGCGAAGAAAGAGAGAGGCTGTACTGCCAAAGAACGAATCAGTAAAATGCCTCCGTGTGCCGCCGGGAAACGTAGCTCCATCTACCGCGGTGTTACTAGGCATAGATGGACTGGTCGTTATGAAGCGCATCTTTGGGATAAGAGTACATGGAATCAAAATCAGAATAAGAAAGGAAAGCAAGGTTTGGCTTGTTGAACTTAAGTCAGGTTCAAGGTTTTGTTTGATGATTAAATTGTTTACTTACGTTTGTTATTTTTGTGTTGTTCATTGATTGTTCGACGGAAATTTGTCTTTATGATGATGCCAGTTTACTTGGGTGAGTTTTCAGTGTGATGCTACTTTTTTTATTGAATTTTCTGATGCATTGTTATCATTGGTGATGTGATGATGTTTGTTGATTATGGGTTTTTGATAGGGGCTTATGATGATGAGGAAGCAGCGGCTAGAGCGTATGATCTTGCTGCTCTGAAATATTGGGGTCCTGGGACTCTCATTAATTTTCCTGTAAGTGTATTGCTTGCAAGGTTTTATGCTTATTTTAGAAATAGTTTGGATTGGTTGCTTTAATTCAGAAATGTCATATGGTTTTGTGATTTGTGTTTTTTCATATTGCTTGATAAACATGGTGGCCAGGGCCATTCATTTCCTGTTTTGTATTTTTCTTCAAAAGATTTTTATGGAAATTGCTAGAATTTGTCTTTTGCGCAGAGCCATGTTTTAGTAGATCTGGGAGTTTGTGACTCTAAAGTTACCTCCAATTTTGTACATGTGTTAGATATATGATTATGATGCTTTCTTTCCCCGACATGTTAAATGGTTAAGAATCATAAAATGGAAATGTTTTGTTGGTAACTAAAATTAGACATTTGATACTATATAATCCAGTGGTCTCTTTGAAAGGAAATGGACGGTATCTAACCACTTCTTATAAATAGAGTAATTTTTATAGGAAGTTTGATATGTGTACTGCAGGAGACTGATAATACCAGAGATCTCAACCACTTCTTATAAATAGAGTAATTTTTATAGCAAGTTTGATATGTGCACTGCAGGTGACTGATTATACAAGAGATCTCGAAGAAATGCAGAACGTTTCGAGAGAAGAATACCTTGCGTCTTTGCGTCGGTGTGTACATCTCTCACAAAAATATTTACTTGTAACCTACTGCTGCTTACATGATATGTTTGATGCAGGAAGAGCAGTGGGTTTTCAAGAGGATTAGCAAAATATCGTGGACTCTCAAGGTGCGTATCTAACAAATTGTTTTAACTGAAATTGTCTGTCAATGAAATTCTTTCTTACCTACATTCACAGCCAAGTCTATGGGTATGTGTGTAACATTGACCAAATCTTTCTTGGCTTTACAATGGAGCTACAGTTCTTCCTGATCTGGTGTAGCTGTCATCCCATTTATAGATTTTGTCATGGATTTGATGTTAACATTAATTATGCATTTCATTTTGCATGTGGTGGTATAAAAAATTAGTCGATGGGATCCATCATATGGCCGAATGACTGGATCGGATTACTTCAGTAGTATGCATTATGGTATGTGGTTATCAGATTTTAACTTCAAGCTATTCTTCTATTGAATGAAGTTATATGAACTAATTCATTTGTGGTCCTCCTTTGACTGTTTTATCTGCACGATTGCTACCATGTATCTCACCTTTTTACAAACATTGAAGGTGCAGGGGATGATTCAGCTGCAGAAAGTGAATACGTTAGTGGTTTCTGCTTAGAAAGAAAGTTTGATTTAACAAATCACATCAAATGGTGGGGATCTAATAAGAATCGACAACCTGATGCTGGAACAAAACATGGTTTTGCTGGAGATATTTACAGTGAACTGAAAACATGGGAACAGAAAGTCCAACCAACAGAACCATACAAGATGCCAGAGTTGGGCCGGCTCCACAATGAGAAAAAGCATAAAAGTTCTTCAATCTCTGCCTTAAGTATATTATCGCAGTCTGCTGCTTACAAGAGCATGCAAGAGAAAGCGGCAAAAAGGCAAGAAAATAGCATTGATAATGATGAGAATGAGAACAAGAATATAGTCAATGAGTTGGGTCGTGGGAAGGCGGTAGAGAAACCCTCAAATCATGATGGTGACAATGATCGGCTTGGCATTGCAATGGGAATGAGTGGGGCGTTGTCTCTTCAAAGAAATGTTTATCCATTGACGCCATTCTTGTCTACACCACTTTTGACAGCCTACAACACTGTTGATCCACTGGTAGATCCTGTTCTCTGGACATCTCTCATTCCTATGCTTCCTGCTGGCCTTTCTCGTACAGCTGAGGTTGGTATAATGACTAAAGTATTTTACTTTATATACATGGAAGAAGATTACATAAAAATTTCATTTAACAGTGCTGTGGGTTACTTATAGAAGTCTTTTCTTTAGTAATGATCTGCATATAAATCATGTATTATTAATATTAAAAATGAAAAATACATTCAATTGGAAAGGAAACTCGGTATAAATAAAATAAGGAATATGCTTACAATTGTTTTTTGGGTACTTGGTAATAATTAAAAAATTGAAAGTAGTTAATTAAAAAAGTAAAGCATTTTTAAGTTTCCAATGTAACAAAGGTTGTACTTTTCATTTAATACTTGTTATCTCTTGATTGATTGTTAACATTTTTTAGCAAGACTCTAATCTACACGAGTGTTTGTGCATCCATATTCTTTATAGTATTAGCATGATATTTTTAAAAAATTTCATTTGTATGAATCTGGTGAGTACATGTTTATGAACATGTGTTTTCCATTGCCACTAGACGAACCAGATACTGTTATTAATGTGAAAATTTATTTAGATACAATTTTCATTAGTTTTAACTTATGGGAGCTTCAAGTTAAGTTATGGTTCTTCCCCTGTGAAACAATTCCATAAGAAGTTTATAGAAGCTATTGGAAAAGTTACATGAGAGAACTTCTTTTGATATATTTCGATTTTTGAAGTACTTCTTAAGAAGTCCATCCAAACAGGTTCTTGGATCAGTGTAATGAATGCAATAATTGTTCAATTCAAAATCATCAGTTATACTATTTATCACATTTTTGTAGGTTCACCTTACCAAGAACATTTGGATTAATGTGCAGGTTACAAAGACAGAGACAGATTCTTCAACGTACACTATGTTTCAACCAGAGGAGTAATTAGAAATCTGAATTTCTAATTGAAAAAAGCCAAACACCCGAAAGCTGAGCTTGTACCAAACAAACAACAGTGTAAAGTTCTAAAATCTGAAGAGCTCAAGCAAATCTTAAGTAATGCCCCCATGGCCTTTTGCAAATATCTCATGTATTGCAGAGGTGGAAGAAAAGAAGTTACCATAGTTTTACATTATGAAATAGATATATAGGATTATAGCACAGATATTTACATTTCAAACCAGATATGTACCAGTTGATATCTCGATCATGTATATGCAGTCAGCATTAGACAAATTTTGAATTTATGCGGAGTATTCTGTACAGAATATGAGATGAACTTGCATGGCCATAAATCGATTTGCATAGAAGTATTTGTATGTTTCTTTTAAGAGCTAATATATTTCTTCATTGGTTACTAGAAATAGAGTACTAGTAGGATGAAAATAATTGGCTAAAGGATAAATTTAGTTGAGATACTTTGGAATGCCTGTTATATATAGTGGTTTAACCTAGCTTTGCAAAATGTTGGCTTGAAAATGTCCTGACTTCTATAGTATACCTGTGGTGGCTTTGCCTTAACTAAGCGGGGCGTTGTTTCAAGATTAAGAATTAAACTTTTAGGAATATTGCTTAAAAAATGGTTATACACTTATACTCATGTTTCTTGGGAGTTTGAAGAAAATTTATTTTATAATTTCAATGATTTTAAGATGAGAATATTCATTCCCATAAAATTTCACATAATTTTTTTATTAAAAAATATAACTATTAAATCCTTGAACCAAACGCTCTGTTTTATTTTATTTTTAGGAATTGCTATTTTGATAGATGTGTTTTATTACAAAGTCAAGCCAGCAAAAAAACAGATCAGATGATTTAAAGTGTGGTAGTACATTTAGGAAGAAGTTTGGTCTTCCATGTGCTTGTGTAATAAAAAAAAAAAAATGAAACTTGCTACACTAATACATATGGATGAGATTTACACTTACTAGAAAGGTTTTTTCTTTATGCATCTCCCTATGAGGGTCACCCCTAGCGAAAACCTCACTTTACCCCGCTTCGGAAATGCATTTTCGAAATTTTTTTTTTTTTTAAATTTTTCCAGATTTCGGAACTGCATTTCCGAAAAAATCCCAAAAATTGGGATTTTGATTAATTCAGAGATACATCTCCGAAAAAACAAAAAAATTAAAAATCCCAAAAATTAATTTTAGGATATTAATTTATTCACATATCATAAATTTGATATAATTTATGAGTAATGAATAATAATAATTATATATTTTGATATAATTTATGAGTTATGAATAATAATTATTATATATTTATATTCTGATTCATATTTTAAAATTTAAAATAATTTTAATTAAAAAAATTAAAAAAATTTCACTTACAAAATGAGTTATAATTTTTTATTTATATATTTATATATTTATAATAATTATTATATATTTACAAAAAAAAATTAAAAAATGAGTGTTTTAATTTATATATTTATATAATAATTATAATAATTATTATATATTTATAAAAATTATTATATATTTATATATTTATATAATAATTATTATATATTAATTATAAATATATTTATATATTTATATAATAATTATAAAAATTAAAAAAATGATTGTTTTAATTTATAATAATTATTATATATTTATATATTATATATTTATATATTTCACTTACAAAATTAATAATTATTATTATATATTTATATATTTCTATTCTGATTCATAATTAAAAATGAGTTATAATTTTTTATTTAGTTTAAAAAAATTAAAAAAAGATTTTGTCTTAATTTTATTTAATGAATAAATTTTATATTTAACTCTATATAATTCAAAATTTACTTATGAAATTAAAATGTTTTTGATTTATATAAGTTAGTAAAAAAAATTTAACTTTAAAATTGTTTAGGAAATTTTGATTCACCTTGATTTTATTGATTCACCTTCATTTTATTGATTCACCTTGATTTTATACCTATTAATTGTATTGATTCACCTTGATTTTAATTTTTTAATATTTATTGAATTCTTTTGGAAGTGTATATCCGAAACATTCCAAGACCAATTTGGTCTTGGAATATTTCGGATATGCATCTTCGAAGACACCCCTCTCCTAAAAGGGGTGTTTTCGGAAATGCATCTCCGAAAACTCAAAAAGGGGGTGTTTTCGGAAATGCATCTCCGAAAACACCTTTTTTTCGTGTTTTCGGAAGTGCATTTTCGAAAACACCTTTTTTTTCAATAAAAGTACGTTTTCGGAAATCTATTTCCGAAACAAGGGGTATTTTGGTAAATTCGCTAGAGGTGACTAAGAAGGTTAGGAGGTGGGTAAAGAAATTTCCACTAGAAAAGGCGTCGATTTGTGATTATGGTGCGATGAAGGATGATAAATCAAACATATCTATCATGACCAAGTAGGAAGTGATCCAAGAGAGATTCATGAAAGCTGATGACAACATTTGGGTTAAAATGATTGCCTATCGTGAAACCACCATTTGGGTTAAAATGAAAGGTGTCCCTAAAAAGGTCAAACTGACCGAGAGTGAAATTCTACAAAGTGGTCTCCTTCGTACTTCGAACATGTTGACTCACGTTTTCTGGATTCTCCAACTCCTAAATCTCAAAAAATCATTTCCAATGGTGCTCGTATTAGCAATCCATCTCCATCACCATCAAAACTAAAAATCATTTCATTGAAGAGATGTCATTTTTATGTACAAATACATTGAGCAGACTATAAATGTTAAAAATGACGACAAATGCGGCTTTCGAGTTGTTTCAGGTTTGCTCGGTAAAGGAGAGGAGAACCACACATTTGTCTGCCAACAACTTCTCCAAGTGTTGAAGACGCATAGAGAATCATACACATTGCTATATAAGAAAAAATAACATTTCGATACAACTCATGACTCTCTTCTTCCTTGTTTTAGCAGTCTGACACACATAGAGAATGAAAGCGCTTTTATAAAATGCGTCAACTTATAACAAGTGTTTATAATATGGTGTGTATTAATTTGACAAGATATGAATTCTCGAAAATATTTTTGCCACTTTGGAGTAGGTCACCTCAAAATCCATCCGAACGCATCATGCGTATTTGGTGGCTTTAAAAAATACAACATTTTGTTCAAGTTTATTTTAAATCGGGTTGTGTTATATCAAAGACATCATTGGAGTGGTCAACACATTTCACAAAAGAGACTGAAACTTAGCCGAATCACTTTCTAGAAAGGATGGAAGAGTTCACCAAGTTGAACGAGATTTAAAGAGAATCAAATAAGGAAAAGTCAATGACAACACCACACATAGAAATAGATTTAGACGGAGCACATGTTTTTATGCTATTTAGTTTTTATTTAACTATGCATTTAGACAATGAATCATTTTTTGTATGTATTGTTGACTCTATTTGAGACATATGTAATGTATATTCAACATTAATTGTATTACAATTGAGTTCAATTTTATGACTTTTTTTCAACCTCTTAACAATTTTGTCCCTGCATAAAACAACATAAAACGTGTTTTGTTTGGTCTGTGGGGCGAGTTCGGATATGCACTTCCGAATTAGCCCCACTTTAACTACAAAAATATCAAACAAAGGGTATTTAAGAGATACATCTCCGTAGAAACCCTTATGTTGGAAAAAATAGGGTTAGTCTGGTTATGCATATCGATAATATCCTCTAAGACATGTATAGAGTTTTTAAGGTCCATAATAATTTAAAACTTGAATTAGGAGTGTATATGGGTTGAGTCAACCCACAAAACCTGGTCAAATCCACCAAAAAAATCATAAAAATATGTTGGGTTGGGTAATTAGATGAATATGAGTTTAAAAATTAAAAAACTCATTAAAAAATCGAGTTTTGTGTAAAACTAGACCCAAACCTAAAAACCTATTGACCCACTAATCAAACATTGTTATTACAATTTTATTGATTTTGATGAATATTAAGTTAGTTGTTGCAATGTTAGTATCTAAAACATTTACTATTTTACTTTAACTATTTTTGGATATTTCACTCTTTGATCATTTTGATGATAATAGGATTTTATATCATGCAACTTTAGTTTGTTGCTAGTATTTTATGATAATTTTTATTAGTTAATGCTATCATTATTATTTTATGATGCTAAAAAATAGTAAAAATAGGTTATCGAATTTTATTTAAGATAAAAATGTTGAATAAGTTTTATGAAACAAATATGTTGATCATAATTTAATCATTTAATATTAATAAAACAAAAAATATATATTTGGGCAACCCACTTCCCAGCCCAACCCAATCCAAAAATTAGTGGATTTATCCAAACCGATCCATTGGTGTAGTGGATGGTTATTTTACCTCACCCAAACCAGAGTGTCCTATATGGATTGGATATTGAATTTGGTCAAATCCAACCAAAAGCGGCCCATGTACACCCATAACTTGTATAAATACGGGGTCTCTCATCTCATGTTGTTTACCAAAACAATACACCACACTAGAATGAACATATATTGACATGTCGCATTTGTCTACTTCAACGGCGCGAAGCCCTCACTTGAGTTTAAGGTCACATAGTACACATCTCTTGTAGATCTACAATCCATACCGGAGAATCTCCTACAATACTCAAACAATCTAAGAGTTGTGAAGCTTGAATACCGTTCACCCTCGATTGACAATGAATGTAAGATTCAGTTCAACAAGTTTGAGTTGAAGATGAATGAAGATTTAAAGATTATGTGGAGTACATTTCTTAGTTAGGAAATAAATGGTCCCATTGAAGTGAATGCAACAATTGCAAGATCAACCAATGATATTCTAAATATGTTGCAACATCCTGATGAAATGTTATATTCATGCTAACAATGATCTATTTAATGTAACACATTTTGATGTTAATTTGTTTTTTCCTAAAAGTTTATGCATTTGTTACTACTGGTTAGTGGTTTGAGCTAGTAGAGTGTATTATGGAGATGCATATCCCTAAAATTTTCTTAGTGTTTTGAAATAAAGGTTATTATGGAGATGCATATGAGCATGTCTGCTCTGCTAAAGCCAACACATAGGGTGGACAAATGAGCTTGCACGCCATTCTAAAGCTAGTCAAGAAAAGGGGCGGGATGGTAGCGAGCAAAGTATAGGGGTAGGTTAAAAAGCTTGATACTTTTAAAGACTAAAAGTGGCATAAGACCACACCTGTCTCGTTTAGGTATGCGTCCGATAAAGCTTGCCAAAAAATATAACGAGATGAACCAAGTAAATGAGTTAGTTAGAAACTTTGACTCGCCTTGTAAAATGATGAACTGAACAGGTGGACCGACCCATTTTACTACTTTTACTAACACATATTCTTTTAATAAAACTTTGTAAAAATCCAAAATAGTTAAGATTATTTAGGTTACCAGTTAATTCCTATAAAAAAAAGGCAATTACACTGATTAAACATTTATTTTCTAGTCGACTTGAGTTACTTCACAATTAACCAAACAACACTATAGAAAAATAATTATAAAAATAAATATTTTTTGATAAATTTAATATTATAATTACTTTTTTCATTGTCCATAAATTTTGTACAATTCAACTTGCCAACCCCCAATCATACCTAACCCCCTGACATTTAGAATGCTTTTACTCTCTATTAAAAGCAGGTTTTTTTAAAAAAAATACTGTAAATTATCAAAAAAAAAATTATTCAATACTGGAAATTTTCAAAAAAATTACAATCTTTACTACAACAATTCTGAAAGCACCAGACATTTGAATTTTTCAGTAGTCTTATATCAAAAATTTGAAATTTCTGGTATATACCTTCACACTCTTACTGAATATTTTAAAATATTTCTAGTAATTACCAAAAATTTTCCAGAAATTTGAAATTTCCGGTATACAGTTAGAATGTCGTTTCCACTTTGTTTCTGCATTACTTTTTTCGAATAACTTAATTGATAACAAAATTTTGAGATAAAATATATACACATAAAAATGGTGCTAAATATAGGAATACAAAACAAATTATGATGACATCCTAACTACGTCTTCCCAGTGTCTAAAGCGTTATGCATATCTCAATTCCCATACTTTTGCATCATCAGTATAATTCTGTCTCCAACAGTCAGTGACGAAAGGCAATGGACAATCATGTCGTTTACCAATAGCAGTATTCGAACGACCAGTGAAAGCAATAATACCATGTCTTTTACCAATAACGTGTGCCCATGCTAAAACTTCAGACCAGGACTTAAAAATTTGTCAATTACAACATATAAAGAATAAACTATCAATATCATAAAGACGGGAAAACCAATCAATTTTCAAATTATTACATAGAAAACATACAATGTCAGTGGTGAAGAACGACATAAAATCTGCACAGAACTCTGTAGAAGATACTGCCGGTTCTAGACCACACAAGTAAAACATTTTTCTGTACTATCAAAAATTTTGTATACAAACAAATTTTTTGGAAGTTTTTGTTACTCACAGGGAAATTTTGAAAATTTCCGGTAATGGCAAGTCTTTGTTTTTTACAGATAAATACCCAAATTTTCAAAATTTCTGTTAATTCATCCCCGACAATATCATTTTCCCCTCACTTTTTCAGATAAAAACACGAATTTGACTAAAAACTGCAAGAACCTCTTACCAGAAATTTTATTCTCACTATCAAAAGTTTTGTTTTTTACTTCCTTTGTCATAGTGAATTTTTTTATTGTTTGTAATTTTTTTAAAGATAAATAATAACAAAGATACTCCCTCCGTTTCTTTTTAAGTGTCATTTTAGAAGAATTTTTTTGTTCCTATTTAAGTGTTGTTTTATAATTTAATGTTATAATTTGTCATTTATAACCTTATTTTCTCAATAACTTCACCTTAAATTTTTCAATTAGTTATTGGAAAAAGATAATGTATGATTGAATTTATTTAGAAAGAGAAAAATAAATAAGGGTATAATAGGAAAAATAACTCTAATAATCCACTATCTTGGTTGAAGAGCTTTTTGCTAAAACGACACTTAAAAAGAAACGGAGGGAGTATTTTTGTTATTAGAAAAATATGAAAAGAGTGGCAATTATTGAAGGTGGCAAAGTTAAATACTCTAAATTTTGTTAAAAATTTATAATAATAAGTAATAGAGAGAGATGAAGGAACAAAATTTTAAAATTAATATATTTCATAAAATTTGTGTTAATTTTATGAGTTTAATTAATATAGACAGTGTAAAATAATTTTACATTGTCGTTTAATAATAAACAAACAATCTATCATATTATTTAATAATTTTAAAATATAAAAGTGATTTGACGAGATATATGATATTTATTGGTTAACATCATAAAATTACTTACATGTAACATAATCAATGCATCTCATATTTCCTCTACTATTTTCGAAATAAATAACTACTATATTGTAATTTTAAAAGGTAATCTAATGATTCCTCAACATCATCCGTGTCTCTGACAACTAAATTGACTTAGGAACATCATAATTAATAATTTATCTATAGATAATACTAATTCAATTAAAAAGTTATCAATATTTATAATATAAATTGATTTTTTTAAAATAACCAAATATTGAAAAAATACACAAATAATCATATTTTAAAGAAAATTATGCAAATAACTATATTTCAGAAAATGTTATAAAGAAGGCGCCAAATGAGATGACGTCTCCACTATAAATTACACCAAGACGCTAACTGGAATGACGCTTCTTATGTAAAAAAGAAATACATTTTCTAAAATAGATTACCTTTTAAACGTTTTCTAAAATATAGTTATTTGTATAATTTTAAACGTTTTCTAAAATATAGTTATTTGTATATTTGGCGCCTCCTTTATAACGTTTTCTAAAATATAGTTATTTGTATAATTTTTTACGTAATATGATTATTTGTGTATAATACTTGGTTATTTAAAAAAGAAATTCGTATAGAACTATCCTAAAATTTAATTTTATTTAAAATAATATGACATTAAATTATTATATATGATTGATTGAAAATATCATTGCCCAACTCAATTCAAAAGTCTCGTAATGTAAACTAAAAAAAAGTTCATCATACTCCTACGCTTACCGTCATTTAGAAAAAACGGTTTAAAAAAAAGTAAATCTATCCTAAATTTCGGTCAAAGATAAAATAAAGTACTTTATCTCACGGTAAAATAAAAGTGCGCTTCTGGGCGCCAAGTCCTAACAGAAACCGGATAAAAATAAGCGGTGGCGGTGGTAGTACCGACCCCACCCAAAAACACTCTAAAATGTTCCAATCAATACAATACAATACCCCGTGATTCGTGAATGCTCAGAAAGTAAGAAATAAAATAAAATATTTCCTACTTTGTTTGACCTGCAATTCTCAATTTTTGCACCACGTAGCGTGCCGTTTATCTTTAGAAAAATCAAAAGAATACATTTACCGATATTTTATATTTTTTTCATGCATATGTTACGATAAATAAAGGATGATAAAAAAACAAAAAGTAATGTTGGTTTTATTTTATATGATAAAAAAATAAAATAAAATAAAAACCACTTGTCCAAAGGAAGATGCGTTCTTTAGCGAAGGCAAGTAGCTTATGTCCTTTTTCGTTAGTGCTTCTATTCTACCCACCACCTTCCCTCACTCACACCAAACTGTAGTTGAACAACGTGAACATTACGATTCTTCTTCGTTGCTCTTTCACTCTCTAATCTCCTTCGCTTCCGTTTTCTAGGGTTTCTGCAACCATGGGAACTGCTTCGCGGCAGTTCAAGATTATGCTCAAAAAGAACTGCCTCCTCAAAATTCGTCATCCTTTCGTTACTGCTACTGAGGTTCTTCACTCTGATATTTCATTTCCTTTACCCTCTCTTCCTAATTTCAACTTTTTCTTCGCACTTTTTTGTTTTGCTCTGTTTATCTGCTCCGATTCTCTGCATAGTTGACCAATTCGGCATCGTCGTTGTTTATTTCTGATGATATGCACTTTATTTACTTTTCCGTTGTTCTTTGTTTTTTTTTTTCTTTCTAACTGTTGCTTATTTTAGCTTTGATATCCGATTTTAGTAAGTTTCCGTGATGATTTTAAGTTTAACTGTTATTTATTTCTTTTGTGGTACATGCATTATGCTTTATGCATAGTGTATTTTTTTGTTGAGCTTTTAGATTTTAGGGTTTTGTGTCTTTGAGTATATGTTGGTTGTTTCTCTTTCGATTGCGAAATTGTTGAAATCTGTTGAGATTCTGATGCTTATTAAGTTATTACTGAATCTATGGCAGATTTTGCTCCCTGCGATTGTGTTGCTGCTATTAGCAGCTGTAAGAATGGGAGTGGATACGCAAATTCATCCAGATCAATCGTCAGTGTTTCATTCCATCACTTGCTATCTGTTTATTATTGTGTTTGTTTTCTTGTTTTGGTTTGTCCTCAGTGCTGTGTATGGTGACTTAGCGAAAAGCGTTAAATGCAGGTGTTTTATTTTAGAGAAAAGCTAACATGTGAATTTAATGTTTTGAAATTTTAAGGGCACAAGTTAATGAGTTATTTATAGAAATATTTTTTTTGGAACACGTGCATTAATGTTTTGAAATTTTAAATCTCATTTTATAACATTTAATTATATTTAATTTTTTTTAATTATAGTATCTTTAACATGTGCCCTTATTTTTAGGGCACATGTTAGCATGACCTTTTATTTTATTTATAATTTTTGTGATAAAAAAATTGAAGTAGAATTCCACTTTGAGTACTCTTGTATTCAGACTTGAGAGAGTGAATGTAGATGGAATTGGCTTATGAGGGTAATAGAAGCAAATGGTGTTTCTTTTTTGAACTTCTTTTATGTTTAATATTTTGTGAGGATTAATGTGAATATGGAAATGGAGCAGGCACATTCAAAAAGATATGTTTGTAGAAGTGGGGAAAGGAATATCCCCTAACTTTCAACAAGTTTTGGAATCCTTATTGGATAAGAGAGAGTATTTAGCTTTTGCACCAGACACCGATGAGACAAGGATGATGATAGACGTGCTGTCGATCAAATTTCCAATTTTGAAGGTACCTACTCATTTGCGATTCATTGTATTTCAGTATGTGGTATTCTGGGCTTAATTGATCCTTGAAATGTTCGTGAAATGTTATGTTGCTTTGCTTCCTTCAAATTCCTGAACTGTATTCGCCACATTAAGGACTTGAATGCAGCTTTTTCTCTGGGTCCTGCATGCTTAAACCTCTTCTTTGGCTGCTCTTTTCCTTTTGTACCGGGTCCTTGGCTTCTTTACCACATCTATTCATGTCTATTGTTACATTTTTCCCATTTTTAGTTTTTAGTAAGAGCAATAGACTGCTCAGTTTCCTTGCACTTGATTTTCTGGGATATAAAATTCAATGAATTTTGTATTTACATGGATATTTAAGTGCATTTTGATTCAAGCAAATATTTATTAAGAAGATAGTTTAAATATTCAGACTGTGACTATTTAGATAATCTATCATAAAGTACTTGTTTTATTTGACAATATTTCATTTCATACAATACAAGTTTTATTGTGGAAAATTTTTGGTATTGAAGCAAGTTAACTAATGCTTGCTATTTTCTTATAATAGTTTGGTTTCTCATAGTGTCAAATCAGAAATTTTATTGTATTTTGTTGAAGGGAGGAGTTCAAATTTGAAAAAAGTATCGATGGTTGTTTTTTTTCCACTGCATATAAACAAAATCCGTTGTCTTTCCAAATTAATTCACTGTATTTATTGCTCCTCTGCCCACCTTTCATCCCAAAAATCATTTTCCGGTTCTGCTGCTCTTCCTCCATTTTGGAGTATCTTCATGTAACTAAATTTGTGTTCAAGCAAGTACCTTAGAACCTTTATCCTTTCAAATTTGTACATTAAGCAGACACATGTTTTCTCTATTCATCTTTTGAAAGAGTTGTCACTGAATCTATGTAATTAAAATTTCGTTTCTATATGTAGCTTGTGAGTATTGTATACAAAGATGAGTTAGAGTTGGAGACGTACATCCGGTCTGATGCTTATGGTATCTGCAAAGACGTTAGGTAAACTCCTTTTCTGGCTTGAAAGCTTTGAATATCTATCACCTATTCGAATAATATGTTATTGGCATGATTTAGTGGCTGTGGGGCAAATAAAAGTAATCTTGTTATCAGAATATTTTAGAGCTCCGGGATATTGAGAATTAAGTTGCTTTGTAGATTATTTAATACTTTGTTAGTAGGGGGGGTCCACCTTTTCTCTTCTCCCCAATTGTAGATACTTTCTTTATCTCTAAGAAAACTTATATTTCCATAAAATTGATAGTTTTATTGGACAATATGACAACATTTGATCTTATATAGTTGATGTTGCCCAGTGAGAAAATGCTTTGATTGCAGTGTTATCGATGACGGGTGGCGGTCGGAGAACCAAAATTCCGCCGTAACAGCCACTTTGCCTTGCTGTTATAGCGGATTATGGCAGAAAAATCCACAATATCGTCCGATATTTACCATTGCAGCAAGTCCAAAATCCGCCATGGCAGATGTTTTTGATTGTATAAAAATATAAATGATTCATACAATCATAACTCAAAATAGTTTTAACAACGTCTTCACATGAATCTTTATTATCTATTGTCTGCTCAATACAAGATATGAAAATGTTTATTGTATATTTGTTTGAAATTTGAAACTTTGCGAGATGCAGAAATATGGACTGTTTTTCTGTTTATTTTTATTTATTTCCTCATACCTGTGTAGGAATTGTTCAAATCCCAAAATTAAAGGAGCAGTTGTATTTTACGAACAAGGTCCTCAGTCATTTGATTATAGCATACGCCTCAATCATACATGGGCTTTCTCCGGTTTTCCGGATATTACAACAATAATGGATACAAATGGCCCTTTTCTCAATGACTTGGAACTTGAAGTTAGTGCTGTACCAACAATGCAATACAGCTTCAGTGGGTTTTTGACAGTATGGCTGCTTCATTCTCATTCTCATAATATGTTATTCATTGTTGTCTTTCTTCTCCCTACTTTATCATCTCTAGTAATTATATGATGAAAATAATGCATAACTAGTAGTATATTGCCGTGATTGCTTGTGGCTGTGTATTTTATTGTTGAAATTTATGTCAAATTATATTTTGTCTACTTGAATTCAGCATGGGGATTGCTACCATGTGCTGTTTCTTGCTTTCTCTAAATCACTTCAATTCAAGCACTCTTTTATTTTCTTTTATCTTAAAGGAAATCAAGGAAAAATTTCCTATGAGATTAAGTTACCTTATTTTGAGTAGCAACTAGCAACCTTAATCCCAAGGAAATACTTCAATTTTCCAAGGTCTTTTATCTTGAATTCAGCTCCTATTTTTTTCTTACGATTTGGTTCTCAACATCATCATCACTAATATAGTGATATCATGTGCATAGACAAGTGGGACAATTAGCTCACCTAATGAGCTACTTGACTCATTATCGACACTATAGTTTGAGTAAATTTTCTTCCAAACTATTAGGCTTTGTTTAGGAGATTGGAGGGGAGGGAAAGGGAAGACTTTCGAAAACAAATTTTTAAAAAAATATAGAAAAATATTTGACAATTTTTAAAAGAATGATTTTGGCTAGAATGACAAAAGAGTGTTAATCATTACTAAGGCTATTAAAAAAATCCATGAACCGAACCACCGAACCGAACTGAAGTTACAATAATCGAACCGTTATATTTGGTTAGTGAACCAAACCATAATGCACAAACAGTTCTAGAACTGAAACTGAACCCGAACCGAACCAAAACTGAAAAATGAAAAATGCTTAAAGCAAGTTAATTCTCTTTTTAAAAAAATGGAAAAATAGCTTAACGGTTCGGTTTGGGAAAATTGTCTCTAACGGTTCAGTACGGCTCGGAATTTCGTAACGGTATACGTAACCAATGATTTTGGTTTGGTTCAGTTCTTAGTAAAATTGAAACAGTTCGGTTCGAGCGAATTTTTACTATGGGTTGGTTTAGTTCGGCTCAGTTTTCTCACGAACTGTGCCATGAACAACCCTAATCATTACTATATTTATAATTTTTATAATACTATAACAATATTAAATATATTTGAAAAATTTATATAATTTCTCCAAAACCGTCATTCAATACAAATTTTGAGTTCCCCCAAATTAGGAGTTTTTTTGGTTAGTGAGCTAGCATATGGTTACCGCATTTGTATGGAAGGGAATCTTAGCGAGCTAGCCTTTATATGAGACAACATGATGAGTGAGAGAATCACCCAGAATTATTGTTAATGAGTTTGTTAGGAGAGTTTTCTCTCTGGTTTAGAGCATAGTGCTTTGGTTGGGAGTCTCTGACTCTGGAACTTTCCATTTTCCGTTTGTAAGCCTTTGTGCTTAACATTTTCACTGAATAATATGAAATTTCTTCACCTGGAGTTCTATCATATACTTTTTAACACATTTTCTTTTCTTTGGCATCCTTCTCTCTCTTGCTAATTGGCCCCTTCATCCCTTCTATTTGTGTGCTCATGCATTGATATTTTCTGGTTTTGCAGCTCCAGCAAGTGGTTGATTCGTATATATTATTTATAGCTCAACAACCTGAATTAAACTCAAATGCCGAAACTGTAAAGCTTCCTCTTTTAGGATTTAATGACACTGATTTCTCGCTAAAAGTTCCATGGACTCAGTTTAACCCTACTAACATACGAATAGCTCCATTTCCCACTCGAGAGTACACTGATGACCAATTCCAAGCAATAGTAAAGAAAGTCATGGGAATATTGTAAGTTTGTCTTCGAAACTTTATAGAGTGTTATTAACATTATATGTTCGATAAGCTTTATTGTTTAACAAGAACTTGTGTGTGCAGGTATTTATTGGGGTTTCTCTATCCAGTTTCTCGCCTGATAAGTTATTCTGTGTTTGAAAAGGTTTGATTATCTTATGTTTGGTATTGTATGATTAAGCTATTCCCTTCATTATTTGTTTCATTTTTAACTTCCTATTTTTATGAATATTATTTTGTAACATTATAGGGATATAGAAAGCCATCCTCTCTTGTCGAGCTTGTGTCTCAATTTATCAATGTAACATTTCAGGAACAAAAGATCAAAGAAGCACTCTATATGATGGGCTTAAAAGATGGCATTTTTCATCTCTCTTGGTTTGTCACGTATGCTTTGCAGGTAACTTTTGCTATTCAATCTGCAACAGGTTTTTACTTGTACACACACTTCTTCAGGATTAATAAGTAGTTATAAATGCTTCTAAGTGAATTTGAATACACCTACATCGAAGCTGACCTCGTTACATGTTAAAAAATTCAACGAATAAAAAATTAAAATTTGAAATGGTTAGATTTTTCCAATTCTTCTATAAACAAAACACATATGAAACTATTTATATTGGAGTTGCAGAAGCTAAAAAAGAATATTTGGCTACACAAGAAAAAGAGATAATCCCAACAAAAATAGGAAAAGTAGAGAAAGTCCTAATGAAATTTGTACAGAATAAAACAAGTTTTTGTTTCATTATTGGATCAAATAGAGATTTCTCACCTAGGAGCTCCATAAATTTCTAAGAAGCCCCTCACACATGCATATTTAAAAGATTTTTTTTTTTTAGTTTTTGTTCTATCAAAGTAAGCTACTTATTTTTTTGAGACCTTTTAATAAAATATGTTTGGGCGTTTGACCAAGCTTCTCCAAACATAACCTTAGTATAGTTGTAGAACCTTTATGACTAAGTGGTAAAAAAATTGGTCTTTACTGCCCCCATTTTACACATCTGATTTAAATTTCAGCTTAAAGCAACCAAACAGATTTTGTGCGATGAAGGTGTTTGAGAGATAATATGGATGCTTCCCCATTAGAATAGATCAACCCAGTTTCTGATCTTTTCCGGTGCACTCGCTATATATCTCCGGCACACAAGCACCCTCATTCTTGGGCCTCACCTAAAAGCTTAATTAGGAGTTCTGGCCCATGGTATGTCCTATTATCATTGGTATAATACTGCCGAAATCTAGCAAGAAAAGAAAACATAAAGGAAATTGATCAGAATCACAAAGTGGGCATTATGTATAAGCTTAGCCTGCACCTAAATCAATTAGGACGGGGATTAAGTTGACAGGCTCCGTAGGCTCAACTTGGCTAGACGAAGCTGTATACTTTTCATTTGGTAAATGATTTGAGCTTTTATGACTAAGTTGTTGAGCCTTTAATTAAGTTTGTCACTGTCAGGTTGCACTACTTGGATAGTATGAATTGTGTTAAGATATTTGAAATTTGTTATGAATATTCTGTTTTAAATAGAATATAGCAGATTTGATTATGGTCTTATCCGTAACCAAGGGGTTTGGTTTTACACATTGATTAGTACATAAACTTAATTTGTCTTTAGAAAACTCGTATTCTTTAGGTGGTCATGTTGTTTCCATTGCTGTTGGTATATACTAAAGAAAATTGCTTTAATGCATGATTAAATCATGTTAATTTTAATTTCTCTAGCCAGGACTTTTTCATGTTAACATTATTATATATACTTATGCTGTGATAAGTTGATTCTTTAGTTTTCTAGATTCAGAAATAATGTTGGTCTCATTTTTCTATTATTTGATCTTTACAGTTTGCAATTTCTTCTGCGGTCATTACAGCTTGTACCATGGATAATATATTCAAATATAGTGATAAGACACTGGTGTTTGCATACTTCTTCATTTTTGGGCTTAGTGCAATCATGCTGTCTTTTTTGATATCCACCTTTTTCAAAAGGGCCAAAACAGCTGTAGCTGTTGGAACTCTGTCATTTCTTGGTGCCTTTTTCCCTTATTACACTGTCAACGATGAGGGAGTCTCTATGTGAGTTCTTTCCCTTCCAATGACTAATGTTTTTAGTACAGATTTTCATATTTGAATGTAAATTTTATTCATTTGAAGTTGTCTACCTTAGGATCTTGAAGGTTCTTGCTTCTCTACTTTCACCTACGGCATTTGCTCTGGGTTCTGTCAACTTTGCTGATTATGAGCGTGCTCATGTTGGGCTTCGTTGGAGCAACATATGGCGAGTGAGTTTTCGCTCTAGGGCCCTTTATCTTTACTATCCTTTCCAAATTTTCTAAGACATTAAGCTCGCAGGAGTCCTCTGGAGTGAACTTTTTAGCTTGTCTTCTAATGATGATACTTGATACACTGCTCTATTGTGCAATTGGACTGTATTTTGATAAGGTATGTCTTTGTTTATTTGAATACTCCCTTATACTATAGCCTATTTGAGTAACTGAACTAGAATTGAAGTGAGGCACTCTACAGTGTCCTTATTATCTCCTGTATGTAGCTTACCTATGTCTAGATGAAATTCAACCCTTTGCCACTTAGTAGGGAGAAAGAGGCATCGTATGTAGCCTACCTAAGTCTAGATGAAATTCAACACTTTGCTACTTAGTAGGGAGAAAGAGGCATTGTATTAATTTATATAACTTTTGGCTATCGGTGAAGACACTTAAAAGACCAACATGTTTCATTTGTTTGTTTTGAACACTTCGTAGTCTGATGTCTCTTATTTCTGTACAACATTAAAATTTTCCGGTGTATTTCTTATATTTCTTCATTGTTTTATTTCTAAGACAATGATGATTCACACATGCGTCCACAAACGTGCACACATACACACATGTGCTTATGTGTGTTCACATACACATTATCAATTGAATGATGTTTTTTTTTTTTGCTTATTGAATGATACAACTATCAAAATTCTTCTCATCTTGAAGGTTCTTCCAAGGGAGCATGGAATGCAATATCCATGGAACTTTATTTTCAAAAAAGACTTTGGGAGAAAGAAAAAAATTGAAGAAAATTGTTCCTCCAGTTTTAAAGTTAAAGTTACTGGTAATAGTTCTGAGCCAGAAAGGAATCTTTTTGGGCAAGATACTACCAATCCTGCTATAGAAGCAATAAGCTTAGACATGAAACAACAGGAGCTTGATGGAAGGTATATATGATACACAATCCAAGTGTGTCAACTGAGTATAATATGATACAATATCTCTTATTGTTTTTTTATAAAAACTTTTAGGTGCATTCAAATCAGGAATTTGCATAAAGTGTATGATACTAAAAAAGGAGATTGCTGTGCTGTTAATTCATTGCAACTGACATTATATGAAAATCAGATTCTTGCTCTTCTAGGTAAGGATAGTTATTCTTTCTTGTTATCACATAAACCTGTTTTGTTTGTATGTGTGAGAGAGAGGGCTCTCTTGCTCCATGTTAGGCTTGATTCTTCAATTTATTCTAGTGATAGAAGGGACTGACATATTTTTTTAATAACCAAGGAAGCGTGTGGTTGTAATGGGGATTGGAATTGGGATATGTATCTAAGAACTTGGAGAACCCCCCTAAAAGCAATATATATGTTAAGAGTCCCGCATTGGCTGGGATAAGGCCTAATAATGTGTTTATAAATCGTGGGTAATCTTCATCTTCCAAATCGGTTTTGTAATGGTTGAGTCAAACCTAACTCAAATTGTAAGACGGTATCAAAGCCTATCTAAGATTTGTGAGGCCCACCGGTTATTCGGTCACCGCTATCAAGGCATTCGGGCCACGCTCCAGATGTTTGGTCTTGGGTGCGGGAGGGTAGGTTAAGATACCTACATTAGATGTGGTCTTGGGTGGGGGAGGGTAGGTTAAGATACCTACATTAGATGTGATATGACCTGACACTGAATTTATAACTGGTGGACAGTATTCATCTTACAAGCTGATTTTTTAAAGGTTGAATTAAGTCCAATCTAAATTCTGAAACTATCAAGTGGAAGAACTAAGCCCCTTAAATACTCCGTCAAGCATCCCATACTACTCAATGCGAGACAACACCCGTAGTTTCCAAGTCTCTATCATAGAACTGTCTCTAAGAGCTGATGTCCAGCCGCTGCGCTCTACGAATCTTTACTTGTCCTTTCTGGTCATCCTCTCCCGTAGGTAGTCCTTTTTGAGACGTCAACCAAATTTGTGCCATTTGATAATTATCTAAGTCCATTTTCTGCTATTGCTATTACTATTACTATTATTACCGCAATTGCACCCGCAATATTGCGGATGTGGTTGCCTCCGCACCCGCATCGGACCACAATTGCGGTGTGATTTTAATATTACGTGTTCGGCAGTATTAGTAACCACATCAGATAATAGGCAACTGCATCGGACCGCAATTGTGGTGTGATTTTTAAATCACGTGTTCGGTAGTATTAGGAACCACATCTGATAATTTCATTCATGTTTCTTCTAGTCTTTTCAGCCAAAAAATCAAAATATTAGAATCCTAAAATTCAGTTTATTTCTTATGTAATGAAAAAACTGAACCTTAAGTGTTTTTCAACATTGTATTTCAAACACCCTCCTTTAAAAATTCACACCGCAACAGTCGCAATGCACATCGCAATTACCGCAATCGCAATTTAAAACCATTATTATTACTATTATTATTATTATTAAACCTGAGAGGGTTGGCCCAGCGGAAGGGAGCTCGGGTCCCAAGGGTTTGCTCCCCTTGGGGTCTCGAGTTCGATGGTGTCCGGGACGAAAATCTCAAACCCTCAAGGGCTACGCGGGGTGAAAGCCCTCTATGTGGATTAGTCGATCTGTCTGGTTGAATACCACATATTAAAAAAAAAACTATTATTATTATTATTATCGAATTTGACCTAACTCATTCCTACAAAACTGGTTTGTAAGGTAAGAATTGTCCCCATTTATAAACACAACACCCCCTCACATTGCCCCAATGAGCCCAACAAGTGATCTAGGATAGGCTTTGAATTTTGATACCATTTCAAAATTTGGGTTGGGCCTAACTCATCCCTACAAAACTGACTTGTAAGATAAGGATTGCCACCACTTATAAACACAACACATGCCATATTTCTAAGCAATGTGAGACTAATTCCACCCCCTTCAAATCCACCACAATGAAGACGTTGTGCAATGAAGGCAAGTCAAATGCCACAATTAAGGCGACTAGGGCCAGACCGCAATTAAGGCGGAAACTCCAATTATTATTATTATTATTATTATTATTATTATTATTATTATTATTATTATTATTATTATTATTATTATTATTATTATTATTATTAATATTATTTTTATTATTTGTTTTAGGAGGATATCTTATGATCGACTCTTTTGATTTGGTTTTATCTACACTAAAATTTCTGGGCTAAGTTAATGGCTTAATGCTCAATCATTTTGTTTTTGTTTTGAAGGACATAATGGAGCTGGGAAAAGCACGACAATATCAATGCTTGTTGGTCTTCTTCCTCCTACTTCTGGGGATGCTTTGATTTTTGGAAAGAATATTGTCTCTGATATTGTAAGTTTAACTTTTGCACTTTTGCTACAACCGCTTTTGCTCATAGGCATGAATATCAGTAATTCTTAGCATTTTAGTGATCAAGACAGTGGTGATACAATTTAGGTATATATGTATTGTTTTGCAGTTGTTAAGTCTTAGTGATCAACAAATTTCTATAATACTTACTGGTTTGTACTCAGCTGATCCACTATTTATACATTCTTGGCAGTTAATATAAATATAATATAAATTTAGAAGGAAATTAATGATATTGTTACTTCGAGAGCAAGTATGATATAATCTAAGCACATGGTTAACTATGTACATGAATATATTTGCTACAACTCCCAATAGTAACATAAAGTCTAATCATTATCATTTGCTTATTTTTTAAAATCTAAGTTCTTGGAATGATAGTCTGAATTAGACGAGTTTATAGGTAGCTGATGCCATGGCTTGAAAGTTGATAGTCTATTCTATACTTGACCTTGAAACAAACAACAATTTATTTCTGAAATTTCCAGGAGGTGTGGATATCCCAAACAAATACATATAAAAAAAATAGATCTCCTGTCATTCGGAATGACAGAGTCTGTCCAATGAGTATCTAAGTATCCTACAACCTAAGTATGGTCCTTTACAGAAATGTCCTTTTCCAGGGCTCCTTCAATGTGCTTCGAGTTATATCATCCATTGAAGTTTCCGCCTTCTTGTGGTCCGCCCCTAGTCATTTAAATTGAGGCATTTTGTTTGCCTTCATTGCATCCTCCAACACCTTTGTTATGTTGGGTTTGAAGGGGTGGATTTAGTCCCACATTGGTTAGAGATATGACCTGTGTTGTGTTTATAACTGGGGGGGCAAGGTAATCCTCACCGTACAAATCAGTTTTGTAGGGATGAGTTAGACCCAACCCACACATTCTAAGATGGTATTAGAGCCTATCCTAGATCAATTGTCGGGCTTCCCTCATCGTCCATGCTTCGGCCTCATTGAGGCTCGAGCTTGAGAATGTGTGTGGGAATTTCCTCCTTCATTGCAGTCTGCCCCTACTCGTCTAAATTGCGGCATTTGGCTTGCCTTGCATGCAGCCTCCAACACCTTACTTGTGTTGGGTTTGAGGGGAGTAGATTTAGTCCCACATTGCTTAGAGATATGACGCGTGTTGTGTTTATAAGTGGGGCAATCCTCACCTTATAAGTCAGTTTTGTAGGAATGAGTTAGGTCCAAGCCACACATTCTAAGATCATTCCAATGTTCTTTTCAACTTAAGATGCATCAACAGCAAAAAAGATTAGTGACAGTGAGATGAATTTCGGAATTATAATGCTTGGCAGTCATACTGGATGGCCTCTCGTTTGAACCTTATTTTTTACCAACGATTAGCATTCAGCATTGATATTATTTGGTTCTTCATAACAGGACAAAATATAGAGAAAAATGGTCACTTCATTAGGAAATTGGATAATGAACAGAACCTTCGTCAAACATATCTAAAACCAAGATAAAAGCATAAATAGCGGGTACAAGTTGACCTTTGATGCACATCAATAGCTACAGGGATTATGGAATACTTTATGCATTCCAAGCTCGCGTTCTCACACTAATGTTGGTCTTGTTATACATATCTTTGGTTTTTTGGCTAGATGCAATTTGAACACCATCTTTAGAGTCTTCAAAACTACTCCATGTGTTCTATTTTATATGCCTTTTCCAAATCAAAGAAAACTATGTCTAGGTCTTGTTGATTCCTCCGGTGTTCCTCCATCAATCTTTGCCACAACTATAGCATCCACAGATGATCTTCCCGGCACTGAACCAAATTGCTAATGAGATATGTGTCTTTATATCAATCTCCGCAAAGTTATTCTCTTTTAAAGCTTCATAATATTATCCAAGAGTTTATTCCCTCTATAATTTGTACATTTTAATCCCAAACAGTATTAATTCTTATTGCAACTGTTAGAATCCTAGAAACTATCTTTATATTTAAGTTTATCGCATAAAATAAGTATAACTTTAGAGTATCTTAGATTATCTCTTAGGATTAGTTTCTATATTACTTAGATATTTTAATGATTTGTTTTTTGATTTCTCTATTTATTTAGGATCAGGAGTTTTGCATCCCTATAAATATGTTTAGTGTTTTGTATCAAGTTACTATCAAACTATTATAAAAAATATTCAATATTTTATTATTTTCTCCTTTTTGTAATCTAAAACCCTTAAATTCATCGTGGTATCTAGAGCTAGGTTTGTCCTCCTATCTTTCCCATCACTATTCTGCTGCTGCTAAACCTATAGGGAGGTATAGTTTCTTAAATTTTAGTTTCCTACATCTACTCCATCTCACAAGAGCTTACTGTACACTCTTCCTATCCTATACCTCCTCTAATAAGTTTTCTAGTTTTATAGGGTTTAGTTACACGGAAAGGTATAGGATAGGGAGAATGTACAATATGCTCTTGTGAGTTGGAGTAGATGTATTCCCTTAATAGGATTCATCTCTCTCAAATTTTCTCTAGGATCAATTTCACATTTTTCTTAATAATGTTGAATATAATGTTTCTGTTGCTAAAGATGGACTATGTCTCAATTTGGTGGCTGGGGTGGGGAATTAATGAGCAGAGTGATAAGGAGGTAGTGGGATCCATCCCTACTCCCAGCATAACACTACCAGTTACAAACAATACTAACACTGGTTGTTTAAAAAAAAGAACGTTTCAATTTGGATTTGGTAACATATATACATCCACTGGGCAGTGAGAGATGGTATGCTCTTCCTGAAATGTTTTTGTTACTTCCCCCCATGTTCCATGCTTGTTTGGTCTTGTGTCATTCATAACGTTGTTGTCTTGTTTTGTAGGATGAGATACGGAAGGTTTTGGGTGTTTGTCCACAACATGATATACTCTTTCCTGAATTGACTGTAAGTAGAAGCCAATTATTGTAATCTTTATATTTGTTGATGTTGATTTTAGAATTTGAATAATTTCTGTTTTCTCCATAGCTAAATGCATGTCTTGTGTTATACACCTAGTTTATAACCTGAGCATTTAGTGAGTGTTTTCTTTTTATTTCATCTTGGCAAATTTTAAACTATTTTAGAATTGCATTACCATCATTACTATGTAGTCGTCATGACAATGAATCAACATATTCTTGTAAATCTGTACCCTATATTCATATGCAATTATATTGGAAATAATTGAAACTGCATTTTTTATTTATTTTGTAGTACTATTTTCTGGGTATATGTTTATCTTTGCCGTGTATATGTTGCCCTCAGTTTTTCTCTTTCCATCCCAAATTTCTCGCTCCACTAATGTGTAGCCGTTTTCTCTTATATCAGCAACACTTAGATGCAGTGTTATACATTCACACATTTAAACAAATAAGGGTCTCTTCACAGATATGATTCTATAAAAAGATATATAATTGTAGGTTTAATTTCCGACTAGATTGCTCTGTGTCTAATATTTTTTATAATATTTTATGAACACTTTTTTGTTTTACTGAGTACAATATGCTGGGTTCGTCTGTTGACTCTGCAGGTGAGAGAGCATTTAGAACTATTTGCTATATTAAAGGGTGTGGAGGAAGACACTCTGGAGAATGTTATTATTAATATGGCCGATGAGGTGTGTTCCGTAATTCTAAGTAAAAATTTAATCTTTATCACTAAATCCTTCAAGTGTCTTTGAGAAAACTTGTTGATCATTTCAATGATTAGAAAATGTTAACTTACCTTTTAAATTGATACACTATTTTTTTCTTTTAATTTTTTGAAGTTTCAACTGTGGGCTTTCAATAATTTGTTTACCATAAATGAAGTTCTTGGAATTTGGGTCGGACCTTACTCAACCATACAAAGCCAACTTATAAATTGAAGACTACCTCCACTTCTAAACATGTGTTCAGCCTATATCTCGTCCAATGTGGGACTTCTAACACACCCCTCACGACGAGAGGACTCATCCAATGCAGCGCTCTTAACACCCCTCTCGCCGAGGATGAGTCATCTGGAACGTTATCCGAGTGGACCGTTAGGGGCAACCTAATAGAAGGTAGCCCAACGGATCTTGAATAGACTCTGATACCATTGTAGAGTTTCGGTTGAGTCTAAGTGTCTAAGTCTAACTCAATTTTACAAAACCGGCTTATAAAGTGAAGACCACATTTCTTTATAAACATATGTTCAGACCATATGTCATCCTATGTGAGACTCTTAATAGAAGTAGAAATGTTAAAGTCATAGGGTTCAAGATACAGAATAAATTTTTTTAATTGTAATAATAGTTCTATACAAAAGACTATTCATTTTCCCTTGTTTTTAATAATACTACTAAACTCATAATCCTAACTAAATGAAGAAACTAATTTTGACAATTACTAGGATGCTAATCAAGTAAGTTCCCCTTTATCATTGTAAACATTATCCTGCCTCCCACTCTCCCTTTACTTTTTTCCTTATAATATTTTGCTCTGTTGGTTCAGCATTGGATGTTAGATAATTTCTATTGCTTGAACAGGTGGGCCTGGCAGATAAAATCAACACTGTTGTGAGTTCTCTTTCTGGTGGCATGAAGAGGAAATTGTCTCTTGGAATCGCATTAGTTGGAAACAGTAAGGTAAGACACATTGACAACACATGATTTTGTTTTCATATGTTGAGCAGAACTGGAATGTTTGGACTTAATTGGCAGGTTATAATTCTTGACGAGCCTACAAGTGGAATGGATCCATATTCGATGCGATTGACTTGGCAGTTAATAAAAAAAATTAAGAAGGGCAGAATAATTTTGCTTACAACACATTCCATGGACGAAGCAGATGAACTAGGTGACCGGATAGCTATCATGGCCAATGGTTCTCTGAAATGCTGTGGAAGGTTAAATTCTATTTTCATATTTTCTTACATACTATACAGTATACACATTGTTGAACAAATGAGATTTTTGTGATTTGAGAAACTTGCAACAAAGTGTATAGAACAGAGGAAGTTTTAGGAACTGAAAAAGACTTTTGCTTATATTATACAAGCCTGCAGTGTAAATTTTCAGACTTTTACCATTGCCTGTGAATGGCTCCTCAAAAGTTTATGGTATTCTGAATATTTGTCCACCACTGGTCACATGAAATGAGGACCCTGTGTTGGGGAACCAACTCTGCTGGTTGCGCAGATTAGCTAGAAAGCATAGCTCGAGGACGCTGAAAACTAGGAGCTGAAGAATGCCCTTGTTAAGGAGGAGCTGCAATAAGCTAAGGTGCAGTTAAATTCCCATTACCAGGTGTAATGAGCTGTGAATTGGGTGGTTGTTGGAACCTTTGTTGAAATCCAGGTTGAAAAACTGTGAAGTTCTAGAGTGAAGGATTGCAATTAGGTTGACATTGCTCTAATCAAACTTATGGAAGCATACTAATATTGTGTTATCAAACTTGAACTCACATGACATTGAAGTTTGAACGGCATTTTCCACGGCAAAACAACCCCATGGCCTCAGAAAAAACCACCACGAAAGTTAGAGATCTGTTGTTGACTGAACTACTGAGAAAAGTTCTAATTGGATGAAATGTAGGAAGAGCTATTCTATGTTAATTTTTCTTTTTTCTTTTTCATTTTTATTTTTCAAAGGAAGATAACCTACCTTCGTTCATAAATTCACACATAAAATGTAGTAGTCAAGCCTAAGGCCAATATTTGCCTAGAGCTACAGGCCTACGGCCTAAATAAATCACACACACGCGCATACAAGCACACATGCTATCTTTGATTTTTGAGATTAGTAAATTTCATGAAATTTTATGGTTCAGTTTAGCTTTGAACTTAAGGGAAATCCATAAACCTTGTAAGTTCTTGTTTTTGTTATTCAAACTTGATTTCTAGAAGCAAAGTGAAAAGTTGGTTAATATTTTTTTCTTATAATATTGATATACCCGTACTATATTACTAGAAAATAGGTAAAAACTGTTGTAATTTTATTCTTCAGCATTAGCTAGTAGTTATAGGGATATTACAATCTAATTATTTCCTTAAATTAAAGAGAATAGTAACAATATAAAATAAGCAAATATTCTGAAAAAAATAGCAAATATTCTAAATATAGAAAATATTTCAACATATTGATTCTCTCTCTCACTCCATAGTTATTAATTATGGCATTTTGGCAGCTCCCTTTTCTTGAAGCATCATTATGGAGTTGGTTACACTTTAACTCTTGTAAAGGTTTGTTCTATTTCTGAGCATCTTGTCTTTGATTCCTATAGTTTCTGTTTTATTATCTAAAGGTTGTTTTTATTTGGAATTTTTATCTGTGATTAGTCTGCTCCTACTGCTTCTATAGCTGGTGATATTGTATACCGATATATTCCAACAGCAACCTGTATAAGTGAGGTATTTTTTTCACTATTTACTTCATTTAGATGCATGTTATTATTATACTCTTCGAATGTGTGTTTATTTGTCAAGTCAATGCAGACACAAGTACATGAAAATTCAACTTTATATTTTTTCCTAATTCAAAAATCTGTGGTAGTGTTCCTTGATGGTTCTTTATCCAGCATTATTCTGTTTAAACTTTATTTTTTGGACCTAATTCAACTCCACAAAATAGGCTTGAAAGATGATGATGTTTGTCTAAAGCATAAATCGGGTTGTAGCTCTAGGCCATGTAGGAATTGGGTTTTTTCCTTTAAGTTTATGTGTGCATTTATGAACTAAGGTTGGTTATCCTCCTTTGAAAAATTTAAATATAGAATAGCTCTTTCAATAAGGTTGACCCAAGAATCCAAACAAAAGGCACAGTTCTTAAATTTACAGGGGGAAAATATAGTTATCATTCAAAAGTAGCAAAAAACAAGCAAATACAAGCCTGTAGCGCCGCTCTCTCTTCCTGAAGTATTGGGACAATCCTCACCTTACAGTTAGGTTCAACCACAATTCTAAGAGATTCGCAACAAAGTCAACTAACCTTGAACAAATACATTCACTATTTCAATGGCTGGTTTGGTTTTAAAAATATTTAGAGAGTTATAGATCAGGAAGGAGGGAACAAAATATATAAAAATTTTGAATTTTGATTTCTTTTATAATATAAGATATTCTTAATTAATGTAAGATATAAGTCAAATATTATAACGATTCCCATATATTTGAACACATCTCATCAAGCTAAAGTTTTCTAAGCTTTAATTTTGAAACAACAATTGCTAGGTAGAAGAATCATAAAATGGAGCCTAATCTTAGCTAGGCTGCATTATAGCCATCAACACTCACCTATAGATACCAAAAAATTATGGGTCTTGCTAACCAGTGCCCTCAGGGAAATGGTTAAGTATTCCTAAAAAAGAAAATATTTTATAAAAGTTTTAATATTTCAATTTTCAAAGCATTAAATACGCAGATTACCGAGATAAAGTTACTATTTTAAAGTTTTAACCATTGCCTTGAGGGCACTGGTTAGCATTTTCCAAAAATTATCAGTAAAAATAATATGAAAGACGAGCTTGGGGTGACACACCAAATCTTATGCAGGCATTCATCTATTTATTTTTGTGAAAGATTTTATTGTTTATCTCATTTCATATGATGCCCGTTAAAGTTAAAACTATACAGTGCGGTGGATTTGAACATTATTTTGAATTTTTAACAGTGCCTTTGGTCATGCATAATAAAGTTTGAACTCAGTTTAAAAATTATATTTGATTCTAAGTTTTCCCTTTCTAGTTATACTTTCAACTATATTTATTGATTACAATTTATCTGGTTTTATTGGATATTGCATTTCCAGGTTGGAACTGAGATTTCCTTCAGACTCCCTATGGCATCCTCCTCAACCTTTGAGAGGATGTTCAGGGAAATTGAAGGTTGCATGAAAAAACCACTTTTAAGCATGGAAATAAGTGACAGTTGTGAAAAAGACAGTCATGGTATTGAAAGTTATGGTATATCTGTAACAACCCTGGAGGAGGTATTCTTGAGAGTTGCTGGATGTGACTATGATGAAGTTGAATGCTCTGAAGAAACTAACCGCTCCCTTATATCAGAACCTGTAGTTTCTCTTGCTTCTGATGATTGTCCATCCACAAAAATATGTTATTATAAAGTTTTTGGAAATTATAAGAAGGTTATTGGCTTCATGTCTACGATGGTGGGGAGAGCTTGTGATTTAATATTTGCTGCAGTTATTAGTTTTATCAACTTCATTGGCATGCAGTGTTGTAGCTGCTGTCTCATTACTAGGTCCACTTTTTGGCAGCATTCTAAAGCTTTATTTATTAAGAGGGCAATATCTGCTCGCAGAGATCACAAAACAATTATGTTTCAACTAATAATTCCTGCTATCTTCTTGTTTATTGGTCTTTTATTTATGGAGCTCAAGCCACATCCTGATCAGATTTCACTGACTCTTTCAACATCTAATTTTAATCCTCTATTGAGCGGTGGGGGTGGGGGTGGTCCAATTCCGTTTAACCTATCTTTTCCAATTGCAGAAAAGGTTTGTAACTGATTGTTGGATCTTGTTTTATCTTTTCTCTGTAGTCTTAGAGTCACTGCTGCTTAAAAATGCACTCTGGTGCATCCTGATGGACTTTTTGCTGGATTTTCTATTGTGATGAAGGTAGCACAAAATGTCAAAGGAGGTTGGATTCAAAGTTGCAACCCAAGCTCATACAAATTCCCCAATTCAGAAAAGGCATTAACTGATGCAATGGAAGCAGCAGGGCCAACTTTGGGACCTGCTCTACTTTCAATGAGTGAATATTTAATGTCTAGCTTTAATGAATCCTACCAATCTAGGTATAAAAATTGAATCTCTACTTCATTCTTACTTCTCAGTTTCTATCTTTTAACTGTCAAGCAATACAAAAATCATTAGCATATGGGTAGTTTTTTGTTTGCAGCTCAACTGATAGATACTGCTACTTTATGAATAGGATTAAAATTGATTTGGGGCATCCGTGAGGATCAGGATAAAATATCTGTCCAATTTTTTTCTTTCGGATTTATTATAGGGGGATCCAGATCCCCCATTTGAAAATAATAGTTAATTACATAAAAGAGAGGAAAAGAAAACCAAACAAGTTCATCAAGATAAAAGAACTCACTTAGATTTGACCTGTTTTTATTTTATAAGAAGTCAACTCTTTAAAAAACTTAATACAAATCTTATGGTAATGACAATTCAATTTACTTCATTGCAGTGTATTTTGATATGCAGGTATGGGGCAATTGTGATGGATGATCAAAACACTGATGGAAGCTTAGGCTACACCGTATTACACAACTTTTCTTGTCAGCATGCTGCTCCCACCTTTATCAATTTGATGAATTCTGCAATTCTTAGGCTTGCTACTCATGACATGAATGCCACAATTCAGACACGCAACTACCCTCTACCAATGACACAAAGCCAGCACTTACAACGTCATGTACGCCACCATTTTTTTTGTTTTTTATTTTATTTTAAATTTCACAAAAAGCACCATGATGCATGTTCCTATTAGAAGTGGCAATGGCTATACTTTGAGATTCTTTGTACATCACATTATAGTATTGTATTTCATTCGCATTTATGTTATTTTATTTTTGTGGAGATCTCACGTCTATTAGAGGGATGGCTAAATGAGTCTTATAAAGCTTGGACAATCCTCATCTTTAGAACTAGTTTTTGGGGTTGAGATCTCATGTTGAATAGAGGGATGGTCAAATTAGTCCTTATAAAGCTTGGACAATCCTCATCATTAGAGCTAGTTTTTAGGGTTGAGTTAGGCTTAAAATCCAAATTCTAAAATCGTATTGGAGCCTATCTTAGATATGTTATTGGGACATATCTAGTACCGAGTGTCAGGGGGTGCTTATATCTTTGTTACCGGACCACTCATATTTGTCCATGATTTACATGTCCAATCCTGAGCATGAGTGTTGAAATCCCACGTTACTAAACGTATGACCAAATGGATCATTGCAAGGTTTGAGCAATACTCATCTCTAAAGCTATCTTTTGGGGTTGAGTTAGGCCTATAGTCTGAAGTCTAAGAGTTATTTTATATTGCATATTTTAACATATAAATCACATAATAAGATGTGATGCCTTGTATTAGTGTTTTGTTATATGGTCTCCTCCATGCTCTTCACAAAATCAATGATTTCATGAGCTGTATATGAAAATTTGTAGGACCTGGATGCTTTCTCTGCTGCCATCATTGTCAACATAGCCTTCTCTTTCATTCCTGCTTCATTTGCTGTTTCAATTGTTAAGGTGAGTTGTGTTACACTGCTTCCAGCTTGTCATTTTTAAGTTCGTTTAATTGTCTTAAAGTTTACAAATGAGAATTGGGAAATTATGTGTATTGCATCATCCTTCTTTTTTCTTTCTAAAGGCGTGTTTTACGGTTCATTTACACGTTTTCTATTTAGGGAAACGCCCTATACATTTATGGGGCTGTTTATAGTCTTATACTGTTTTTTGCTGAATCATATAAATTTAGACTGGGAATGAAGAAAAAGGGAATAATAACAGCCACCAAGCCTTTTATCTCTAGGTGGGGGCAACTACGTGGAGCTAATATACGGCATAACTTTAGGATAAAAGATAGCGGGTGTGTTGGAAATTTCGTCTTCATTGCAGTTCGCCGCCACTCGCCTAATTACGAAACTTGGTTTGCTTTCATTGCGGCCTCCAACACCTTCATTGTGTAGTGTTTGAAGGGGTTGATTTAGTCCCACATTGCTTACAAACCGGTTTTGCAGGGATGACTTAGGTCCAACTCAATTTCTAAGACATGAGATACCCCAAAACTTTTGTCCATGCATGATTATACCAATAATAGAATCATAATTCGAATTAAATAAAGAAGCAAATAATGGAATATAAAAAATTATGGAAACCAATTTCAAGAGATTTTCTATGAATATGATGCTCAATATTCGACGAGGTTGTTGTAATTTTATGAGACATCTGCTAGATATTCTACTCCCCCTCAAACTGAAACTTACTATGTTTTAAGCCTGTTTCGAACAAATCCTTCAAATCTGAAAAAGACTCAAACAGTAGCTTGAAAAAAATGTGAAATGTTACTACCAACACATTTATCAAATAAGACTTTCTTTTAGGCAGCGACTCACAAGACTAACTTTTCTAATATTGCTTTTTGATCTAGAAAATTCAACAGCATATCCAATCATAAGCACAATCTGTTCTCAACAAGGCCAAGCTTCCTCACTGCACCTTGTTCACATTCTCCCTATATTCTCTGCATATGGAGGTTTATGTGGGTTTTATGACTTCTACTCTTGCTTCCCATTTGGTGGAGCCACTAAGGGGTGGTTTGGGAGTTGGATTTTGGAGGGTTGCGCCAATATCTTTAAATGTGTGTGATATTTTCAAAAAGTTTAAAAAACAATATACTTAGCATATAAAATCATATTGTTTTTTAAATTTAAAAAAAAAATATCGAACACATTTTAAGATATAGATGCCACCCTCCAAAGCATTCCCCTCCAAAAACCAACTCCCAAACAGCCCCTAAGTTACAACAACAGATGAAAAATGAAATTACTATAAATTTTTTGCCATTGCAATCCCTTATATAGTAATTTCTGTTAGCGCAACAATCGGGGGAGGGTCGAGTCGGGAGCATTGTTAATTTCCGGATCATTCTACTTGAGCAACACACCTTTGTGGGAGACACACTACTTCTCCACCTAAAACCTTAAGGTGATAGGTGAGTGGGTTCTCCCACTTATATATGCTCAAGTCACCACATGCATATCCAATGTGGGACTATTATCCACACTCACACTTGCATTATTCTCAACAATTTCCCTTACTATATGATGGCCATATTTTTTATTTTAAGTGTCAATGATAATTTCTTGCTACTAGAGTGTCCAAAACTTTTGCCATTCTCAGACTGCTAATTACTTAGGCTAAACATTTATAAACTTTTGATTGGTGCAGGAACGAGAAGTGAAAGCTAAGCATCAACAACTAATCAGTGGGGTATTCTTTTCTTTTAAAAGGAACCATATTCAGCATATTGTTTTCTTTCTTATTAATATAAATCTGATGCTATTCTTCCTAATCAGGTTTCAGTCCTTTCATATTGGGTGTCTATATTTATTTGGGACTTCGTGAGCTTCTTGTTTCCGGCCTCTTTTGCCATAGTTCTCTTTTACATCTTTGGTATGTTTACAATTCATTATTACTGATTGTTGTAAATAGGCCTTATATACCATAATCCCGTGTAATAATTGTATTCGGCTCATTAACAAGACTTGTTAGGTTTATCATAATCTATATCAGCATTATTATAAACATATAATAATGAAACGTAATCAATTGTAATAAATACAGAATAGTCAACACAATCAAATACAAATTAGATGGTACCCTTGAACAATACATGGCAGCATTATTGCCAAAAGGGTACACTCAAACATATAACATCGATCACAAGGAGACGTTTTCCTTAATGGCAAACAGTAACAATGTTTAATTTTTTTCTCTTAATTCCTATTCTAGGTAGGAACTACACCTGTTGGATGTTGAGTATTTTCACATGCATCTTAGAGGAGGGGGTATATAGGGAGATTCCCTTATGAAGTGTGTAGATTTAGAAATGCATTATATGTGCTGAGGTAGGCTCCGCATGTGTGGTTTAGGAGATTAGCAAAATGTGGTTTAGGAGATTAATACAAAGCGTGGTGCTTGTGGCTACAAGCAAACCAAGAGAGATCACACTTTCCCCCCAAATATGCACAAGAAGGAAAACTAAGTGTACTTCTTGTTTATGTTGATTATATTGTTATTATAGGAGACGATCTAATTGAGAGACAAGTACTCAATGAAGGACTTTGGGTAACTCACATATTTTTTGGGAATTGAGACGACCTTCTTAAAACATGTCATTTTCACCTCTAAGTATGTACTTGGTCTTTTATAGAAAACATGCAAACTTGGATGCAAACCTACAACTTTACTATTCCTGTTGAGCAAAAGCACGAGATGAGCTTCAAAGAGGAAAGCGCTAAAGTTGACAAGGTTCAATATTAGAGAGTAGTAAGAAAGTTGATTTACTTGGAACAAACTAGGCTGAATTTGGCATATGGAGTCGGTGCGGTGATTCTGCTCATGCAATATCCGAGGGTGAGACACTTGCAAGTTGTAAATCTTGTTCTGCAATATCTTAGTCTGTTTAAGAAGTGGTCTCTAATTCAAAAATGGTGGATGCTTTGTAGCCAAGTGTACTTGAAACAGATTATGCAAGTGAACATGTCATTTTCACCTCTCAGAGTATGTACTTGGTCTTTTATAGAAAACATGCAAACTTGGATGCAAACCTACAGCTTTACTATTCCTGTTGAGCAAAAGCACGAGATGAGCTTCAAAGAGGAAAGCGCTAAAGTTGACAAGGTTCAATATTAGAGAGTAGTAAGAAAGTTGATTGACTTGGAACAAACTAGGCTGAATTTGGCATATGGAGTCGGTGCGGTGATTCTGCTCATGCAATGTCCGAGGGTGAGACACTTGCAAGTTGTAAATCTTGTTCTGCAATATGTTAGTCACTTTAAGAAGTGGTCTCTAATTCAAAAGTGGTGGATGCTTTGTAGCCAAGTGTACTTGAAACAGATTATGCAAGTTATGTGACTTGTGTTGGAACCTGTTAGCTGGAGGAGTAAGAATTAAAGTACAGGGGTTTGATCAAACTTTGTTACCTGGAGGAGTAAGAAATAAAGTGCAGGGGTTTGATCAAGTGTTGAGGGTGAATTTAGAGCTACGGTACAAGGAATCTATGAAATGTTGTAAATATAGATTGTGCTAAATGACAAGATACAAAATATAGATTGTGTTTGAAATTGTATTCCGCTCATTAATGAGGCCCCTTAGGTTTAGCATAGTTTTTATGAGCACATGGGCTGTGGGCACCCCTACTCTTTACAGAAGTGAAATAATACTTAAAAATATTTCCAACTCTGATGATTAGTTTTCTGCATGCATATTAGTTTATTAGGAAAATCAACATTGACCATGAATCCTAGTCTTCTAGCATATATTGTGTTCTGATAAAGATTTATGTATGGAATGTAGTTAGCCCTGATTTACCCTATTTACTTCAGGCCTTCATTGCCTCTTATATGTAGGCTGATCCAATGATTCGTAAGTTTGAATTTTGTTTGTCTTCTACCTAGAGAGATTCTGTGTCTTCCTGGTGGTTGTAATTTACCACAGTAGAGAATAATATTGGTTTTACTATATTATGAATTATGAATTATGAATAAGAGCAGTCCTTTTATAGGAGAAAATAAAATTAGTCAACTCCTTAGTTTAAGTAGAGATATACAAAAAAAGAATAATAAGAAAATGAAATAATATATTATATTTCAACAACCTCTTCCCTTTTCATGCTGTTTTCCATCAATTTTTCTCAGGTGGTTGATAGGATATATGACTGTAGGTAGAAATGGTAAATATGATTCTTGATGTACCACAATACAACCAAGCCTTATCATCTAACTGGAATTTGTTTGGCAACATCATATTTTCAATGATAACACTTGCCTATTGAATACTGTTATTTATAGGTCTGGATCAGTTTGTTGGGGGAGTTTCTTTGGTACCAACTATCATCATGCTTTTGGAATATGGACTTTCAATTGCTTCGTCAACTTATTGCCTTACATTTTTCTTTTTTGACCACACTGTGGCCCAGGTATCTAGAGGCATCAATTTTTCATTTGTTTGTTTTCAATCTTATAAAATGCCCTGATGTTAATTTCCCTGACAGAACGTGGTTCTCCTGGTCCACTTTTTTTCGGGATTGATACTAATGGTTATCTCATTCGTTATGGGACTCTTCCCATCCACAATAAGCGCCAATTCTTTTCTTAAGGTACACCAAAAATATATTTTTCAGGTGTTGTAAACATGGATTTTATGCCCTTACTCAAGCAAATGTTTTCCCTAAACACTAAAAACAGGAGAACATTTTAGGAACTAATTCTTAAAAATCTGATCACTTCCATCTTTTTAGCTAGCATTATGTTCCCTGAACTGTTTTCTACTTCTACCACTTTCTACTTTATCTTGAAATTATTCTTGTGAAAAATAGGGAGTAGAAATTTTATGAATGTGCTTGAGTAAGTAAAACACTCAGCAATCATGATATTAATATACACACCATAATTAATTGCATGCTCTGTTTACAAGGAGAAATAAATACGAGTCCAACTCCCGAAATACATGAATCTATACATACATGAACCTAAGGCCTGAAGTTCTCCTATTTTCAATGGGAAACATACATGAATAATATTACTATCTCCAACAATTTCATTATGAATAGATACCGAAAACTGACGAATTACTTTTTATACCGTGTGATAAGAGAGGGGTTTAAATTTTTTATGCTACTAAGTAAGTGGTCTCATTTGTGGGCTGTCACTGTGATAAATAAAAGCAGAAATTTGAGAAATGCTAAATACTATATTTTCATTTAGATTGTACATCTATTTAAAGTAAAGCAATTCTATTTGCATTGATACACACAACGAGTGTTTATCTGCTTTAATTGCTCTTTGTTTGCTTCTGTGGTTCACTAGAGGTTTTTAATAATTTATATTCTTCATCAGAACTTTTTCAGAATATCTCCTGGATTTTGTTTTGCTGATGGACTTGCTTCATTAGCTCTTCTGCGGCAAGGAATGAAAGATAAAACAAGCGATGGAGTGTATGACTGGAATGTTACGGGTGCCTCCATTTGTTATCTTGCTGTTGAGGTCCAAGTCTTTTCATCTAATTTTTATGCTATTTAGTTTCTTATTATGTGATATTCTACGTTTTGAAGTTTAAAATTGCAAAGACACGAAGATGGTATTTTAAAAAGTAATTTATCAGTGATATTATATGACTGAACATATTTACACAAAGATTTGGACAATATATTTTGCTCTATCTAATCCCATTTTGCTTTTTATCACAGAGCGTTGTCTATTTTTTATTGACACTCGGGCTTGAAATTTTTCCTTCTCTCAAATTGACTCCGTTCATGATCAAAAAGTGGTGGGGGAAAATTAATATATTCCCACATAATTCTACTTATCTGGAACCTTTATTAGAACCTGCTGAAACTTTTGTTACGGACCTCAACGAAGACGTGGATGTGAAAACAGAAAGAAATAGAGTACTCTCAGGCTCCATTGATAATGCCATTATCTACTTGCGCAATCTTCGCAAGGTATTTCCCAGGATTATTTTCTTCAACATGTTTTTTCTGTAAAAATATTGTGTAGTGATTACCATGATGATTTCTTTATTAAATTTAAGGTGTATTCTGAGGAGAAGAAACATGGGAAAAAGGTTGCAGTAGATTCATTAACCTTCTCAGTTCAGGAAGGAGAATGTTTTGGCTTTTTAGGAACAAATGGAGCTGGAAAAACCACAACACTTTCTATGTTATGCGGTATATCATATAATTGGACATGATAATACTGCATGTCATATGTGCCGATTTTTTTACTTGCAAACTTATTTTCTAAATCCTACAAAAACCTTTATTGTTAAAGAATAAATTACTTATTTCATAAAGGAAAATATTACTTTATTCCACCTTTTCTTCTCATCTAAATATATGTTGTATTTATTTGCTGCGTAAAAACAATCTTCTAATTTAGACAAAGTAAATGCGGTGAGTTATTAGGCAAAACTGGTGACAGCTCTCAAACATATTATACCTGTAAAAGGTTTTTTGTAGTTATGATTGTTCAAAATTAGATACCTTTACGGTTGGCATTTCTCTCTGATTCTCATGTGATGAGTGCTAAAAGTTGTTTTTTTGTTTCCATACAGGGGAAGAATCTCCTTCTGACGGGACTGCTTTTATTTTTGGCAAAGATATATGTTCCCATCCCAAGGCTGCTCGTAAACATGTATGCATATTTTTCTCCTTCCTCACAAACAAAAACAAACAATCATATATTGAAGATTTATCTAAATTTATCTGACTCTTACTTTTTCATCTTGATTCGTATTTCCAGATTGGGTATTGTCCACAATTTGATGCTCTGTTGGAATTCTTAACTGTAAAAGAGCATCTTGAGCTCTATGCTAGAATAAAAAGTGTTCCAGACTACACAATAGACAATGTATGTGTAAAAAGTTCCTGGTTACTTTAGTGTTTGTCTTCATTAGGATGATTTATGCCAAGAAATTACAACCCATACAGATATTTGATCTCCTTATATAGAGTTGAAACTTATAGGAATAGAAAATAATTGAAGTACCCTAATTGAAAGAAGTGTCGGCAAATGTTCTCTTCTGAATCTCTGAAAAATTATTTTATAAATATTTCAACAAACATCACATGATGCTGGCAGGAAGTTTATTCTTGTATCCGATTTCTTCACCAAAAAACCAATAGCTGGATGGTCATAATCAAATGTACATGAAGCCAGGGAAGAAAAAGTCCACTACATCAAGAGAATATTATTTATATGCAAATGATATTGATTAACCAATATGTTTCCCTATATTCCGTGTAGATTTGAACACCTGAAAATAGTTTGTTTTGGTCAATCAAGTCCAAATGTCTAGTTAATGAAGTTACATAATTAACCACCTATTTGTATTGTGCTACCCACTTAGATTGCTGTCGCAAAAGTTGTCGAGTTTTAGTTCAAACAACACAACTGCTAAAATAAAATAATTACAAATATTCTAATCATACCATATTTTCAACAATTGACAACAATAATTTGGACAGGTTGTTATGGAAAAGTTGGTAGAGTTTGACTTACTGAAGCATGCTAATAAACCATCATTTTCACTTAGTGGAGGGAATAAAAGAAAACTATCTGTTGCAATTGCAATGATTGGAGATCCTCCTATTGTCATTCTTGATGAACCATCCACAGGTAGTTATTCCAAATTATCATATTTTTTTTTGGACATCTTGAAAATACCTTTATCCAATTTAATTTTAGAGTTTAAAAAAACCGCTTTAAGGCCATTGTTTTAAAATCATAAACTTCCAGTCCAATTGATTCCTTGGCTTGCTATGAAAACCCAGCTCACCATGTGGTCTAAAATTTGATAACTGTTGCCTTCAATTCTATGATCAAAGTTTTGTTTCAAAGTAGTGGCTGCATATTTATTTATTCATAATGTATCAATACCGGTGGTGAGTTTTGAATTGAAAGGGCATGTATCCAATTATGGGCCTTTCTTTGGTTTAATGAGTTGCGACCCTTATGAATGGAGAGTTATTTCTTATTTGCTTATGCTTGATGACTTGCATAGTTATTACCTATGGATCTAATATTTTACGCTTCCCTTAGGAATGGATCCCATTGCCAAAAGGTTCATGTGGGATGTAATATCTAGAATCTCAACTAGACGAGGAAAGACTGCAGTTATTCTTACTACCCATAGCATGAATGAAGCTCAAGCCTTGTGTACCAGAATAGGGATTATGGTACAAGTTCTTTTTTCTTTTTCTCTTTACATTCTTGAAGCTATGTCATGCACCCACAAACATAAATACATATTGTGTTTTTTAAAGGTTGGTGGACAACTAAGATGTATTGGAAGTCCGCAGCATCTAAAGACAAGATTTGGCAATCATTTAGAACTAGAGGTATTTATGGTTATGACAACAAGAAGCACATTTTCTTTGTGCTTCTTGTTTTTCCCTGACAAAAGCCCCTTCAAATATGTAACTCTTAGTTTCCCTGTTTCCAGGTAAAACCCACTGAAGTGAGTTCTGTTGACTTGCAAACACTCTGCCAAGCTATTCAGGAAGTACTTTTTGATGTCCCTTCTCAACCTAGAAGCTTACTCAATGACCTTGAAATTTGCATTGGGGGTGCTGATTCCATCACCTCAGGAAATACCTCCATTGCAGAGATTAGCTTGACACCAGATATGATAGGCTTAATTGGAAGATGGCTTGGCAACGAAGAAAGAGTGAAGACTCTAATGTGCTGTACACCTGTCTATGACGGGGCCTCTCAGGAGCAGTTATCCGAACAATTATTTCGAGATGGTATGTGTGAACCTTCCTCAAGCTTTGATTCTTATTCTTAGTATTATTAAAAATAATAAATCAGAAAGTTAAGTTTCTCATTGGAAAATGTGTTTGTATATATGAAAAAGGACATATGCCTTATACTGAGTTTTTCTTGAATGAGTTCCCAATTTTCCATTGTGTTTAATATGTAAGTTCACTGGTTACAGGCTTATTCTTTTACACATTGATACATGCACAGGCTTTTATTTTAAATTGCGTAATGAATCAATAAATTGGTACTGTCAATTACTTCTAGCATAAACCCTATATACTTCTCCCAGATTTAACAAATATACATTGATTACCTTCTTGATATGGAAGTAAAATTGAGATGTTCATTGTCTCAAAATTTTCATATACTACTAGTCCTTCTTAGAATTATGGTTGAGCCTTGTAGATATTTGTATATATTTAGAATATAATATTCTTTAGTATATTTTTTAAATATATTGTAGTATAGTAATTAATACAAGTAGCTGTGTAAATCACTATACAATAGAACTTCCGTAGTGCTATTTAGAAGTACAATTTCTCTAAATGTCTCATAATCTCGTATTTCAATAAACCTAACACAACCTTAGTAACTGATTTTGAATGTGAGGATTGCCCCCGCTTATAAACATATGTTCAGGTTATATTTTATTTAATGTGAGACTCTAAACACCCCCCTCACGACCAACACTATTGGACTTTGGTGCATGGATAAAAATGATGGGTGGCCCTGATTATGGGAACTTGATAGCTGGTGGTCCAGCGGAACTTGAACCAGAATCTAATACAATCTTAGAATTATGATTGGGCCTAACGAAATCTTACAAAATCGACTATTAGGCTGAAGATTCTCCTCACTTATAAGCATATGTTTAGGCCATATATTATCCGGTCTGAATCACATGATACTTAAAACTGTCCTCAGCTTCTTAGACAGATGAAATATCTTGTAGTTCATACTTCACAAGGTTCTTTATGAAGTTTTCATGCTTAAATGATATTTGAACTCATTATCCAACCACTCCTCCCCCTTAAATTAGAGAGAAAGATGTACACATTTCAAATTTACGTCCTTGATATAAAACCAATGATTAGCCTTCACCTGATAGCTTAAGGTTTTCAGTGAGTTGTTAGCATATGACGATAACATATTTCTCTTTTTTATTTCGATTAAAATGCATAAATTCTGTTATAGTATTAATTTTCCTTTTACTCTTCTGTTGGTAATGTAGGTGGTATTCCATTGCCAGTGTTTTCTGAGTGGTGGCTGTCCAAACAAAAATTCTCAGAAATTGATTCATTTATTCTCTCTTCATTTCGTGGAGCAAGATGCCAAGGATACAATGGTTTAAGCATCAGATACCAGGTATTTTTGAGTTACCACATTAGTTTCCTGGCAAAGTTCCACAATATGATTGAAAAATCATGTATTAATGTACACTAATGAATTGAATATAAAGTAGACTAGTTCGACTTTCTAACTTATATGTGAGGTTTTGTGGAAAACAAACAAACACAAGATATGCAAATCCCTTTGTTCTTCTCTCCATTTTGTTGGTTACATATATCAAAATTTTAAAGAGTTGCTTGATTTTGCCAAACTCTTGCCATGGGCAGAACTTGCATACGGATGTGCATACAGTGTATGATGCATCTGACCTTTATAATTCAGTGCAAGTAATAATTTATTGATTCTTTGCTGCAGTTACCTTATGACGAGGACTTTTCCCTAGCAGATGTTTTTGGACTTCTTGAAGCAAATAGGTAAAGTACAAATACATGTTTTTATTTTTTATTTTTTATTAAAATACAGATATATGTTTTATATATCCATAAACTTAAGTTAAAAAAGTGATTGAATTCTATCACTTTTGCAGAGATAGGTTAGGGATTGCAGAGTACAGCCTCAGCCAATCAACTCTGGAGACAATATTTAATCATTTTGCAGCTAATGCGTGAAGCTAATCAACTCCGGATACTATTATTCATTTTGCTGTTAATCATGAGGCACCCTTATTTCATCATTTTCTTTCAAAAAATGATGCATGGTGGTTGCAATATGTTAGGAATGTATCAAAATTATAACATTCTCCTAACTTCTACTAGTGACGTTCAATATAGGGCCCTGGGTGAGATTCTAAGGCCTTGAATTTTAGAGTGTCAGTTATTATACTGTCATTGAATTGTAAATAGATTACCAGTTATAAAATAATGGCATAGGGATTTATTTATTCAATCTTACTGCTTCACCAAGTTATGGAGTTGTTTAGGATAATCCATTTTCGAATTATCTTCAATCTTTCTCGTGGTTCCGCTTCAATGCTGATCATTTTTCTTTGGTGATAATTTTTCGATCGAATTATCTTCAATCTTTCTCGTGGTTCCGCTTCAATGCTGATCATTTTTCTTTGCTGATAACTTTTTCGATTATTAACAAATGACCCACTGCACTCATATGGTAAGTGTAAGCCTCATTCTTCGATTAAAGAATGGCAAGTAGACAGATAAAAGAGAAAGATGATGACGGTTTGCATCCATCACAATGACCGTTTGCATCATCACAACATCTGCAATTTTTGGTCATTTTTTATTGCATGAAAAGAACAATGGAACCGTGCAGCAATTATGTTTAAATAAATTTGATTTTTTAGGTTCATTCAATAAATGATGTATATAGAGATTATATATATAATTTATTCAATAAATCTAAAAAATAATTTTTGCTTATAATAATGAATGGAGGGAGGATGGTATATGAATTGTTAAAATGTTAAAATAATTACTAGTGAAGTATGCTTATACAAAAATAAAATCTTGTGCATGCTCAGTGTCCATTCACCGTGGTTTAACATTTGCATTCAGTAACATCATTAAAATTGAATTATATAAAGTTTATGTATCTGCCCAATTCGCAAGTCTTTTTAAAATTGGAGTGACTATTTTAGTTCTTTCAAATTAGTTAGCGCATGAATATGCCCCAATCCATGGTTTTGTTTTACTTTCTTTGTTCCTTTTCAAGTATCTCTTAGAATAATTTTTTTTGTTCCTTTTTAATTGTTTTGTGAAGTATCATTGATTGTACTTTTGTCAAAATTATTCCTAGTTATTTATTATAAAGGGAGAAAAAGTCAAATGTACCTGACAAATAATTAAGGACATTAAAGATAACAAGAGAATTATTATATAAAAAGTAATAATAATCATCAGCTTTTTTGATATATGTAAAAAATTTAAAAGTGACAATTAAAAAAAACGGATGGAGTGCTTGATTTTAATTATTTCTTAATTTTTTAATTACTGTAATTGAATAATTTTTTTATCAACATTCGTTTACGAAATATATATACCAATGAACACAAATCATACTAGACTACATTTTGAGGATTCTATATGCCACCCACAAGATATATATGACATCCCTTAAAAGTGAAAAGTAAAATATAACTTTACTCAAATTTTTTACCATTTCACAAATTTATAGTTGAAAATCAAAATTTTTGAAATTTTTTGGGTGATACTGAAAATTTCTCAGTAATATTAGAAATTATTTGCAAATAGTAGTGACAATACCGAAAATTGTTTGGAAAAAAATTGGATGATATCAGAAATTGTAAAAATTTTTGATAGAATTTATCAGAAATTTTGAAATTTCTGGTAATTTAATATTTTTGAAAATTTTCAGAAATTTTGAAATTTCCGGTAAAATCTTCCATATCATTTTTTTAAACTAATTTTTTTCCTTTCTTTTCAGTGAGGACAAGAGGAAAGGACAACACCATTGTCGGCATGACCACCGATAGAGCGACAGCTGCCGCCAGCTACGGGCTGGACGACATGCTCTGACTTCATCAGAAACGGATAGTTGAACAGGCGCAGAGACATGGGAAATTTCGCGTACCCCGACACCGACTTGCTATAGTTTCTGCTACTGTGGAGGAGCCTTCCTATGTGATGTCTGATTAGGTTCTAGTTTCCGCGGGGGAGCCTGCTCATGTGGAGGCTGAGCAGGTTCTAGTTGCCGTGGAGGAGTCTGTTCCTATGGGTGAGGTATATGTTCCTATTGCTAATGAGGAGGTACCTGTTGAAGTTGAGATACTAGTTGGGGCTTAGGAGGTTCATGCTATTACTGATGAGGAGGTACCTGCTGCCGATGAGGGTGCTACTCCTACAAATACAAAGGCCACAACTCGTGCTTCTACGAAGGCATCTGTTCATACGGATGGAGCCTTCCTGGGATGGCCTAGTGACCGATCTGTGCTAACAGGTTATGCTTCCCATGTCACATACATAGTATGACATGGAGAGGTATATATGTTATATTTTTTTATTTGCAAAATATTTTTTATGATTCTATGATATGTTGAAAGATTACAATTTATTTATTTAACTTTGTTTCCTATAAGAGCATCAGCCGCTGAAGGTCACATCCCATGGGTCGAAGTTGAACAACTCCCCCTAGGTGAGATGCCTAAGTAGGTCAAGCGCATTGTTTCTAATTTTAATCTGTTGGAGTTCACCAATTGCTCCTTCATGATACTCGACGCCTCCCTGCTGTCTGCTTTCTTGAACGGTGACACTCAGAGACATCCTCCTTTCATCTTCCATTTGGGGAGATGACCATCACTTTGGATGATGTTTCCGCATTGTTTCATTCCCCATTGGCAGTAGATTCTTTATTGGCCCTGTCATTAACCAGGCGGCAATGTTACTTAGGGTTGTAAAGGATCTATAGGTCTCTGAGGATGTCGTGCGGAAGGAGTTTGATTTTAATAGGGAACTTCACCTTCGGATGTCTTGGTTGTAGAACAGGTACCGGGAGTTTGTGAAGGCAACGAGGTATGAGGCTGCCACTGGGCTTGGGGAGTTGTTGCCTTGACCATGCTCTACACGACACTTGGAGTTGCGACTGTGCCTGAGATCATACAACTTGCTGGTTATCTGAGTCTATTCAGGGCGTATGAGATGGGAGGCCTTGATGGTTAGACACTTGCTTGAGAGGTGTCTCCGACAATATAATTATGTCGAGGGCATCCCTCGACCAGTTCCGGAGGCTTAAGAGAGGGATTGATAGATGGTTTCAGAGCCATATCATTAGCTTTGTCCGTGACATTAGATGTAGGCAGTGACTATTCAGTACCCTTCGTAGTATGAGGATAGTTATCTGGAGTGGTATCTCAGTCTATCACATTCTCGCCTCATACCAACTATTGTAGGGTCTTCCGATGCTGTAGGGCCTTCTGTTGCCAGGGGTTATGATCCTGAGGTGCTGCCTAACGATGTGCCTCCACCACCAGCTCCACCAGGCTCAGATGATCAGAAGCGTCTTCAGATGATCGCCATTATTATGGATAATTTAATGGGTTTGATAAACCTGAATGGTGAGGTTTTCACAGGATTAGCTCGGGTTGCAGACATAACCCTTGAGAGCCTATTTAGATTTTTTGATTTTATAGTTGTATATTTTGTATATTATGTGACTCAGACTACTTCTCACATCACAATACTTTTATTACATAATATTTTACCGATTACATGCTTCGATTAAAAGATAAACATAATACAAGACAATACAGTACAACAGTCATAAATTAAAAATAACTAAGCATGAAAACCTAGTTACTACCAGAAGATTATGGACGTTTCATCATCTTGATTATGTCGTCAACCGATCATGAAATCTGCGCATCAAACTTTATTGGCCCTTAGGTATTCTATGACGAAACGATTTCCACATGGCTGTCACGTCTTCATTAGTCTTCAACTCAATCAGGTTGTATTTCACCCTTCCATTACTATCAACATCTTTACGAAACTCGATCTTTCTCACCCTTCTGTTCTCAGTATTTGGCATCCATTCATTCAATTTATCTGTCAAGTTGGCGAGAGATGAGGCGCCATCCGGAAGCTTGAACTCAACAGGCGAGTTATTTCCGTTGAAATACACTTCTGCCTTAATCATAAATTGAGGAAGATGCATTTTAGTAGATGTAATTTTCTATAACATATGCCCCTATTTATAGAACCTTAGATTCATTTTAGACCACACAAAATTGTCGGTAAAATCATAGCGCTATAAAATTATCGGCAAAATCCTGATCGTCCAAAAAATTTGACAAAATACACTACCAAAAATTTTAATTATCAACTAAATTTCAGGTATAGAGTGGTAAATTTTTGAAAATTTTTGTAAGGTACCAGAAATTTCAAATGAACTACCGGAAATTTATGTGATACTAGAAATTTTGTAATTATATCAAAAATTTAGTTCAAAAATTGTTTTCTTTTTTGAGAAGGGGTATTTGTAGAATTAAGAAAAATTAGGAATGTTCCATATATAACTTTGAGGTGGCATGTAGAATCCTCCTGTATTTCTTATATAACAAAACAAATGCTACTAGTCTACATTTCTCAAGTTACACAATAATGAACATATTAATAGTTGGACCCTATTTTATATATCGTGCTAAATCACATACTCCATTTGTAACAAATAATAAGTAAATTTTATTATTTAGATTACTTAAATAATTAATTTATCTGGTCTATATATAAATCAGATACATTAATTATAAAATGAATATAAAAAAACAAATTTTTGTTTGTAATTTGTTACGAAATGAGTGTTATACAAGGAAATTTCTCTTTACACCCTGTCACATTCTCTCAGGCCCTTGGCGAAAAGTTAAAATTGTCGTCCTTATGTTAAGAGATACATCTCCGAACGCACCATTTCTTCACTTTATTTAAAGGTTAATTCGGAGATGCATCTGCGAAGGAGTTCTAGGGTATGTTAGTAGTTACATCTTTGAATCAACTTTTTTTTTAATTGAGAAATTGGTCTGGAGATGCATCTATGAACTAGGAAAATCTATTTAAACTCACGCCAAATTCTCCCTTTTCTCCTTCTTCATTTTCAGTTCAGAAAATTTATTTCCCATTTGAGCTTGTGAGCACCATAATTCTAGTCAACTTTTGAAGCAACATAAGAACCTCTATTTCTATCTTGTCAATCCCAGCTCACTCTACCTACTACATTCAATATTTTGTATCTTCATCAACACATTTTTGAGTAAGTTTCTCATTTACCTTATTTTGAGTTTTGATTAATGTATTATGTCAAATAAGTTATTTTAATGCATTAGATCGTATTAGCATTTGAAATAGATATTGTGTATGAGATGTTTATATTATTTGGATGAGTTTGGGCAAGTGCAAAGATGTTTCTACCATTGAAATAAAAAACGAAGCTTTTTTTGGAGATGTATCTCTGAAATGGATCTTTTCTGGTGTTTGGAGATACATTTCCGAAATTCTTTCATTACTGATGCACTAATGTATTTTCTTATTTTTTCCAGGAAAATGACTGCAAACAACAACAGGATGAGACTCGCCCATGAAACCCTATAACTGCGTTTGTCCGCTACGAGAGGGCTCTACAACATCAACAAGTCAAAGCTATGGGGGAATTCTTCCCTAAGCCTCATGATGGGGAAGCGTCGGGTTCTAGGAGCCGACTATCACAAAGGTCTTCATCCATGCTAGTGTACATTAGGAGGAGGAGGCTCCAGCTGCATGTGATGATCTCCCTCTACTTACTGACCTTTTCCAGGAGGGCCCACTGACACATCATTATTGATATATTATGGAGACCATGTTTCTCCGCATGTCTTGGCAGGAGAGGTATATTTCTTAACGGTTCTTATTTTTATATTTTAACCACAAATTCAATTCGACTGAGATAATTATATTATTTTTTAAAAGGAATGTGAGTGTTTGAAATCTGTGAAATATGCCAGAAAGATTCACAGACTTCCTCAGCCACAACAAGAATGGTTCCTAAGTGTTCTTCGAAATTCTGGTTTTTCGGCTTATGTTCTTTCAGGTACAACATCATCAGCCATGGCATGCGGGTAGAGATGGGAATAGACCAGACCGACCTATAGGGGCCTATAGCCCAGCCTATTTAAGACCATGTCAAACCTATTTAATAAAAAAATCAGACTTAAGCTTTTTTAAAATCCTATTCAATTAAATAGGTCAGATTTAGGCTATTAAAAATTCTATGAAGTCTTATAGGTCGGCCTATATTTTCATATATATTAAAAATAGTCTAAATAGATTGAAAAAAACTACAAACTTGATACAACGTTTTTGCTCAAGAAACATGTAGGCAAAGACTTCGGAGACGTAATTATTCAATAAATCTAAAAAGTAAATTTATCTTATAATTTGGAACACAGAGAGTATAAAATACTTGGGTTCTCTCTTTCATTTTCCCTTTTCCCTATCTCTTTTAATCTTACTCTTCTCTCCAATAAAAAAAGAAAGAGAGAATTCAAAGGAGAGAGAACTTGCAAGTCTATCTAATTAACCAAATAATATATATGACTTCTAAATATTTGATTATTACTTTAATTTTCAGCAACTACATACAAATATATACCTATATTTTCAGGCTTTCTATTGTAACATATTTATTTATATTTCTATTTGCATGATTGCGACAACAAAATACTTGCATTTTCACTAATTTCACCTCTATTCCTTTTCATCTTTCTCTCTCCTTGATGAACATCCAATCTCACTCCAAACAACATTGGCCTTTCATCATCATCTTTACCTTTTTCCTCTTCCTGTTTTTCATTATAAACTGATACCAAATCAAGTAGCTCCTTACACTTCCTTTTCATGCTTGTTAACTCAGAATTCAACACCACATTTTCCTTCTTGAGTCGCTTGTTTTCATCCACAAGATTAGTGTAACCAGAAGTTGAAGAGGTTGATGATGACCTTTGATCTTCATCAGAATCTTGATTTTGAACCGAACGTTGTTGCTTGTTGCTCCAAGCTTTTCTTCGCCGAATCTCATATAGTAACTCTCTTTCACCTTTCTTGAATTTTTCATTGCAAAATTCCCATCTACTTGTTGCAACTTTGCGAAACCCCTATACATAATATACCACAAAATAAGAATTTTATTTCACAATAATATTAAGTGTAACAAAAAAAAAATACTCCCACCGTCCCATAATGAGTGACCCAGCACACCATTTCACACAGATTAAGAAAATGGTATAAAAGTAAGAGAGAAAATATAGTTTTTACTATAGTACCCTTATCATGTCTTGAAAATGGTGAAATTTTTATTAATTAGAAGGTAAAATTGGAAAAAGTCCATTGGAAATTGAAATGGGTCATTCATTTTGGGACACCATTTTATTCTAAATGGATCACTCATTATGGGACGGAGGGAGTATTTAATTTTGGTACTAGTTCACACATAACTTAAGTCAAATTTTTGCTTGTAAAAGACTAAAAAAACATGTTTCTAAAACATGTCGCCCACTAACATTGAATTTTATATGTCGTTGACGTGTAATAGTATTGCTTTTTTTTTTTTTTCCTATAATTTTTCTCAACAAGATTTTACTCACCAAACAAAACTTTATCAATTGATGTTTTTTTTTATTTTAATTATCAGATAGCTAAAATGACAAGAAAGAAACTAGGATATCTAGAAAATAAGACAAGTATTTATACGTATATGTATGTTTATAGTATACGTACATAAGTATTGAGTTGTCGTACAAAGCTAGAGAAATTGCTATGCTTGAAGAGTGTTGGAAGAAGATCACGAGCAAACTCCGCCGGTTGCCACACCACGAACGCCGTTCCATCGTCGTTCCACGATATTACCTCGTCGGTCCCCGGATCCTCCACCAACATGTATGTCTTCAACAAGAAAGGTGATGGAGTGCACTTTCTTCCATATTCCAATAACCCTCCTTCCATTTTTTTCTCTTAAAAAATTTCTCTAGTAAATAGAAAATTAGTTTATAAAGAAGAATATATAAGAAGATGAAGATGAGAATATATATATATAGAAGAGAATTAACTAAAGAAGATTATTTAAGATTGATGAAGAAGAGAAGAGAAGAGAAAAGAAGAAGAGCAGTTAAGAATTCCCAACCCCAACAATAGAAACCCAACACGACTCCACAGTTCATGAGAAACGCAAGAGCTTAATGTTTTCTTTCTCTATCTTTCTTTCTTTCTTTCTATCAACTAATATTATGAAACGTATGCACTAAGCTTCTACCTCTCTTTTTATATATATATACTCATAAAAGACTTTCAACGCATGCATGCATTTTCATCACTCTTCTATAATCTGTTTTACTTTTTATTAACACGTATTGATAACCAATGATATAATATTCAATTTTATTAAAAAAAGAAATCCATGCACGAATGACAAAAAGTTACTTGACTAACCTCAATATATTGTTAAGATATTGTGAATGTTGAATTGAATGAGTTAGACGCTGCACGTGGGAGTGTTTGGTGAGAGTAATATAGAACATGGTTAAATTTTTTTTTTTTTTAACATTTAATTGGTTCAATGGTAATTGGCGCGAGACTTGATAAGGAGGATCACGGTTCGTAATTTCTGCAATTGCGATCGAAAGAAAACTGAAATCAGAACTGATTTCCGAATCAGATTAGAGGGTTGGTGGTGAAAAAAAAAACTTTAATAAAAATTCCTCCATCTAAGGCTTTAATTTTCTCTAGCGTGATATAATGCTTTTGGAAGATTTTTTTTTCTATGAAAGAAATGACTTTAGTTGACTTTTGTGTGCAATTCTAAGTAGAAAATTTCTTCCATTCAAATAAGACTGTATCTTCTGTACATACTATATAAATTATAAACCAACCGCGTGCTTAATAAGACATGGAAGTTTCTGATTGATTACAAGCATGCATGTTGCAACAATTTATTTAGAATTTAAATAGCTAGGTGACATTTTCTTGGGGTCTTAACATTGAATAATACTAGGGTATAAGATTTAGTGTCATGCATTTTTGTTTGTTTGCATAAACCATTCTCCACTATGTACATGGATATAACACTTTGAATAAGTTTTGGCTGTTTGTTAACTTACACAAAAAGAAAGATAAATTAAAGCCTTTCATGGAAGAAAACTTACACAAACATTATTTTATATAAATAAATTAAAAACATTTTTTTTTATAAAAAATTAAAAAAGATATTCATTATAGATAAATAATTGTTTAATATGACTAAGAACATAACAATTACAACATCAACAAGATATTTGATTACGACTACAAAGCAAAAAAAGTATGTGATTTATAGATGAGTGCATGGATGTAATTAATTTGATTTGGTTCGATTTTTAGTTAAAAACATGTTCAAATCTATTATACTCCATCACTTTGGTTTGGTTTTTAGTGTTTTTTGAAAATAGACCCGAGGCAAACTAACCAGTTTGATTCGATTGATTGATTTATAACGTTTTTTTCTCAACATTATGTTTCCGTGTATTCTTCGTTATCATGTTTTTCAGAATATTTTCTACTATTATATTTTCAAATAATGTGTTTCATATAATTTATTTCATAACTTTCATATAATTTATTTCATCTATTTGACGCTCTACTTTTCAAACAACTTACAAATTGTACTTAATTCAATAAAAATAAAAATAAATAAAACACAACAATAAGATGAATAAAAGACATGGAAGGATTGGGCCACTGTAAAATTTGAACTTAGTAATGAGATGAATAAAAGATTAAGGATAAGAGCATAATGTCTGACCAAATGTTACAACATCCTGCCAGATTGCAGGAAACTCAGACCAGAGTCAAGCTCCAGCCTTGGAAGTGTCTTTATTGTGGAAAATATAGTCACATAAAACCCTTCTGTTACAGACTGCATGTGTATCTAAAACTGTCTCCTCAACCTAAGATTAATCCGACAAATTGTTAACATCTGGTAGCATTTATTTCAGCAAATCAAGAAATTATGTGAAACTTTTATCCGTCCACCCATCTTTTTCCTTCAGATTAAACAATTTTAACACTGCAGACAATCATGTAAAATTTGTGCACCCTTTATATAAGGTGTATCCTTATCACTGTATAAAGTATCTTAATTATGAGATTTCCTAAAATAAGATTCTTGGCATGTTTGGATTGGCTTTTGGAAGACCTAGAATCAATTCTAAAGGTGTAGAATTGATTCTGGGTGATTTTGAGATGTTTATTTTATCAAAAGTAGAATTGATTTTGTCTCTAAAATTGATTCTACTTGAAGTTAGAATTTGTAGGTTCTACCTCCATAATTGATTTGTGGTGGTTTTTGCACTGGAATTTATTGTTCAACTCACTTTTATCAAAATATAAATCAATTCTACTAAACTCAATTATGTATAAAATCAATTCTACCTAACTCAATTCTACTAGAATCAATTATGTTCACCGTCAATCCAAACACACTCTTTATAATATCACAAATCATATCTTCTAGTTGATCATCCATATCTTCATCATCTTCATGTCTTTGTGACATCAAATTTAGATTTTTATCCACTTCACCATGCCACATTCTATTGTATATTTTTGACAAATTTAATCACAATATAGGTGATGAAATATTTCTTTCTTTGAATTTTTTTGATATTCCCGCAATTAACACAAGGAAAATAGAAGAGACCATTATTGTTGGAAAGATTAATTTTGCGTATTCAAGGAACTCAACAATTCCTTTCTCATACACTTGACATAATCTACCAACTTTCATCCAATTATGATACATAATAACTTCTAAAGTTTATATCAAAAGCTTGATAATACAACAACATAATAAGAATAAACCAAGCACTTGGTCTCGAGTGGCAAACGAGTCTCTACAAAGGACGACATTCGGGGAATACCGAGTTCGATTCCTAGCAGAAACAATGCTTGGCCAGTGCACGTGTCTCCGTAGCACGAGCCTGATTAGTCGATCTACTATGTAAGTCGGAACCGGTGCGAAAGAAAAAAAAACAACATAATAAGAATAAAATAATCTCGATATTAATCAATTTCAACAATTTATAATAACGTTCTCAACAACATAAAAACAATCTCAATATCAAACATTCACAACAACCCTAATGTGAACGACACTCTAATGCTACACCAAATACATACTAATTTGGTTATATGCTAGCAACCAAACTAATTTGGCACTCTCAATCAATACTAATTTCAAAAATCAAAATCTTGGCATTAATTATTATAACTCATGATTTACATCAAAATAGACAATTAAGGTTTTCGGTTTCCATATTATTGAGAAATAACTGTGAGTTGTGATGAGGAACAAGTGTGAGTTATAAGTCTCACATTGTCTGGAAAAGTGAAGGTTGAGAAATTTATAAGTGAGAGGACCCATACACCTATCACCTTAAGATTTTGGATAAATATGTGGTGTCTGTTTCACTTGTTTGGGTGAGTCTTTGACCTTTAGGTGAGTGTTTGAACAAATGTGAATGATTTCCCCTCATGATGACTCATTAATGGTATCAGAGCATGGTTCGAGTAAGGGACCGACTCCTTGTATCAAAAGTTTCCCTGGCATGATGGTCAGGCGACGTGTCACGTTGAAGTGCTTATGATGAGCAAAGGTGTCTGTTAACGGTAGTACAAGCACATGTATGAAAGAATTTTTGCTTGAGGGGAAGTATAGTGGATGAACTTACACTTTAGGGAGATATTATTGAGAAATAAGTGTGATTTGTGATGAGAAACAAGTGTGAGTTCTAAGTCTCACATTTCTTGAAAAGTGAAGTTTAAACACTTTATAAGTGAGAGGACCCATACACATATCACCTTAAGGTTTTGGTGAATATGTGGTGTCTCTCTCACTTGTTTGGGCAAGTATTTAAACTTTAGGTGAGTGTTTGACCCAATGTGAATGTTTCCCCCTCATGATGACCCATCTATGCTTGCAGCTACCTATGTTCATCAACATACTAGAGGTTCATACACACACCACATACTAATATGGTTTTATTACCGATTTTCATTCACAAAAATAAAACATTTAACAACACCAAAAAATAAAATGCGTCATGAATAATGATAAGGGTGATGAAATAGAGAATGAAGTGTAAATTAAAGAAGAGGAAGAGACCAAGAAATGATTTTTCGTATGATTCTTGAAGTTTGGACGTTCCAAGAAATGATAAAGGTGATGAAATTTGGACTCGATTTCGTTTGTTTTGCTATCGCTTTCGCCTGTTCTTTTCTAGGGCACTTGTGTTATGAAGGAAATAAACTAAAACTGATATGTTTTAATTTTAAAGAAACACATTTAACCACAATTAAAAAGACAAACCATAGTGAAACATATTAATTTTAGGGAATATATAATCACGATTGAAAAATATAACCATGGTGAAAAGTTTTTTAGTTTCTATATAACTATAGAAATTAAGAGACACACTCTTTTGTGTTGGTGCTGAGATTCGAAGCTAGTAAGTCTTAACATATCACCACAGTTATTATTATGAATCATAGTGGTATGTCTTTTAATAAAATAAAAAATGCAGGCGCCTAAAAACTACTATTACTTCAATTGATTGAATAGCCGAGGTAATAACATGCTATGATAGATATATTTTATAGGGTTAATACTACTTTACCCCCCTGCCATATAAGCGAGATTCGGTTTACCCCCCTCTAAAAAAAACTTATTGGACAAACCTTGCAAAATAAAGATTCCATCAATATTGACCCTGATAAGTTTTATTGGCCAAGATTCTTAGAATCTTGCCTACGTGGCATTTTTGGTAGTGCTGACTGTACAACACATAAGCAATGTGGCACAGTCAGCACTGCCACGTGGAATTTATTTATTTTTTTTAATTTTTTTTTTTAAAAAAACTATTTTTTTTTTAAATTAATTTTTTTTTAAAAATTAATATATTTTTTTTAAATATTAATATTTTTTTTTAAAAAAAATTAATATTTTTTTACGTTTTTAAAAAATATTTGACAGTACCTGCGGATTTACGTACGGATTTAAAAATACCTGCGGATTCACTAACGGATTTGACAATACATGCGGATTTACCTACGAATTTGACAATACCTGGGGATTTACCTTTAAAAATACCTGCGAATTTACCTGCGGATTTACCTACGAATTTGACAATACCTGCGAATTTACTTGCGAATTTGACAATACCTGCGGATTTACCTACGAATTTGACAATACCTGCGGATTTACCTACGAATTTAAAAATACCTACGGATTTGACAATACCTGCAGATTTAACTACGAATTTAAAATTACCTGCGGATTTACCTTTAAAAATACATGCGGATTTACCTGCGAATTTGACAATACCTGTGGATTTACCTACGGATTTGAAAATACCTGCGAATTTATATATAATAAAAATAATAAAAAAAACAGTAAAACAATTTTGGAAAAAAAAATTAATAAAAACGTAAAAACGTAAATTTTTTTTAATTTTTCAATTTTTTATAATTTATATATAATAAAAACGTAAAAAAAAATTATTTTTTTAAAAAAAAAAATTAAAAAAAATCAACAAAATTAATAAAAAAAATATTAAATTTTTATTAAAAAAAATTAATAAAAAATTTTTCAAAAAAAAAATTAAAAAAATAATAAATTCCACGTGGCAGTGCTGACTGTGCCACATAAGCAATGTGCTGTACAGTCAACACTACCAAAAATGCCACGTAGGCCAGATTCTAAGAATCTTGGCCAAAAAAACTGATCAGGGTCAAATTTGATGGAATCTTTATTTTGCAAGGTTTGTCCAATAAGTTTTTTTTTAGAGGGGGGCAAACCGAATCTCGCTTATATGGCAGGGGGGTAAAGTAGTATTAACCCTATTTTATAATAGTGGTCAATCCAAACTGATATTTAAAACGCTTCTTTCATATGCTCATTAAAAGGAACATGGATAAGGTTTCAGTAAATTTGCATAAACATAACTTTGATAATTTTAATAACTTTAATTCACAAATTATTTTCTCAACTCAATATAATACTCTTCAATTTTTCTTTCATTCATCATATTGACTAAAGTTATGAAAGTCATGGATAAAATAAAGTTACCCAATTAAAAGTATTACTACAAACATATATTTCATTGTTATTGAAATCAAATTTCTTGACATTCACATTATTAAAGTTGGATTTAAGTCATAGTAAGATCTGCACATACAAATGCACAATACCAAAGAGATTGTTATAAGGGACCCCATGTACCAAAAGCAAGGTAATGAGAAAGAAGTTACTAGTAGCAAAGGCAACGAGCTGCATGCTAAAATAACTAAGGCCTGCAAGGAGAAAACCCAAAGTCAACAAAGGAATAAAAGCAAAGGAATAATAATTATCAAGAATTGGAGAAAGGATATTATGTGGGGAAAAGAAGAAGGTAGAAAGAACGTTGTGAAGAAAACCCTGACTACCCTTAGCGACGATATGGCTCTGAATGCCTAAAATTTCAAGATATGCAAGGATAAAAACCACAACTATATGAAGCATATCAGTAAAGAAAACATCACAAACAAGAATCAAGAGGAAGAAAATACCCGGGGGAAATGGAAGGTTAACATATACACCAATGCAAATCTAGCTAAGAATTGGAATGGAATACTGGGGCTTGGTTTGGAAATGAAGATGGTACAACGTTAGGTACACTACTTGGCATAAAAAAGGTTACGACAATTCTATAGCAGCGGCTCAAGCGGTTCTTAATGTCGCCACGTTAGCAAAAACTATGAACGCTCAAAACATCCTTATTTACCCCGACTGCAAGAACCACATTAGCAAAATGACATAATGGAGGATAAAAATGGATAACGACATAGTGAAACGAATAGGGTATGAGGAAGAGATGAAAACAACGTAGTAGGAAGACCGTACACATTTAGGCCAAATTATCACTAATAATAAGAAAACCCTAGAAGGATAGATCAATGGGTCATTACCCTCATTAGAAGGACCCAAAATACTCAAGCCCATTATCTAGCAAAACAAAGTCATAAAGGACAAAAACCTGTTCATAATCAACGTGGACTTAAAAGCCCATAAGTGTTTTTTGTTTGTAATAACGGGAATTAGGGATGGCAAACAGACCCAAACCCACGGGGTCCACCCGCACCCGAACCCGAGTCAACGGGTGAAAACCCGAATTGACTGGGTTTGGGTTTGGGTTCGGGTGCCACCCGATATTTTGGGTGCGGGTTTGGGTAGTGTAAAACCCGCGCCCGAAACCCAAAATCACACCCGAATATATATATATATATATATATATATATATATATATATATTAAAAAATATATTATATAAAATATAATATATATATATATTAAAAAATATATTATATAAAATATAATATATATATATATATTAAAAAATATATTATATAAAATATAATATATATATATATATATATATATTATATATATATATATATATAATATTAATTTTTTGTGTGGAAATTTGTAAGAAAATTGTAGGAAAAATATATTTTATGTATTTTGTTGCGGGTTTGGGTTTGGGTGAAAAAACCCGAACCCAACGGATGTGGGCGTGGATGTTATTTTGTCACCCGAATAGCTTTTGGGTTTGGGTTCGGGTTCGGGTGGTAATTTCGGGTGCGGGTTTGGGTAGTATAAAACCCGCACCCGCGGGCACCCGTTGCCATCCCTAACGGGAATTTTTTATTCAAAAAAAGAAAAAAAGAAAAAAAAAACTCGCTCAACTTTTTAAAAGTTCCCAAAAAATAAAAACCATTTTTTACCGTTTTATTCCTCTTTGGACACTACTAGGGATGTAAATATTAGTCTGGGCTAGACTTTAGAAGACATGAGTCTGGCCTGCGATAAATTTGAAAGGCTTGAGCCTGATCTATGGCCTATTATAGGCTCTTTTTGGTCTGACCTATTTAAAAACTTGTTTTTTTATTAAAGTTTTCAATTAATTTATATTACTTAAGAAGTCTTAAAGGTTGACCTATATATGCATTAATAGACTGATCTTTTAGCCTTTATTTTAATATTTATGCATATATAAGTCAGTCTATTTAGTCTATTTTCTAATATATATTTATATGTAAGACAACCTATTTAGCCTATATATATATATATATATATATATATATATATATATATATATATATATATATATATATATATATATATATATATATATATATATATATATATATATATATATATGTCGGCTTATAAGGTTTCATAGACATTTTTAATAACCTAAGTTTGACTTATTTAATTAAATAGACTTTTAAAAAAGTCTAAGCCTGATCTTTTTGTTAAATAAGACTAATATGGCTTAATCTTAAATAGGTTAGGCTATAGGCCTCTGTAGGCCAGCCAAACTTATTTCCACCCACAGATGCTACATTTTAGATGGGGTGCCTTGCGATAAAATTTTCAAAATATCTTTTTAATTAAAAACTTTCAAAATATCTTTTTAATTAAAAACTTTCAAGTTATTTATACAAGTGCATCCTACAATTTGAAAATGTAATATACTCTTTAAATTTTGGTCCAAATTTGAATTTTAAATTTCAACTGTATACAATGTTTTTCAATTTTTAAAATAGCCTTTAAAATATCATAGATCTCATAATCTACCTTTGTAAAACGCTGAACTAAAATTTGTTGGATTTTACACATTTAGATCCTAAAATCTGTTATAAATTGTCCACTTCAATTTTTTGAAGGTGCTTTCCACATTTAAATAAATACTAATAAAATTTGTACCTGAACTTCTTTGTAGACCCCTGTGGGATAACCCGCGCTGAAAACCTTAAATTACCCTGCTTCGGAGATGCATCTTCGAATTTTTATTTTTTTTAGATTTTTCTAGATTTTGGAGATGCATCTCTGAAAACACCACAAATATGTGTTTTCAAAGATGCATCTCCGAAATCACCTATATGCATCTCCTCCCTCAAAACGTCTTCAACCTCTGTACTCCCTCTAGTTTTATTTCTCAACAACAAAACACAAACCTCTCCTCTCTTGCACTCAACTCGTCTTCCTCTCTCTCACCATACTCTCTGCATTTTCCTCTTCACACTCGCATGAAACAAAAACCTCCGTGGCCATGGCTTCCACAAAAGCTTCCTTTCCAGAAAATCAAATCGCCTTCCTCAACAATCTCTCTACCTTTCAAAACAAACAAAACAAGTCTATTTCAACAAAACTTATTTCTTCATCTCAAAATATAAATAGAATCACTTTTTATTATTATTCAGAGAACTCCTAGTCTACTAAGACTCTTGGACTAAAGTGTTCTCCTTTTCATGCATACAAGATCCTACTGAGCATTATAGCTTGTCCAATGCGTTGTATATTTTTTAAGATGACCAACTGCTGCTGGAAAATCTAGACGATTGGAAAAGGAAGTGGGTTGTTTATGCGTAAAGGGGATACTGAAATAAGTTTTTGGAAATGTATCTCCGAAATCACTTTTTTCAGAAAAAAAAAAGTGTTTTTGAAAGTGCATTTTCGAAAACACATTTTTTTTCCTAAAAATAAGGTGTTTTCGGAAGTGTACTTCCGAAATAAACTTTTTTAAAAAAAAATGATTAAAATTTTACCGCGGATTTCTAAGAAGGTTGGAAGGTCCATAAAAAAATTTTCAAAAAAAACTAATAAAATCTAAAAATGTCAAAATTTGAGATTATTTATACATCTTCTTACAATCAAAAGTGTGAAATGCATTTTTTAATTTCTTAAAGGATTTTTATACATTCGGATCCCACAAACCATACAAATTCCATATGAATTGAGCGATCTATAAAGTCAAAAATATTTTTCTCTGTTTGACATGTTATTTCGTACAGATAAGTAGCATTCTAGCTAGCTGTTGAATATAATTTGTTTCAATGGCTAATAACCGCAAGACATTGTTGCTGACATCAATGAGCATGAATTGTGAGCCTAAAGAATAAAGACTATTAAGCCGTTGCTTTCAACTTCTCCATAAATGACTTATTATCATGTTATTGATACTGATAGGTACACATTTGTACAAATTATCTTAAGAAATTAAATGCTGAGTCACTCTTGAAAGTTCTTAATATCGTGAATTTTCATTGTTGCACTATTGCACTTCTTTATTTGAGTTAATAATTCAACTATTGTTTTGAAAAAAAATACAAATAAATAAAAAGGGAAATTTTCATTTTCGTTATTCAACGTTAAACTTTTCCACTATTTACGCATAGCTTCTTACACATATGGAAGAGGTAATGTCCTGGCCGCTCCTGATTTGATGCAGGCAGCTTCTGCTTTTAGTTGCAGGCCCTAATTACAAAAATAATAGTGAATAATGGAGAGAAGGAGAGAATTAGAGAGAATTAAGTTGAAAAATATGATATATTAATGGATACAAATTTTACAAACATGTGTTACATCTTTTATATATAATCATACTACTAACTAATTAATTTTTAATAAGTAACCACATACATAGTTAGCATTAACCACATGTTAAACTATCAATAACTATATACAGAACTATAGTAACTACATATTGAACTATAAGTAGCCATTTATTAAACTATCAATAACCACATACCGAACTATCAATAATCACTTATTGAATATCAATAACCACATGACCACTTGAATTATTATTTTCTCACCACACCACCTTAATTCAAGTCTTTCAAGTCTTTCAAGTCTTCCATACTCATGTGTTTCTTCAACCTCTTGAACATATCAATAGTTACACCTTTGATTAGCAAATCGGCCACTAGGTATTCACTTTTGCAATGCCCCAACTTCAATTTTCCTTTACTTACAAAATCTCTCAAGCATTGGAATCTCATCTCTATATGTTTTCTTCTCCCATGTGCAATGGGATTCTTAGCAAGGTTTACAGCGGAAACTTTGTCTATCATCAAAGTCACAAATTCATACTCTTCGTTGCACAACTTCATCAAATTCATCAACCATACAGCTTCACACGCACACATAGACGATGCAATATACCCGACCTTGCAAGAAGAGAGCGCCACAGCTAGTTGCTTCTTAGAATACCAAGAGATTGGTGTTTCTCCATACATAAAGATGTATCCAACAACAGATATTTTGTCATCTTCATCTCCACACCAATTTGAGTCGGTATAATCGAGCAATTTGTAGTTTCTACCTCTATCTGATGCGGAAAATAGAATTCCATAGTCAATCAAACCTTTAACGTATTTGAGAATTCTCTTGACTCCTGCCAAGTGTGGTGCCTTTGGCTTCCCCATAAATATGTTCATTATGCCCACGCTAAATGCCAATGTTCGGTCTTGTATTGCACAAGTACCACACTAAATATGCTCACTTCCCCATAATCTTAAGTTCGGTCTTGGATTAATATCTTGCCCGTCTTCATTCTTTGACAGCTACAACCTTGGCTCTGCATGTAATTTCAACATTACAATGCTCCATTTTGAACTTCTTCAAAATCTCAAGAGCATACCTCATTTGATGCATGAATATTTCCTTTTCGAACTTGTGAAACTCAATTCCAAGAAAATATGCCATTAGACCAAGGTCGGTCATTTCAAACTTCTTCATTAAATCACCCTTGAACTCGGTAATGTAACATTCATTGTTGCCCGTAATTAGTAAATCATCAACGTAGAGATATAGGATGATCACTCCTTCACTTGTTTCCTTCTTCATATACACACCATGTTTGGATACACATTTATTGTAACGACCGTTTTTCTTTAATTCCTTATTTTATGTGAATTAATTGTGAACTATGTGTTAATTATATGCTTGATTGATTTTATGTTGTTTTGATTGGGAATTATTAGTAATAATATAAGATAGTAAGTGTTGTTGATAATTGGACCTAAGTCGATATTAGTAAGTGAGGGGTGTTAGTTGGAGCCCATTAGTAATTTAAGATAGTAAGGGTTTAACTAAAACAAGGGTTTTAGAGGAAATAGAAATTAGAAGTTCATTTTGGGGTTTTTGGTGAAAGAAGAAAAGAGTAGAGTGAAGAGAAAGAGGAGAATCTCAAGGTTGAAGATAGAGTTGGCTTCAATCCAAAACCTAAGGTAAGGGTGGGATTCTTTCATGCTAAAGGGATGTATGATGATGTTTTGGGTGGGGTTTTGATTATATGTTGTTATCCATGATTGTGTAGAAATTGAATAGAGATTGTTAGAGTTTATAATTGACTTCTATGAAATTGTGAATCTAAGCATGATTGAAGATGTTATGACGTTAGAAGACCCATAATAGGTGTTATAATTAAGTCTATAACATGTATTCTACTGATATTTGTGATGTTTGGTGTTTTCCAACTTGATTGAGTTGAGTTTAGGGGTTTTTGAATGGGTTTCGTATGCTGTTTTCTGTGTTTGGGGTTTTCTGAAAATCGCCAGTTCGCGCCGCGAACCACTGTTGGCGCTGCGAACCTCTTGGCAGAAACTTGGGAAAAACTGGATCTGTTCAGTTCGCGCCGCGACCCCTTGTTGGCGCCGCGAACTGCTTGGCAGAAAGTTAGGGATTTTTGGATTCGCTCAGTTCGCGCCGCGAACCTTGTTGGCGCCGCGAACCCTGTTTTGCAGAACTTTTCCTAAACTTTGAAATGATGTAACTTTTGAACCGTAACTCCTTTTTAAGTGCCGTTTGAACCTATGCGAAGCTATAATTGAGACCTTTATAATGAATATGATTTAGGAATGCTTATAAACCTTTTTAAATCCTTCTTTAAATGTATTTGTTTGATGTTATGATTTGTGTGGTGAAGTGGTGTGTTGTTGTATGATGATGCAACGTAGCGACGTGATTGGAAGTGGTGAATTACTATAAAAGTAATGATGTTAGTCAGTATTTGTGATGTATTTGTGAATGACGTGTTTGTATGGATGTTGCATTTAGTGAGTCACATCCATTGCATAAAGAGACGGTGGCCTTAATGGTAAAAAGTGACGGTGGCCTTAATAGCAATTAGCGACGGTGTGCCCAATGGCAAATCTTGAGACGTGGGAGTTTTACTCCAAATGGTACCACATGCATTTTCATAAGTCGAGTCACATGTGAATTGCATTCGAGTCTTATTTGATTATGATGTGGTGACTTGATGATGAGATGTTTGTTGCAATTGTGTGGAATCTTACTTACGAATTGTATATATTGTCATAGTTGAATTGATGACATTGTTACCGTTCCTTAAGTTGATTATGTGTTGTGAAATCATTGTATTGAGTATGGGGATGAGAAGTGGTGACCAATGTATGGTCTTTTCTCTTGCTTAGAATATTATCATATGTTTCTTTATAATGAATGATATCTCACCCCTTATGTTTGAATGTTACCCTCCGTTGGTAACGTGCAGGTAACAACGTGGAGTAGCCGTGTACCTTATAGGTTGAGTCGGTGTGTCAATGCTCTGATACGTAGCACTCGGGGGGAATGTTTGTGATACTTGCTTGTTTCTTGTTTTATGTCGATTATCTTTTCTTGAACTTTGATGTTAAGTCTTGTGGAGACGTTTTGGACCTATTGTGCCATGTTGACAAGAATATAAGACTTGGATATTATGTTGTTATTTGGATTCCGCTGCAATATGATGAAGTTGTTTGGATTTATATGTTCGATGAATTATGAGTTTCCTCTGATATAAGTGTTATGTATCCATGTACTTTGAGTATGAATTGTAGTTTTGTTTAAGTCGAATATGTGATGCCTCAAATTGGTTGCTTGTTTCGATGTTTTATACTCTGTTTGCTCTTATTAATTGAGGGGTAGATTTGGGGTGTTACATTTATCATAGCTTATCTCCTTTAAAAACCATCAATTCATCTGATCATATTGCTTTGTTTGCTTGCTTGTTGCTAAACTCCAAAGGTAAATGAATGCTTATTTTGACCAAATTCAAATGCTTGCTCCATCTTGTGGTTAGTTCACTTGCACATACAAAGGCTTTCTCTTCGGATACCTTACAACGAGACATTTTATTTTATGTCATTTACTTTTATGCTTTAGGATAGTCTCTTCATCTTCTCCTCATTCTTCAATTTTCAAAACTTCTCTCTTTTTCAAAACCTTATTATTTTCAAACTTCAAACCTTTCATAATAAACCTTGAATCTGCCAAGTGATTAGCAAATCTTTTTCTTTAATAAATGCTAAAACATTTAAGCATATTCAAACTCTTTCAAAAACATAAAAAAGACAAACATCATCAAACTTTCTTTTTGTGCCCTTTGTGCACTTTTCTTTTAAAATCTTTTCATAAAGGAAGAACATTAGTCCAATTCTTATAGTGATGCAAACCCTAATCCCCTAAGAGTTGAGGTTGTTGTTGATGATATTTTCCACTTGAATCTGAGACATGCTTGTTAATTAAATCCAAGTAAAGCTCTCCAACTCAAGACGATGCAAATACACACTCTCTCAAACTTGTGGATGGAAAATGGTATTTTCTACTCGAAGGCGACGAAGTGTCTTTTCCATTAAAATCAAACAAAAACAAACTTCTGTGTTTTTTTAGCAAAACTACAAATGCTCTGACTTCCCTATTACACAAAAGAGGTATGTAGGCACAAGATGCGACGTCTTGCCGAGCACAAAAAGAAAATAAAAACAACTTATTTTCTCATCACTCCATTCTTTTTTAGAAAACAAACCCTTTAGCCTAAAACACATATTGTCAAAAGGTTATTGTGGAGTGCCACAGATGTGAGGGGTGTTAATACCTTCCCCTTGCATAACCAACCCCCGTATCCATATTTCTCTTTTGTTGGAATTTATTGATATTTTCCCTTTCATTTGGAAATAATAAAGTTCGATGGCTACTCTTTCTTTGCGAGTTAAGTTAATCAATAGCTTAATCTCTATTTTTCTGCCACGACAGTAATCACACTACCTTTTCCTTATAAGCTCCTACATAACTTTTCTCCAAGATTTCCCAAACTTCCTTTGAAGTTGTGCAGTCACCAACCTTCTCAAATTATCAACATCAACGCATTGATGAATAAAATATAAAGCTTTAAAATCTTTCATATTCTCTTTCTTGTGCGTAGTCTTCTAAGCAACTGTTGCATTTTCTATAAGTGGATCAACAATATTCTTGGTCACTTAAAAAACATCTTAATAACGAAAGATCACCTTCATCTGTTTGCACTATTTAACATAACTTTTCAAATCAAGATTTATGAGATTTACAAGGATAGGTTCATTGGAGATGGAAATCATTTTAAAACACTAAGTTTTCAATCAAAGAACCAGGCTTTGATACCAAATGTTAGGTAAAAAACGCAATCACAAGAACAATGGTGAATAATGGAGAGAATGAGAGAATTATAGAGAATTAGGTTGGTAATGTTGACTGATAATTTTGAAATGAGTTGGTTCAAAGTAAGCGGTGTGTTTTAGTGCTTTGGGCTTCGACTGAATAATGTTAGAAAAGGCCCATACGTTTTAAAACCAGAAGATTTAAATAGAGCTATATTCATTAACATGTTTAAAATTCGAAGTCGTTTTAATTAAGACACATCGAAGACTTGGCACCTGCGAATAAGGAAGGATTTGAATTCGAAATGAATGGCCTTATCCATAAGAACGCGTGGAAGTCTGATATTCGAAGGAGTCATGCAAATGTCGAACGTGGCATGTTCCTGAAGAAAGACTGTTAGGGCCGGATTAGTATAAATTAGAGTCTTAGCATTAGGATTCGGGGTGTTCATTTTGTAAAAATTACTCAAAATAGTCAAAGTAACAGTGTTAGAGAAAGGAGTTGCATAAAATGTATGCATAGAAACACCAAGTCTTTTATTTCAAAGTCATTTATTTTAGTAATACAAAATCCTTTACATATCCCTTATATTTCTTGTACATCCCAGTCGAAGTCTTTGATATTCCAATCATTTACTTTCTTTAGTCGAATTACTCTACCTTTTCATTTTTGTTATTTATTGTCTTCAAGTTATTGTCTTCAAGAAGAGCTTTAATATCTTCATTAAAGAAGTATTTTTTCGAAACATGATTTTCATTGTAAGCGTAATTATAAAAACTTAGACACATGCCCTAGGTTCAATCTAGTCGATCCTGTAAGTTATCAAATTATTTAATTTGGAAGACTAGCGGTTGTTTACCAGATTTTAGGGTAAACAGGTTTATTGATGGATTCAAATTTTACAAACATGTGTTACATCCTTTATATAGGATCATACTTTTATCTAACTAACTTCTAGTTAGTAACCACATACATAGTTAGCATTAACCACATGTTGAACTATCACTAACCATATGCTAAACCAATAACCACTTATTGAACTATTAGTAACCACATGATGAACTATCAATAACCACTTATTGAACTATCAGTAACCACATGTTGAACTATCAACAACCACTTACTGAACTATCAGTAACCACATGTTGAATTATCAATAACCACATGACCACTTGAAATACTATTTTCTCAATGTCTTTTTCTTTATTTGTTTTGTTTCACTGTTGTGTTATCTGGTGTATGACTTTTGTATTTGGGATGAGAATCCCTTGTGTTCTTGATTAGTACATTTGATTTTCTTATAAAAAACAAGGCCTAAAACATTGGAGAAGAAACAAGGTTTCAGAGAACAATTTGTTATTGTAAAATGACTGCAAAAAATGGTATTGGAAAGTGTTGTTATTGATATACTGTTATTCACTATTTTTTATGATACAGAACAAATGAAAATTAATTTACAGTGTGACAACCGCAATCACTGTATTGATCGAGATCGTGAAAACCTTTACACAACTGAGCCCGATATTTAAAATTGATATTTAAAACCTTAAGAAAGACCCTGAAAAAGGATATAGGGCCATGGGTTGGTGTCTCATGGAAAAAGATTGCAATAATGTTAACGTATGATTTTCGTTCTCTATGTTACACTGATTTTTATGTGTGAATTGTGATATGAATTTTGAAGCTTTGGTGCTACCATTTGGTGAGTTTTTGGAGTTTTGAAACAAAACCTTAAACCCATGAAAAGTAATGATTTTGATTTCTAATTGATGCATACATGTTGTGATAATTGATGTATAACATGTATCTATGTGTTTCTAATCCATTTGGGGTGTTGGGAGCCGAAATTAGAGCTCCGAATGGGATCGGATGCGCAAAATGCATATTCTGTGACAACATGACGGTCATCACGGGTGTGACAAGTTGGTCGTCACACATTATAATGAGCTTACGCTTTTCAGTGTGTCAACGAGGAGACCGTCACGGTCTCTAAATGGTGATGGATTACGTGACGGGCTAGGTGATGGTGGGCACCTAGTTCGAATGCAGAACCATAATTGAATGGGAAATATCAGTAACAAACCTCTGATGTCTAGTTGTTACCACATGCATATAGTCGAGTTGTGACTCACATTACATACATAAAGGCTATGTGAAATTGATCATACTTGAGTGTGGTTTATGTAAATGAATGTATGTTGTTGATTGTGTGATTCTTTACACCATTATATTAAAGTGTATTCTCACCCTTTTCTTGTTGTCTTTGTGTTGTTTGTACTTTATTTTATTGATATTCAAGAGGAGTGATTTGCTGGTGTGAGTTAGAAGAGGACTTTTGAAGCTCTCTTCATTTATATTTTTGCTTTTCGTACTTTAATTGGTTTAAATGCTCCGATCTCTAACATTGGAAACATGACGTTATTTGTTTGAGATATATTTTGAATTATGTTGTTAATTATGTACTTCTTTTGATGAGATTATTGAGGATAATTGTTTATTTGATTTTTCTATTGCAAGTTATTGATTTAATTGATGAAAAGTATGCATGTTTGTTGAATAGCATCCTAAATGATTAATTATTCTTTTAAATTAAGAGTCGAGGTTTAGGGTGTTACACCCCCCCCGACAACAACATTTGTCTCCCCTTACCCAAAAAGGCTAGGTTAACCAACCTTAGCTCACAGACACCTAGACCGTCCAACTTCTTAGGCTTACACACAACACCAAATTTTACCCAGGCGGTCTTAGAGCCCTTCTTGACCCCACTCCAAAGGAAACTCACTATGCCAAATTTGTCTTTTAGCAGCACCCCTACTAAAGCGCTTTTAGGAAAAAGCGCTGGTATAGGTTTCGCTAAAAAAACACGCAAAAAAAGCGCTCTGGAAGAGGGGGGTTACGAAAGCGCTTTCATTAAAGCGCTCTTATAAGGGGGGTACGAAAGCGCTCTTATATGGGGGAGTACGAAAGCGCTTCTCAAAAGCGCTCTTATAGGTGTCTTTATGAAAGCGCTTTCAAAAGCGCTGCTATAGGGGGTAGGGTACAAGAGCGCTTTTCCTGCAAAAAGCGCTGATATAGCTATGTCTACCAAGGCGCTTATCAAAAGCGCTGTCATAGCCTTTTTAAATTAAAAGTTTTAAAAACAAAATTTTATATTACGCATTTCAGAATCCCTAATTCATCTCTTTTCTCCCATTGACGCGCGCGATTTGCCCAGAAAACCCAGAAAAGCCATTCTTCCACAAATTCAACCCACCAGCAACAACAACCAAAGGAATAATCTTTTTTGCATTTTCTGAAAACCCAGATTTGCCCAGAAAATCTGCAAAAGCCATTCACCCAGAAACAAAAGCCATTCGCCCCCAACTTCGAATCTGCTTACAAAAGCCATTCGCCCCCACTTCGTCTCTTCACCGCCGCCGCCGCCGCGTACCATCTCGCCGCCGCCGTCATCTTCATGTATGTCAGCTTGTTTTCTTTTGCTTTATTTGTAATTGTTTTTGTTCGACTGGCTATGTTATGATATGAACTACTTACTGCATAATTTCTAAGCTTTTTTCACTTAGCATTGAAGCAGAACGTTTCACAGTTGGGTGAACATAAACTTTGTTGTTACCATTTTCAGTTTTAGTGAGATTCTGTTGTACAACTCCAGCTTGAGTTTGTGTCATTTTTGTCACATTCATTGTTGTTGATGATAGGTTTCTCTTGTTGTAAATCCAATTGAAGAGAAATATAAGGAAATACTAAAAGTAAGGATTCCATTTAGAGAACTTACATTTGCACTGTTTTTTTTTAAATTATCTTTATCCTAAGATTAAGTTTGTTAGGTGAGAGAGAAAAAGAAGAGGTTAGAGAAAAGAGGAATGGAGATGAATGAGGAGTGAAATGGGTGGGTCTAATATATAGTTGGAGAAATGGTGTGAAGCTACTAACCTTTGTAACTTTATTGTCTAGTGGGGAGATGGTCCCTATTCCCTAACAATAGGAGGAAAGTGGTGGTAAAAAATAGCATAAACTTTTTCTTATTTTCTCTATAGATATATCATTGAGTTATTTGAATTGTAATGGGTAGTTCAATTGAGGGTTAACTTGTCTACACCAAATGATTATTAAGAGAAACTGTGTTCACTTTAATAGAGTTACCTTACAATAGAATCCACCTGTCTATTCTTTTTATAATACAATTTTCATGTTTTACTTTTAAAAGTCTAAGTCACTTAATCCTACTAGTGGTTATGTTGTAAGTTAGTTATAAAGTTAGACTGTTAGTTGAGGTTAATTGTTAGGACTAATGAACTAGCCTCTCATTTACGAACCAATGTATGTTCAACAAGCCGTGGTACACATGTATGCATCTGTTCTTTCTCTTGTTTGTAGTTACTAGCTAATTGATAATTGATTTCATATCATTTTAAATAATTGAGTTCTAGATTGGGTTTATTTTGATATTTGTTAGTAGTGGTGTATTTAACTGCATCGTGTGTGTGTTTAATTTTACAGTTACTTTGAAGTCTCTAGTTTCTACTTGTACAACGCCGATTCAAACCTACCCATATCCCACATCAAGTCTAACTCAGGTTACTATCCCTTTCTTCTTGCTTATAGTTTGTTGTTTTCTGCTTGTAGTTTATTGTTTATGGTTCTATTTAATTTCAATTTAGTGTCTCTCAATCCATTTTTTGGTTTGTGGACTTATATTACCTTGAAATAAGGTAATGTCTTCTTTAAGAAATCGGGTATTCTGATTAGGTATTCTGATTAGGTATTCTATTATTCACACTTTATAGGATCTCATTAGGTATTCTGATCAAAACATAATGATGATAGCTATTTATTATCTTGACAGAATTCCTTAGTACCTGATAGAGAAACCAAGAAGCATTTGTTTAGCGTAATTAAGACATGGATAAGACATGGATGAAATCAAACCGATTGTCGAAAGAGTACGAGAAAGGGGTATGGGAATTCATTGAGTTTGCGGTTGCGCACTCCGAAGACCCGCTTCGAATGCCGTGTCCTTGCTTGGGTTGCTGTTATGGGGGTAAGGTTGACGGGAAACAGTTGGGATCCCATTTACTACGGTTTGGAATTGATAGAAGTTATACATGTTGGACAATGCATGGTGAGAAAAGTAACGGGAATGCTGAGTCGAGTTGTAATAGGAAGTATGCTTCAAACGACGATTGCACAGACACATACGATTGCGATCGAGTCGAAGAGATTGCAGAAGCGCTTGAAGAAGATCTTGCGGATTGTCCCAAAATGTTTGAGAGGTTGGTAAGCGATGCAGAGAAACCGTTGTATGATGGTTGTTCAAAATTCACAAGATTGTCTGCGGTGTTAAAGTTGTACAACTTAAAGGCGGACAATGGATGGTCGGATAAAAGTTTCACAGAGTTATTAGCCCTTATGAAAGATATGCTACCAGAGGATAATGTTCTTCCCAATCGAACGTATGAAGCCAAAAAGATGTTGTCCTCTATTGGCATGAGCTATGATAAGATACATGCATGTCCAAACGATTGCGTTTTGTTTCGAAACGAGTATGCAGCGTTGAATGAGTGTCCTAAATGTGGTGCCCCTCGATATAAGAAAAAGTTGTCTCCTGCTAAAGTCTTATGGTTTTTTCCTATAATTCCGAGATTTAGACGCATGTATCGTAGTGAGACCGATTCAAGACACTTGACTTGGCATGCAGATGAAAGAATTATTGATGGAAAGTTGCGACATCCGGCAGACTCACCACAATGGATGAAAGTTGATACTGATTATCCTGAATTTGGAAAAGAAGCAAGAAACCTTCGGTTGTCATTGTCTACTGATGGAATGAACCCGCATGGTATTCAAAGTATCTCGCATAGCACATGGCCTGTGATTCTTATGATCTATAACCTACCTCCGTGGCTATGTATGAAGCGTAAGTACATGATGTTATCTATGCTAATTTCTGGGCCTAAACAACCAGGGAATGACATAGACGTATACTTGGCACCGTTAATCGAAGATTTAAAGTTTTTGTGGGACAACGGTGTGGAGGTTTACGATGGGTATAGGAAGGAAAGTTTCAACTTGAGGGCGATGTTGTTTGGAACAATTAATGATTTTCCAGCATACGGAAATCTATCCGGGTACAGCAATAAAGGTCAAAAGGCGTGTCCCGTTTGTGAAGATGAAACCGATACGACACGATTGGAGCTTTGTCAGAAGAATGTCTTTCTCGGCCATCGTAGATTCTTAAATTCTAATCATCACTACCGTGGGTGGAGAAAAGCATTCAACGGAAAGGCCGAACATGGTACAGCCCCGCCTTTTTTGTCAGGTGATCAAATTTTTGAAAAGGTGAAAGATGTGAGCACTCAGTTTGGCAAGCCTTTTGCACATTCACTTGTCAAGGGTGGGTGGAAGAAGAAGTCCATTTTTTTTGAACTTCCATATTGGAAGTCGTTGTACGTAAGACATTTCCTGGATGTTATGCATATTGAAAAAAATGTATTTGACAGCGTCATAGGTACGTTACTCAATATACAAGGAAAGTCTAAGGATGGCCTTAACATAAGGAAGGACATGGTAAACATGGGAATGAGAACTGAATTGGGACCCGTGACGAAAGGAAGACGAACATATCTGCCACCTGCTGTTTACACTCTATCTAGAAAGGAGAAGAAAACATTGTGTAAGTTCCTCAGTGAAGTTAAAGTTCCAGAAGGCTACTCTTCAGATATTAGAAGACTTGTGTCCATGAAAGACCTCAAGTTAAAGAGTTTGAAGACGCATGATTAGGCATGGCAACGGGGCGGGTCGGGGACGGTTTTTACCTCCCCCAAACCCAAACCCGAATTCTCAATCAATCTCCGTTACCCGCCCCAAACCCAAACGGGGATGGGGAATTAAAACCCAAACCCATCCTTAATGGTTTCGGGTTGGATTCGGGTATCCCCGCTCCGCCACCATGTATTTCGTAAAGTCAATTTTTTTAATAAAAATATTTACTTTTTCAAAAATCAAACTACATTATAAATAACAAAATAAAACAATCTAAAAAAATTTCATATATATATTTCAAATATTTAAAATAATAAATACAAATCAAATTATTAAAACATTAGCCACATATTTAATAATATAAATTATGAAATATAAATAATAATGTACATATTAAAATAAACGGGGCGGGTTCGGGGACGGGTTCGGGGTGGGTACTAGTGTCCCCATTACCCGACCCATCCCCATGTTTTCTAATCGGGGAAAACCCAAACCCGAATCCAAACCCAGTCAAAGCGGGTTTTTCCCGTCAACTTCGGGGCGGGTTCGGGTGGGTACCCGTGGGTCTGGGTTTTATTGCCATGTCTACGCATGATTGTCATGTTATAATGGAACATTTTTTACCAATAGGTATACGTTCTATTCTGCCAGAAAAAGTAAGAAGCGCAATAACTAAGCTGTGTTTCTTCTTCGGGTCAATTTGTAGTAAGGTGGTCGATCCCGCGATCTTACCAACATTGCAAAAGTGAGAGGAGACTAAAAGTGAGGAAACCTCACTTCCTGTACATGTGTTGTGGAGGGAAGCTCGTGTGAGCAAGAATCAAGCTGTCGATCCCGAAGTTCAGAGAGTTTTTACTGAATGTGTAAGTATAATACTGTGTCTTTAATTAAATCAAATGTTTTTTAATATATAAATGATTTTTTAATGTAAATGAATTACAGGAGACCTTGTCGCAATCGGCATCCACCGGTGAGGGGAGCGTACTTAGTAGAGCACTAGATGCTCCTGAGTATCCCGGTCGGGTGAGGGGTAAGGGTCATGGTGTGACTCCAACCTCTTTTTACAAGAGTCCTAGGAGAAGAAATCCTATCAATGAAGAAGTGTTGCAAAAGTTGCAGGAATTGCAAGCACAAGTCTCTGAATTGCAAAGAGATAAAGAGATGTATATGAGAGAAAAGTGCAACACTTCATCGGTGAAAGAAACTAGTGATAAGGCTAGTATCAACTATCAAAGGAAATTTCCCGAGGTAATTATAATTTTTTTCCTTTTAAATTGTTCTATTTTATTAATGATAATGACTTTATATTTACTATTGGTTTAGGGCATTTCATCTTGCCAACTATACTTATCGGAACCGAATTATTGACTAGTTGGCAAGGGAAAAGTGCACAACACTTTGGGAGATTTACTTCACCATAGACCGCTCCCGGATGGACACCTGAAAGTATCGGTGGATGTTGTAGTAGATCATGATGCGATGCTACCGGTACCTGACATGGTCTCAGAGACGACATTGCTGCGAGATGCAATAGGATCATTTGTTGCATGGCCCTCGGAGCTCATTACCATTAGTGATGAGGTATATTGAAAACGATTATGAATCATTTAGTTTTCGAATGTCAATTCTAAACCGTTTATTAATTATTTTTTACATTTTAATTTTAGACTGCTCCTATAAAACCCACAATTAAGGGTAAAGGGATTTTACAGGAGGAAGAGTCCGTTGCATCACTAAAAGAGGTACATTTAAAGTGTTAATAATTAATCTGAATCTAAATCTGCATGATTTTATATTTTACCTAACTTATATGATTTTTAGGCATCCGCTCGGGAGTCACAACAAGTGACGCAGCAAGTTCGTACCGTACCACCCACTGGTCCTCCGAAGCCAGCGGGAAAAAAAGGCGGTGCTTTTGTGCCTCGATACCGGTCGACGCTCGCAACAATGGTTGATATGTCCGATATGAAGGATGGTGCTTTACGTGAAATTGATATGGATGAAAGTGTCTTCGGTATTGAATTCAAGTCACTTATTACAATTGATGACTTGGAGGAGATTTTTAGGCATGATCAACTAGGCGTCACTAACATGCACTCATACATCCGGTAATATTCACTCATCCGATATATTATTTAATTAGTCCCACAATATAATTTATTTACACATTTCAATGAAAATAATCTAATGTTTATTATGTTTTTATTTAAGGTTGTTGTATGACAGAGTGTTGCGCGGGAATCCATTGTCTAACAGATTCCGTTTCGTGTCTTCCGCCCATTGCAGCGGAATGGCAATTGCTTCGGAACCGGAATCAGTTAGACATCGCTTAGTCGATAGATTCATGTCCACCGGCAATACAGAAAGTCTGCATCTTTGGGCGTATAATACCCGACCAGTAGGGTTAGTTTCTCATTCTTTGTTCATCTAATCTCTGTTTCTTTTGTGTATAGAAAAATTTTCATATAACCTATTGTTTTAATTTATAGAGCACACTGGTTGGTGCTTGCTATCAACCCTATAAGGGAAGTCGTGTATTATCTGAATTCGGTAAATGGTGAATGGACCAATTATCCGGCTATGAAGGACATCGTTGATTTGTAAGTGGGATCGTTCTAAATATATATTCGTGTATATTTATATATTTACTTATTTGTGGGATTGATCTAAACATATGCTTTTATATATTTGTTAATTAGATCAATACAAGTGTTCCGAAGTCAACGGGACGCACAGGTATCCCGAACTAAATCTAACAACATTACTTGGATCCAAGTGCAGGTACATTATTTTTCACAATTTTGCTTATAATATATTTATGCTACTTGATAAAACAAGACAACTATAGAATCTTATTTGTTTTTCTATGTAGTGTCCGCAACAGCGAAACAGTTACGATTGCGGATACTTTGTATTGAGGTTTATGAAAGAAATCCTTCAGGCAAATCAATTAGAGATTCCGCTCACGGTATGAATTTATAACTTAAGATAATTTCATATAATTTATTACATTTAACTAAATGTATCATTCATATTATGTTTTTGTTTTGTAGTACCTTGACGAATTCCGTGCTGCTGGGTACCCGAGACTTAAGTTGGAAGAAATAAAAGAGGATTTGTGTCAATTTTATATTAAGCGCTTTTTCATGTAGGATTTGTGTCGATTTGAACTATAATATTATTGATGTTGTAATGATGTATATATATAATTTTGGATATTATAATGGTATTATATTAGTATATATATTGTCTTACTGATGGCTGAAATAATATCGTCGAAAATAAATTACAGGTCGAAAATATTACAGGTTGAAAACATATTACAGGTCAAAAATATTACAGGTCGACTGGGAGGATTAAATTACAGGCTGCACATTAAAATACCTCATTTAGCAACGACAGCGCTTTTAAAAAGCGCTCTTAAAGGTCCACCTACTAAAGCGCTTCTTAGTAAAAGCGCTGCCAAAGATTAATAAAAAAGCGTAAAAAATAAAAAAAAACGCAACATACGAAAGCGCTTTTGGAAAAGCGCTCTTATAGGGGGGGCTATCAGAGCGCTTTTTCCAGAAAAAGCGCTCTTAAAGCCCACCCTATAAGAGCGCTTTTCCAAAAGCGCTTTCGTATGTTGCGTTTTTTTTTTTTACTCTCAAGGGGGGGCTATCAGAGCGCTTTTCTGGAAAAAGCGCTCTTAAAGGGTGGCCTACCAGAGCGCTTTTTCCAGGAAAGCGCTCTTATAGGGGGGCCTACCAGAGCCCTTTTTCCAGAAAAGCGCTCTTATAGGGGGGGCCTACCAGAGCGCTTTTTGAAGCGCTTTTGTTACCTTTGCCAGCGCTGCCTTTCACAGCGCTTTTAAGCGCTTTTAAAGCCCATAAAAAGCGCTTTTAAAGCCCTTCCGTGTTGTAGTGACTCCTCTAAATTTTCATAATATTCTTCCACACATTGATAGGCATCTTCAAGAAATACAAAAAGAAGATAGGAATGGATGTTGAGAACCGAGTTAAGGAGGATCATTCTCCCCCTTAAGGATACATACATATGCCTCCAAGATAGGAGCCGCCTAGTAATGAGATTTACAAAGGGTTACCAAGTAGAGGACAATCGAGGATTAGCTCCAACTGGTAGGAAAAGGTACTTGAAGGGATCTAAGAAGGTCAGAACACAATTTAGTCCAATGAGAGTAATCTTAGCAAAATCCACTCGAAGGCCTAAGGCAAGCTCAAAACCTCGGAGAAACTCTTTGATTGCCCAAAGGTTATCAATAGATGCCTCAGTAATAATGATCATATCATCGCATACTGCATATAGGAGACCACCAAATCAGATGGTCCCACTCTAAGCCCTGAGAACACCTGCAGCTCCACCGCTCTAGCAAAAAGTCCGCTAAAGCCTTTAGTTACACCAAGAGTAAAAAAGAAGGGGGTCATGTGATCACTTTGCTTCAGCCCGTTTCTTCAGATACTAATTTTTTGAGTCGGGCTACTGTTTACAAAGACCACGAGATTACTAGAAAAAACACACGAATGAATCCAACCTCTCCACTTGTCATTTAAACCAAAGCTTTCTCGCATATACTCCAAGAAAGACCAACCCACTAAATCATAGGCTTTTTCAAAATTCAATTTAAAGATGAGACAATTTTTTTTACTATTCTTAGCCATATCCGTGAACTAATTGCTAGCTACCACCCTATCGACTAAAAATCTTCTTTTAAGAAAAGTTGACTGATTAGGAGAGATAGCTTATCTATAATACCATAAAGTCTTCCCACCGAAACTTTAATTAACTAGGAGCTTATAAAGAGGCCCCACAAGAGAGATTGATCTAAAATCCTCCATTTGAAAGGGAGAATCGATCTTAGGAAACAATTTGATTTTAATATGCATTGCAGCATATGAGACTATATCTAGTTTTGATCATATGCAATCTGGAAACAAATGCATTGAACTAACATATTCAGGTTTAATCCCATGATACATACATTTAATAAAGAAATTGAAAATTGTCAGTTTTATGTTCCAACATGTCAAATATCTCTATATAATCTTTTATCATATATGAGTTGTATATTCATAACTCTTTTTTATAACTTTAGATTTTGAATGTGTAATTTGATTAGGAAGAACAAACCAATGCCTTTTTGTACCAGCAAAAAAATAATTTTATCCTTATTCTGATAGATTGATCCATCCATATATCAAATAATCAAGAATACAAAAATATAAGTATGCATAAAAATTACAACAATGACACATAGTTTACAAAAATATATCAAAGTCTTACTATAGCATATTCTGGTGACATAGCATTCTCTAGAGATGATAATGGACGTGGCAGTTCTTGTTTCTTAGGTGCCTTATTCTTCAATAAACCTTGTTTTGCAAGTAGTAGATTTTCCATCACATAAAACCATAGCACATGTGATACACCTCTTTTGTTAAACCGAATCACCAAGAAAAGAAGAAATCTATGTACAAATAATAAGATAATCAACATTGCTAGGTCCAACCATTTTCCATGGTTTAGTGGAACCCCAAATAGTATTGGCAATACTTGTTCTCCAGTAACTTTTGGGTCTCCAGGTAGTAGAGGATCAAACTCAACCCCTAACATGTCATTCTTGTACTGTCCCTATAGTTGAAAAATAAATGGAGATGAATTAGTTATTATATCATATCATACAAAAATTTAGATGGTCCATATTTACTAGGGTTGATTGCAATAACTGTTTCCCAAAATAATGCAAATTTCTAATGTACCTGAACTGCCCAAGCAGCGAAACTCAGGTAGGACATAGGATAGCGCCAAAAGAACTTTGGTAGGTCATTTAGTGGTCTAAATATTTCAGAGGGCATCATCATGAAAATCTACACAAACCATCAAATAAGTTAACCATCTACCGTCCTTACTCTAACGCAAGGCGCTATAACATGTCGATCGTAATAATAATTTTAAAAATAAATGATTAAATAGTTAACGTCGTGCCAATGTCAGAGACCAACGAATATGTTTATGTCTGTCACGTGTCAATGAAAATGAAAAAGGAGTTATTTTCTTACTATAAAACCGGTTCCTGTGGCTAGACCCATCATGACATTAGGGACCACTGCTGCTACAACCATGATGCAGCTCTCAACAACAGATAGGCAGCAGAACAAGTTGATGCAGAAAAATGCACAATTACTTAAACCAGGATGAAATTGCACCATGAAGTATATTATTATTCCAGAAGAGATTGATATTAGAAAGATGAAAGGAAACGATGATATAATATTTGATATCACAAATGCAGCCTCTCCACAATGTCCTTTCGATCTTTCACCATAGAAAACCTGATTATTGCAACAATATTCATTAGCTATAGATACTTTATCATATATATAAAAAAAAAATTAAAAATTAATTACCTTTAATTCTTCAATGAAAAATGGTAATCCTCCACATGACAAACATATCATGAAACCGTAAATGAATGATACACATTTTCCTCTAGCTAAGATGGAGGAATTGCCTGTCCCAATATGAAAAAAGAGGGTGCCAATAGTAATTCCAATAAGTATGTAGAATAATATCCTGAGCCAATAGTAGCCTAAGTCTCTACTCATGTTGAGGAAAGAACGTTTGGTGAGTGTGGAGAGTTGCTTCATCCAGTTGGCACTGCTTGTTACATTATTGGAATTTATTGCTTCCTCTTTCTTCACCTTAATTTGCATTTGAAATTAATGAGTGGAATTTTCATGCTTAAAATAATTAATGAAAGATAAATATTGATTAGGAACAGTTTGGTTACATTGGCTTTTAGTTGTTGAATGGTTGTTCTTGTATTGATGGTTAGCTCTGAACTTTTGTAACTCTCTATGAGTTTTCTTCTAATGTCTGCGGTTCTTATAATTCCCACTTTGGAATTTGATGCTGTCTGTCAAGGAGAAAATATCATATTAAAAATATTTACATATGTTTTTCTCCTTATAAACATAATTTTTTTAGGGATAAATAACTGTTTCCCCCTGCCATTAGGGCGAATTTTGGTTTTTCTCGCTATTAATTATTTTTTTTGAATTACCCCCTTGAAATATGAAAAGTTCTATGATTTACCCCCCTAGGATCCCATGTAAACTTGTTTTTTTGATTTACCCCCTGGATTTTCACTGTTTTTTACACGCTTAGGGGTACCCTAAAAATACAGGGGATAATCCAAAAAAAAAATTAATAGGGGGAAAAACCAAAATTCGTCCTAATAACGGGGGTAAATGTCAATTATCCCTTTTTTTTATTGGTTTCTTACATATTTTGAATGATTCTTTTTAATTTGTGAATTTGTATGATATAATGTCAATTATTTACTGTGTAGTAAGTTATGATAAGTTTTAAATTAATGTCTAAACTTACATGGCATCTTGCAAGAGCTTCATTAATCAAGTCAAAATCCAAATTAATGCTCATAATGAAATGATCAGAAGGATTTCTTTTGGTGGGACAAGGAAAACCTGCATCACCAAAAAACTAATCCCAAAACATACTTTATTTAGAGACACAATTTTCAAGTACTAATTAACATTAATGAATTGTAAAACTAAAATGCTTAATACCTTTAGAGCCATGTTTGCTTCTCCAAAATAAACAGTTTCTCCATTTGATAGCAAAAGCAAATCATCAAAAATATTAAAAATTTCACACCCTGGTTGATGAATGGAACAAATAACTATCTTTCCTTTAAAAGCTATGTTGCTTAGTGCTTGAATGACATAGAAAGCTGAGGCACTATCAAGTCCACTAGTTGGTTCATCAAGAAGTAACACATAAGGTTGTGTCAAAATCTCAAGACCAATGCTAAGTCTTTTCTTTTCACCATTACTTATTCCTCTTAGATGCCAATTTCCAATCTTAGTATTAGCACAGTCTTCAAGTCCCATTTCTATTATTGTTTCTTCCACCAATTTGTTTATCTCTTGTTTGGTCATTATAGAAGGAAGTCTCATGTTTGCTGAGTATGTGAGGGTTTCTCTCACACTCAATGTTCCCAAAAGAAGTTCCTCTTGACCAACATAAGACTGAAAATTGAAGAGATCACATTATTTTTATCAAGGTGACATAAATAATTATTTTTAAAAAATATATATATCATTTGAAGTTAAAGTCAAAATCTTAGTACTGAAATAACAAATCATGAACAAAAATATATATATGACATCATATATAAATGATAAAATTATTACTATATATATGATTGCATTCTTACCACTTCTTTGGAGTACAAACTTCTTTTCATCCCATTGATTTCAATCTTCCCAGACATTGCAACATTAGCGGCAAGTGTTCCTGAAAAAAGAGAGAACATTTATTAGATGCCCTAGTAACCATGGTTTTAAACGGTTGCAGTTGTGATTGTGGTTGCTTCAATACGCATTGTGATTGTTGCAGCGTGAATTTTGATCGAGAAACACCATAAAAAATAAACATAAATCTTAAATATATTTTTCATAAATTAATTTTATTAAATATATTTTAAGTGAAATTATTTGATGAGAGAGAGACCTGCCAAAGAAGTGAGTAAGGTGGTTTTGCCACTGCCAGAAGGACCCATAACAGCCATGATCCTACCAGGTTGAGCAAAAGCAGTGACACCATCAAGCAACTTCTTTTTCTTGCCTACACCAATCGTTACTGTTAGATCTTCCCATATCATCACCATGATCTTGGTTTGTATATATGGACTAAAAAATATCAATATTGTTGTTGCTTTCTCCTTTATCAGTGGTCACATAAAACTCTGATACAATTAGCTGTGCTCTGCTCTCTCATGATGTATATATTTATCATTATGTCGGACTCTCACAAGCAGCAGCATTTTATAGTATCATGCATGTAACAACTAACATGTAATTAATATTCCACGTGAGTTTTGTATTCTTCTTACCAATTTTTTTATGTTCACATTTACAGTGGTACCTCTCTTTAATTCTTTGATCGCGAAAGAAAATCATACATTTGAGTTGGAGTTGGACCATGCTGTGTAATTAATTTTCCTTCTTTCTTTATCAAATGACTTGTCACAACTTCACATCGACCCCCTTATCCATCTGCATGGGTAACACTTATTTTTCATTAATTGAATAATAAAAATAATAAATTATATAGTGGCTAATTACTTATCGGGAATGAAGAGGGATGATCATGTGCGGTTTTGCATCCAACTGCTTGACTCCCAAAAAAAAACTTATGTTAAAGTCAGAGCTGATGTGGATATGCTATATAGTAGAGAGAGGTACATGTCTCATATTCTATAATACCATTGTATTGGTTAAATTTAAGTTGGTGGGTTTGGAAAGTAATCTATTGTAGTTGAAAAATTGGTGCAATCATCGCAGTCAAAGGTTCAATCAGTATTAGATTTGTTGGATTTGTTTTCCATCAATTTTTCAGTCTTTGATAATTTCCTGTTTATTAGCCATGAATACTTTACTAGGTATTTGTTGCAAGGGAAATTCCATCTAACACATGAAATAAGTGTGGTTTCTTTGTGTAATATTGTATATTTAATTATATTGTAGAAGATAACACATGTTCCTCATACATCTAGGATTATTTTATGTCCTTTTTACTTGTTCTACATTGAGTCGTTTTCTATCTCTTTGTGATCGGTGAGATTCCTCTGTTTAATATAAAAAATTTAGATGGTTGGGGTGGTGTATTGTTGTGCCTAGTGATATCTTGATCCTTTTTCAAATATTTATCTTTTTGTTGGAAAGATTTTTCCTTCCTCACATTTAAGGTTTCAGTTTAAATCTTCTCAAATTTTGCCTAGCGGAATCGTGGCTTCTTCTCATCTTCTTCTCCAAGTACATATCATCTCTTCTTCTCTAGTCTCTCATCTCTTAAGTTCTTTCTTTTTTCATCTTATTTTTATTTTACTGTTTTTCTTCAAATTATGTTTTTAATGCTCTCTTATTCTTTAATCTCTCCTCTTTTTTACTCTTTCTTTTTCATCTTCTCTAATCTGTCACTCCTATTTTTTTCTATTTCATTATAATACTTTTTATATTGTTTTATATTACAGTTTTATATTTTTTATTGAGAATATCTCAATCCACACCTCGATACTCTTAGGCACCTGCCGAAATTCCATTTATGTCCTCCGATTCTAGAGATATGGATCAGGAAGCACCCTTTTTATGCCAAAATTTGTTTTTTTAGCTTTATCTACGCATAAACTAGTGAACGTTGGGAAATTTCAAATTAAATCGGTTAAGGGAATCTTCTGTAGATATATCTACGGAACGTCTTAAATAAAAGAATGTTCCATAGATGTGCTTACGAAACATTCTGTTATATTTTAAATCAACTACATTTCACTCCAAAACTCCAATTTTTTTCGGGCAACAACAGAATGATACATCAAAATATAGTACATCAAAGTAGTATAATGTAAACTCAATGGTATATAGTACACCAAAATAATATATCATATAAATCATCCAAATAATGTCATATACATAATCAAAATAAAGTACATCAACGTAATAAAAAGACACATCAAAATAATCAGCACGATCACTATTGTATGTGCCGGATAACATCCTCATCCTCTCTTCTACCTCGAACTACGTGTCAGCCATCCATAATATAGTGCAACGTCATTCCACCCGCGCGTCTTATAGTATACTGCATGTCAGCCATGGGATCCAGATAATATCTGTAAGGATCCGACACCTGGCTCCCTCTAAGAGGGATGAAGGCACGAGCACGTGGCATGGCCTCAGTGTATACTATCCACCTTTCCCCAACCAATGATCATCGGGAAGTGTTGTAATATTCAACCCTAAAATGAAAATAAAAAACACGGGGATCAAACATTATCACGAATATAGAATGAACAACTTTGAGAAAAAGTAAAAGGATATAAGATTGTTACCACTAAGAGTGAACAACTTCCTGCCATAGTCCTTGCCTCCCACATGCATCCCTCTCCGAGTCTCGAGTAGCTGTATGCTAGTATTGTCGCTCCCCAATTTTACTCATGGATCCGTGCGGGATCCAAAAAGTACCTCAGATAAGCGACATCTGTATACGTGAAGCTCGTGCCCACAAACAAGTGAGTGCCAACCAAAAATAAGAAGTAACACCTAAGCACACGCTGTCTGTGTATCTCCACCTCAACTAGGTCACCAACAACCTGTTGTGTCGCAAGGAGCTCGGCATCATATCTCCGCGTCAAGAAGGAAAACCTCACATGCGCGTCACGGGTCTTCTCTACCTCCTCAAGCGCATCCTTTGGATCAGCCCCGAGCTCCTCAATTAGAAACCTCTTTCGCTTCCTCCTTCGTCATTCTACCGTGACAAAGGAGTGTACCCAAGATAGGTATATGCAGGAGGCAAGAGATATCGTCCAAAGTAATAGTAACCTCACCATGAGGATGATGGAATGAGGACGTCTCTGGGTGACATCTCTCCGCAAATGCCATCAGCGTCCCGTTGTGTATAGTGGAGTACCCGATCTCACATAGGTCCTTCAGTCCAGAAATTGTGAGGACATCCTGAAACCACAGCTCTCCAGGCTGCTACAGAGATAAAATCTTCCCCCAGGATTATAGAACTTCTATAAAGCCCTATCCTGAAAATTTCCAAAGAAAACACTATCAATAACAAGAAAAGTTAGAAATAATAAATTTCCACTGAGGAGAAAAAAGTAATAAGTCTAAGCAATGTTACCTCTCTATTCCATACATGTCTAGCTGTATGATCAGCGTACCCTATCAACAGGAATAAATTTGAAGGACCCCATGGGTAACCCTCAGGCGCCTCAGGCGCACCAGCCTCCACGTGCAATGGGTCAACACCATCATGAGGTGACATAGGAGAACCTGCACCATCAGGAGGTGGACTAAGAGATCCAGCATCGGCTGGAGGTGGTACATGAGGAGCAAAAATATCCCGACGACGTCTGCGGGTTGAGGGAATCTGTGAAGTACCCTCACCATCATCCCGATGCCTCCGGAACAAAGAAGTAGAAGTGGAAGGCACGTGTCCACTATGTTGAGGAGTATTTTGTGCCATGGGCTTAACCAGAACCTCTACTGGAACATAAGTGTCAGCTGTGGATGAGACAATCTAGCTTCGTAAACGTCGCACGGAGGCATGTTGTGCAACCCTCTCAACTATAAGTCGGTTTGGCTCATCAGCCATAATGTCTGCAAGGTATTACAAATAAAGTTGAATCGGATACAAATAACTTATAACAACAAAAGGAAAAACAAAAAAAAAACAATTATAACTCCGTAGATGCAAATATGGAAAGCATTCGCAGATACAGCAATAGAATCACCCAAGAATTTAAAAAATTGGGTTTGTTCCGGAGTTGCATCTACGGAATTACCTAACGTTTCATTTGTTTTGTAGATGCACCAACAGAATGTTCTAAACTTCAAAACGCAACAATGGCATCAGTTACTGTTCCAGCCATTCATGAGCTAATTTTTTGTGGCTTGATCGTTCGTCTTACACATCAAAAATACCTGCATTGTCTCTAAATTATGTTTTTAACACTATATAATGATTTCTACACCTAAAATTGTATTCTAACACTATTACGGGAAATACTCGAAAATAACTCGAAAACTCGAAAACTTACCGATATTATTGAGCTTTGAACAAGTATGAGTGTGTTGATGATGATATTCCCTGCCGAACTCGGGAGAAAACAATGAAGTTTGGTGGAAGATTGATTTTTGAGGTTGAGAGAGTTTGAGAGAGAGTAGAGAAAATGGAAAAGTGTGAGAATGAGAGAGAGTAGAGAAAATGGAAAAGTGTGAGAATGAGAGAGGAGAAGAGTCTGATGCGAGTTTAACATCAAATGCTTCCGGAGGTGCATAACTAAAAATACTTCGTAGATGCACCTACGAAACAAATCAAATTTAAGAAGAAAAAAAGGTGCGTTCGGAGATACACCTCCGAAAGCAAGGGACATTTTTGGCAATGTGCATGATGGCTTAGAAGCCCAAGGGGTGGATTAAGAGTTTCTCTTTTTATTCCACGTTTATCTAGTCTTATTTATGTATATTAAATGGAAAGTTGTTGTCCAAATGTGATGAGTTTTATTGTTATTTGATAACGCATAAATGACTAAATACAAAATTATGCTATCATCTTGTTGAATGCAGTATAGGGCAAGCAACGAAAAAAGATTTGGAAATATTGATCCGGGAATTATCGTCCACAGAGATGGTGGAATGCCATTCAACAGTTTCTATAATTTTGAGCTTGGGTTTGAATGAGCAAAAAGTAAACAAAGATATAGACAAGAAAAGAATAAACACATTCTTAGAAGAGAAATAACTTATCAGGAATGTAAATATATTCACTCTTCACAAACATACACTTACCAACCTATTATACTCAACCTACGATACTCATCTATGTTATCACGTATCTCTCACATAAGCGTCCATCTCTGGAGCACAAACGAGATCATCTCACAACTAAGGTTATCTCTAACGCAAAGTCACGAGAACATCCGTATTCTCGCGTCGGCGATCTCTCGCGCGCCGCTCAAAAACGAAAGCATTAAGAACAGATACAAACAGTGAATGCTAGCTCTAAATCTATCTCTAGAGTTCAGAACCAACAGATTATCATCCTAGATAAGGATTCAAGAAGTTCATCTCTAAAGCAACCTAAATCCCCAACATAGAGCAAAAATCCAGGATAACATCAACACAGATTTATAAAGCAAGTTAAATATAACATTATAATCGGTAAATATACATAAGATTCGGGTAAATATACAAACAAACCCAACACAAAAGCAATACACAAAGAATAGAGAAGATAAACCAAACATCTCGCGGGTCGTCAGCTCCGGTTGATGAGAAATCCACCTCCGATCTTCCAAGTGCATGACCCAGTGTTGTTTTCTAAGCTAATCCTACTCTAAGAATGAAAATGATGGAGTTGGAACTAAAACTTTCCCAAAACCATAACCTAGAAATGTTACAAATGAAGAAATATAAAGACAATTTCTGCTACGGCCGCTTAGCGGCCAAATCTCGCTTAGCGGACTACACGTATTACAAAAATATCAAGAACAGTAAACAGGCCTCCGCTTAGCGGCCAGAGTCACCGCTTAGCGGCCAGAAAAATTTGGTTCGCCCCTGGAAAGCGCGCTTACACGCCGCTCAGCGGCGCTCTCTGCACAAAACTTGCTTATTTGATCCAAAATCGCGCAATCGGAGCCGTGCCTTCGACACTTTATTCCTCGAGGCTCCAATAAGCATGAATACCTATAAAAACAAAGGAAAAACTATTAAACGGTATATAAAACATATAAAAACTAAATAATGTGAATATATACACAAAAGTGGGGATTTTATTACAAAAACAGAATGAATAGAATCGATAAGTGCCACAATTATATACTCACAATAACAACATTTTGGCACTTATCAAACTCTCCCCAACTTAAAACTTTGTTTTTCCTCAAACAATGTCAAATAAATCAAAGAATCAAAAGTAATAAACCAAAGAATTGTGAATCAACAAGTTTTGAAAACCAAAAACAAATGTATGGTTCAATACAAAAACGTATAAACAAAGTAAGTACTTACCACTATCCTACAACGACAACATGTAAATGAAACTAATCCTAAGTACAAAAAGCATACAAAACATTCTAACACAATACATGCTATCTCATGAATCACACCTAGCAAAATTTCATCAATGGATGAAGAACACACAAAGGTGAAGGACTTTTAACACTCATCCAACAATCTTGCAAACAAAAGATTAAATTATGCACTCATCTAAAAATCACATTGAAGATACAAAAGCAAGAATCACAAGGACTTTTCAAGGTTGTAATGTGGCTTGGTTAACAAACAAGGGATATATCCTAAGGCTAATCGAAACAAAAACTTGCCTAAACCTAAGGGAGTGATCAATCCACCAAAGATTCAAACAACAAAATCTCGATTAAACTTCTTCCTTATTCCAAGTTGTCACAACCAAAACACCATACTTATAATTATTCGCTTCTTTTTTCTTTTTATTTTTCAAAACTTTTTCTCTTTTTTTTCTTCTTTTTCTTTTCTTTCTTTTTCACATTTTTTTCTTTTCTTTTTCTTTCCAACCTCATAGCAACAACCAAATAAGTGCAACCATTTCTCTCCCCAACTTGAATTCAACCACATCATCATGTGAATACTCCCTACTTTCTAAGGCAAGGTAAAAATTCATACCAAAAATCATGGTTGAGGGTTCAAGAAAACAAAGAATCAATCATCCATGCAAAATTGAGAACTAAACACTCAAAGATAAGCTTTTAGCAAAAACAACATGGACATTGACAAAAAGGCTCAAAAGGGTTAACAAATGATCACACGCTCACAAGGTGAATTTACTATTTGGTTATGGTGGTTGTGCTCAAAATGAAACAAAATGCCTTGATCCTTTTCATGCTTTCATAAAATCAACATAAACAAAAGATTAAGCATAATAAAATCTAGTTAAAACAAAGATTGTGGCCTCCAGCATATATGAACAATGGAAAGCTTCCTCACATTTATGGTTTGGGAACTAAAGTGATTCAATCAATAAGCAAGTAATGCAAAAGAATGAATGGTATGGTAATTGTACAAATGAAAAATTTCCTAAACATGTTATGCTATAGAAAGTGATAAATGAGTACCTTGAATGATACAACTTCAAAAACAATATCCTACCATACATTCGCAAGTCGAAACACTCAAGCTTTGGAAAATCACCTCAAAAATCTTTAAATCACCGACAAAATTCAAGTACAAACAACCAATAAAAGAATTAGAAAAATAACACTAGTATCTACTACTAAATAGCCTTGGTGAAAGTGGGAAAAAGGAGTGAACCGAGTGGAATGGGAACCCCACTTGTACAAAGCAAGAAAACAGAATTTTGCTGTCATCGCTTAGCGGAGCTAGGCTCGCTTAGCGGATGACAGAAAAACCAGAAAAATCAGAACTGCACCAGCTGTTCAAATTTTCTTCCACTTCACCTAAATTCCTCTTAAACATAAAAATAAACAAAATTTACAACCGTTGGGGTGCCTCCCAACAAGCGCTTGTTTTACGTCATTAGCTCGACGCCTTTATTGTTTCGGTGTTCGGAAAGTAGCTTCCTCTCGTCATGCCATGGTGACATCTCACCGCACAAGCCTATAGAAAGTGTCCTAACCAAAGCACTCAAAAAACGTTACGAGTACAATATATACAACAATTATACGAACATAAAAGAAAACACAAATATACAATTATGTACACAAACCACCACATATGCACAAGTATGGAACACAAACAACTATTATCATACAAAAAGAGAAAATTTGGTGAATATTGGATTCACAAGTTGAAAAGTGAAGATTTTGAATAACGAACTGGTCCGATCTCAACGTGTTTCACCAACATTCACCAACAAAGTATACTTGTATGCAAACATATACAAGTAACTATATGGTGAACATAAACAAGTAAACATGTACAAGTAAATATATATACAAGTGAAACTATACAATATATACGATATATACAAAGCTCAAGACCACGGAAACTATTGCAATGCAATCATAACCATCCCCGGCAACGGCGCCATTTTGTTGAATGCAGTATAGGGAAAGCAACGAAAAAAGATTTGGAAATATTGATCCGGGAATTATCGTCCACAGAGATGGTGGAATGCCATTCAACAGTTTCTATGATTTTGAGCTTGGGTTTGAATGAGCAAAAAGTAAACAAAGATATAGACAAGAAAAGAATAAACACATTCTTAGAAGAGAAATAACTTATCAGGAATGTAAATATATTCACTCTTCACAAACATACACTTACCAACCTATTATACTCAACCTACGATACTCATCTATGTTATCACGTATCTCTCACATAAGCGTCCATCTCTGGAGCACAAACGAGATCATCTCACAACTAAGGTTATCTCTAACGCAAAGTCACGAGAACATCCGTATTCTCGCATCGGCGATCTCTCGCGCGCCGCTTAAACACGAAAGCATTAAGAACAGATACAAACAGTGAATGCTAGCTCTAAATCTATCTCTAGAGTTCAGAACCAACAGATTATCATCCTAGATAAGGATTCAATAAGTTCATCTCTAAAGCAACCTAAATCCCCAACATAGAGCAAAAATCCAGGATAACATCAACACAGATTTATAAAGCAAGTTAAATATAACATTATAATCGGTAAATATACATAAGATTCGAGTAAATATACAAACAAACCCAACACAAAAGCAATACACAAAGAATAGAGAAGATAAACCAAACATCTCGCGGGTTGTCAGCTCCGGTTGATGAGAAATCCACCTCTGATCTTCCAAGTGCATGACCCAGTGTTGTTTTCTAAGCTAATCCTACTCTAAGAATGAAAATGATGGAGTTGGAACTAAAACTTTCCCAAAACCATAACCTAGAAATGTTACAAATGAAGAAATATAAAGACAATTTCTGCTACGGCCGCTTAGCGGCCAAATCTCGCTTAGCGGACTACACGTATTACAAAAATATCAAGAACAGTAAACAGGCCTCCGCTTAGCGGCCAGAGTCACCGCTTAGCGGCCAGAAAAATTTGGTTCGCCCCTGGAAAGCGCGCTTACACGCCGCTCAGCGGCGCTCTCTGCACAAAACTTGCTTATTTGATCCAAAATCGCGCAATCGGAGCTGTGCCTTCGACACTTTATTCCTCGAGGCTCCAATAAGCATGAATACCTATAAAAACAAAGGAAAAACTATTAAACGGTATATAAAACATATAAAAACTAAATAATGTGAATATATACACAAAAGTGGGGATTTTATTACAAAAACAAAATGAATAGAATCGATAAGTGCCACAATTATATACTCACAATAACAACATTTTGGCACTTATCACATCTATATGTGTATGTATGGCTCAATAATTTCTTTTATAAAAAACCGATCCAACCCAAACCACATTGATTTGGTTTGGTTAATTATTTTTATAAAAATCAACCGAACCGAACCAAACCGCACACATTTTTCTCTTGCGGTTCGGATGAATTTTTATGTCAAAACCATCCAAATCGTACCGCAAACACTCCTTGACTTGACTATGAGGATTGAAGAAACAGACGGTTGATTTTAAGGTTCAAACATGAACAGTGGAAATCGCCATTTTTGTCGCCCTATAGGTTTTAGATAATTCACATGCAATTTTTTAAAATTCTTTTCAAAAATAGTGTAAATAAGTGATATATATAAAAGATAGTGTAAATAAGTGATAGAAGGAAAAAATTGAATGAAATTAGAATAAAAAATTAAATTATATATATATATATATATATATATATATATATATATATATATATATATATATATATATATATATATATATATATATATATATATATATATATGACATTTAACAAATACTCCCTCTGTCCCAAAATAAATGTCTTTTTAGGCCTAAAAAGTTGTCTCAAAATAATAGTCTCTTTACTTTCCCAATGTAACATTAACTAACTTTTATCAACTTTATCCCTTATCTACACTCTTTTCAAGACATGACAATATATAACAACCAATAGTAATTAAGGGTAATTTTGTAAAAATGTTATCTTTATTGACTCAATCATTACCTTTCTTAATCTGTGTGTAACAACCTTAAACGACATTTATTATGAGACGGAGGGAGTATATACCTTTTTCCCTCCACTTTGCTTTTATTTTCACTCATACCAAACAACTAAAAAAATCACCTCACGTTCCATTCACTTTTTCACTAGTTTTATTCCTTCAACAATCAGTCATCTTACTTTCTTTTTTCAATTTTCTTTTTTAATCAAAACAAAACATAAGAGATTAAATTCACACTATTAAACAATTAGAACAAAAGAAAAATCCACAACTCAAATAGCTATAATAACATTTTATGGGTTACATTGGTGGTACCTACCTACACGTTTATTATTAGCCATGAAATGAAATGAAACATTTTCTTACCTATCGACTACCAAATCCCACCTAGCAATTACTAGGAAATAACTTTTTCTGACAGAAGAAAAAAAAAGTCAAGTGTTGTCTTCTGTGGTTTAATTCCATTTTAAATTTAATTGATAGGCTGTGTACATTCAATGGTATATATACAATCAACTTTAAAAAAAATTTTAAAAAAGTTAAATGTTATGAATTGGATATAAATTAAAAAACACTATTACATAATCAAATTTTTCCAATCAACAACAAGTTGGATTCGGTTTTATTTATCCTTTGGGTTATTTTCTTTTTTTAATAAAATTGCGATACTATATATTTATTAAATTAATTAATTATTTTATAAATTAAAAAAAATTCTCTTATATAAGAAGTAAGAACTAGCGAATAGGGGTGGGAATAGGATAAGAACCTATAGTCTAGACTATTTAAGGTCAAATTAGACCATACTTATTTAATAAAAGGGTTAGGTTTAAGTTTTTTTAAAAGTTTATTTTATTAAATAATTCATATTTAGACTATTAAAAAAATCTATGAAAGCTTATAAGTCGGCCTATATTTACATATATATTAGAAATATGCTAAATAGGTTCGATCATATATATATATATATATATATATATATATATATATATATATATATATATATATATATATATATATGGGTTAATAGTAGTTCACCCCCCTGTAATGTTAGCGAATTTTGCTTTTCCCCCCTCCCTACCTTTTGGCAACGGTTTTTTCAAAAAAACCGTTGCCAAAACCTGCCTTTGGCAACAGTAGGGGGTTAAACCAAAACACGCTCATATTACAGGGGGGTAAACTACTATTAACCCTATATATATATATGTCTTGCTAACCAGTGCCCTCAGGGCAATGGTTAAGTATTCTAAAAAAAGAAAATATATTATAGAAAATTTAATATTTTAATTTTCAAGGCATTAAATACGTAGATTACCGAGATAAATTTACTATTTTAATGTTTTAATCATTGTCTTGAGGGCAGTGATTATATATATATATATATATATATATATATTAGAAGAAAAAAAGTTAAAAAGGCTAGCCTAGCCTATGTATGCATATATAGTAGAACAAAGACTAAATATGTTGCCTTTCAGGTCAGATCAGACTTTTAAAATTGTCAGGTTAGGTCAAAAAATTGAGTCTATGATATGCCATAAGCCAGAATTAAAAATTTTAAGTTTATCATATGTCAGACTCAGGCTTTCTAAAGTCTGGCCTAACCTATTTCTACCCTTAGGCTATCAACAATGGTTTCTAAATTCAACACCCTATTTTTTCACTTTTTACACTCTACATCATCATCTCTCTCTTCCACCTAATAATTAAACGTTCATTCAATTTTTACTTACTACAATGATTTTGTTTAATAAAGTTCAACACCCTACCCCACCACTTTTATTTCATATTATTATTTTCTTTTATGTTTTTATTTTTGTGATTATATATTAATAACAATTATCAATTGAAATTAAATTAAAATAATTAAGAGTTAAATAATTTATTTTAATTTTTTTCTAATTTAATAATTTATTTTATTTTTATTTTTCTAATTTTATATTTTTAATTAGTTTTTTTCCTTGCAAGTAATAAATACGAAATATAGGAAATTTAGAGAGAAGAAAGTTGATTTTTTTCTGTGTCCAAATCTAATAAAACTAGTCTCTATTTATAGAGAAAAAAATAATGAATTTTGATAAAAATAAAAAAATTAAAAAGAATAATTTACGATAAAATAATTGACCCCAAATAATTATGATAAAATAAAAATATAATAACTTACACAATCAATAATATTTTGTCAAGTGTTTTTTGTGACCCCCATTTTCTCTTATTCAACATGTTAAATTTATTCAACACAATTTAATTCACCTCATTTTCAACACCCCATTACACTTATTCAACTACTTAATAAATTATTCAACATATCTATTGTAAATGGTCTTACTAACGGAATATTATCTTTATTTTTTTCCTGACATTTTTCACATTAACTTCAATTTCATATGTCATGTGATTTCTCTCTTTCATGTCACCTACCATATGTTCACTTGTTCTAGCTAAACTAAACATCAATCAAAACAAAAGTGTTGAATGATTGATGTATGAGATCTGAATCTCATTATGTGATTTCTCTCTTTCATCTGTCACCTACCATATGTTCACTTGTTCTAGCTAAACTAAACATCAATCAAAACAAAATTGTTGAATGATTGATGTATGAGATCTGAATCTCCATCAATTAATGTTTTAGTTGTAAACTTGTAATGGATGGGACGTAGGTAACGCCCAACTAACAAATAATAAACACATCATTGATGCATTGACCATTTACCCATTCTTCCACTTGTAGTTTTGCCGATACTATAATAATTTTAAAACCAGATATTTCGTGAATATTGAATACTCTCTCCGTTTTTTTATTATAAGTCGTTTTATACTTTTCACACAGATTAAGAAAAATAATAATTGTTGTATGAAAATGAGAAATTATGAAGGTTTTTACAAAATTATCCTTTATTAATGATATGTGGAAGATAAATTTATATAATTGAAAGGAGAGAGACTAATAAATATTTAAGGATATAATAGGAAAAATAACATTAATTATTCATTGGAATTGTAAAGCGACATTTATTTAAATACAATTTTTTTTCTTCCAAAACGACTTATAATAAAAAACGGAGGGAGTACTCATTTACAAGAAAATAGAAGTGGAAATAGTTCATATTAGTTAACAGGAGGCTACAATTTAATCTACACAAGTTCAAGTTATATCAGATTTTTTTTAATAGAAAAGACCTATATTTGTAATAAGTCTATTTAGTTAAAAATGTTAGATTTCAAGTCATATAAAAAAATTAATTTTATTAAACCGGTCTATTTAAATAAATATGAAAAAAAAATTATATGCCACTATTTTATGTTCTTAACTTTGAATTAAAATACATAAATAAAATTTGGTTGTTTCGGAAAACTTGTGGAAAAAAAATCTTATGAACAATATTATGTGTTGTTTTCATATATTTTTGAGTTAATAGTGATTTACTCCTACAATATAAGCGTGTTTTGATTTATCCCCTTTAAGAAAAAAATTTAAGTATCCCTGCAATTTTGGAGTACCCTCTAAGCGTGTAAAATTTAAAATGGTAAATAAAAAAGAAACTTTTATCGAAGGTAATTTTTTATCTGGGGGCAAAAGAGTTGGAATTTTAATATTTCAAGGAAGTTTTTAAAAACTTTTTTTTAAAGGGGTAAATCAAAATAGGCCTATATTGCAAGGGGTAAATGGAAAAAAAAATCCAAATAACCATGTTTAATAATTTATTTACACCAAAAACCATCTTTTCGGAAAAATTACCGGTATGACCAGGTTTCAGAGGTGGCGTCCACATAGGAGCCACCTCAGGTGGCGCCAACCCCCAATTTCTCCTAACCTATGCGCCACCCAGGGTGGCATCAATGTACATTTTTTGATTTTTAGCCACCTAGGGTGGCGCCTATGTACATTTCCCTTTTTTTTTTTATTTTTTTTTTGTTTTTTTTTAATTGTTTATATACTAATGTTTTTTTAATTTTTTTTTGTTTTTTTTTTGTTGTTTATATACTATTTTTTTAATTTTTTTTATTTATTAATAAAATGGTTTTTAACATAAATAAATAAGTTATATTTTAGTTTTTTATTTATTAATAAAATTGTTTTAACAATTAAATAAATAATGAAACACCACATGTCATTTATTCCAAACATTACAAGTACAAGAAATGCAGAAACAAACTTAGAAATACGGCCATACAGTTCAAACATTACAAATACGGTACAAATAAGATAAATAATAAAACATGGATATTATGCTATTCACGACCCCTCCGACCATGACCCCTCCGACCCGGCGCCGGACCATGACCCCTCTCACCGCCAGTTCCGCAATCTGGAACTGTTCGAATCCGGTTGGAAGGATCTCGACGAGCCACTTCTCCACGACCCCCCCTATTCCTTGGTTGTTCTTGTTGTGTCTGGGTAGGCGGTCCTCGGATTAGCCCCTCCATGCGCTCATTGGACATGTATTCTTGTATGTTGCTGTCAAATAGTCGGGTCCCCATGCCCTCAAAGATTTGTCTTGGCGGTGGAGTTGCGTCACATGGTCGGTAAAACCCAGCGCTTGATTGACCTTGAAAAAATGGCATTGTTTGCTGGGGTGTGGTGTACCCATATTGTTGGTGTTGTGGAAATTGGGGTGTGGGGTATCCATGTTGTTGGTACTGTGACGATTGAGTGGTCATTTGCTCGTTTGGGTCGTAATTGTCATCTAGACCCATGTCGGGGCTGGGTTGCCTATTGTAGCTGGAGGGGCCGGCGTCGCCGTGTTGTTGGGTGAAGGCCCATGATTGTTGCTGGATGGGTTGCCTAGTGGAGGAGGAGGGGCCGGCGTCATAGTGTTGTTGGGTGAAGCCCCACGATTGTTGTTGGACGGGTAGCCTAGTGGATTGTTCGGCGTCACGGAGTTGTTGGGTGAAGCCCCATGATTGTTGTTGGAAGGGTTGACTTTGGTAGGGCGTTGTTGGTGTTGTTTGAAATTCCTCATGGTCAGGTTGCTCGGATGTTTGGCGTTGTCGGCGTTGTTGGCGTTGTTGTCGTTGTTGGGGTGGTTCTTGGGGTGGTTGTTGGGGTGGTTGTTGTGCGTATTGTTGGGGTGGTTGTTGTGCGTATTGTTGGGGTGGTTGTTGTGCGTGTTGTTGTTGGCGGGGGTCGTGTAGGTAGTAGGGGTCTGACACATACATATCGGGGGTTGTGACTGTTCTATACCAAGCAAGGTATCTCGCGGTTGGAAACATGGGGAGTTGGGCTACAGGGAATTGTAACAGACGGCTGCGACGCTGCCTCCACATCTCACAAAATTCAGGTGCGAATGTACGATAATCTGCGTGGTCCCATTGATTGTTAACTCTTTTAATATGCCAGCGACCCAAATCAGTGGGGGGGTCCGGGATTGGTTGATGCATGCCAAACTGCAGTCTCACACGGTCAGATTGGTGCATCTCAATGATGTTGAACCTTATTATCGGTACTACTGCAGTCCAAACTTCCCGGTCACTCTCGTTTGGCTCATGGTCCAGCAACAAGTATGGTCTCCAATTAAACTGCGTGGGAGAAAAAATAACATATTATTAAAAAGCATGATGAATTGTAATACATCTATATGATCATATAAAAGTTTAGGGATAATACATCTTCAGCTCGGAGGTGATCAATTAGGTCCCGATATAAAACAACACTCCCCCTCGGATTCTTACTGTAATCCAATTTAGGACCACAGAACCTAAAAAAAAAAGAGCAAAAATGTTATTTCAGATTTTTATGAAAAATATAGTTAGCATTCAAGGAATAGCGTTGAAAAAGAGAAAAAGACGTACCTTGTTGCATAAGGGAACGTGTAGTTGTTCCTGCCTACCGGGGACAGCGTCGGCATTCTCCACCAACCCCATACTTGTAGGAGGAACGCACATCCATAGAAGGTGCACTTCTCGGCAACCGCGTTCTTACAAAGAGACTGGTATAACATCGCCAAAACGGCGGACCCCCAACTATATTTCCTAATCTTGCTAATACTGTCAAATTTACTTAAATAGAAAAAGTTGACAGTGTTACCTGTCGACTCCGGGAATAAAAGTTTACCAAACATCAACATTATATAAACCTTAGTCATTAACCAAACATGCTCCTCAGTAAAGTTGTCCATCATGACGAGTTCATCATAGTAATCTCTAAGGGAGACCAGACTGATACCCTGGCCTCTTGAACCTTGAGTAGGCACAACTAGATCTCTTCCCAACACTCTCTCACACATTGAATTAGCATGTTGAACAGATCCATTAACAGCCTTGCCATCAATGGGCAGACCAAGTAACATATAAACATCCTCTAGAGTAATAGTACACTCACCTATTGGAAGATGAAACGTGTGGGTTTCAGGCCTCCATCGCTCTTGCAAGGCAAGGATGAATTTTCTGTCTATGGTGTTGTTGTTAACTTTTATGATATGTCCGAAGCCACATGCTTGGAGATTCGGAATAATCCTCTCGTCGGGTTCAACATAAGCGTGAGAACGTGTACGGAATCGATCAACAGCCTAAGAACAACAAATAAATCGATTAAACTGGATATCACATACGCATAGATGTTTAGAAATAAATAAGTATAAACTTACATAGGTCGCCAAATTCGCTCTAGTTCCTCTGTGTGTTTCACCCATGGTAAGAAGTTGTTGTTGAGCCATTTTCAAGAACTCTTTAAGTTTTCTGCGGATTTGAAAATGCAAAGTGTTTTTTTGAAGAAGAAGAATATATGTTGGTGAAAAGAAAGCAAGTCTATAAGAGTATTTATAGAGGGTTGGTGGTTGCTGATGTTAAGTGCATGAGGGCCAAGTGGTGAGCATGCATGTGATACAGATATCAAAGTGATAAAGATGGGTTCACATGCATTCTGTGTTGAATTGAAATGACCATGCATTCCCGTGTTTTGTGCTGACTTTGTCTAAGCATGCATGCATTAATTGTTTCTGGCAGAATAGACTAGGCCTGCATCCCGTGTTCGGTGCTGAATTGTCTAGGCATGCATGCATACAGTATTTCGATGCAGGTAAATCACATGCTGGCGGATCAGATTAGGGTTTTGGCAGTGGGGACCACTAGACAAAATTAGGGCAAAAAAAAACAAAAAAAAAAAAGAAAGAACACTAATGCGCCACCTGGGGTGGCGCCATGCTGGGAAAAATTGGTCTAATGCGCCACCCCAGGTGGCGCCTACATGCTACTATTATTTTTTTTTTTGAAAATTTAGGGTTAGGGTTTGGTTAGGGTTTTGTTAGGGTTTTCTATGTTTTTTTTTGAAAATTTAGGGTTAGGGTTTGGTTAGGGTTTTCTGTGTCACCGAAAATAATTAGCATACAGTCTTCGCATGTGATTGTACAGTGTACACTGTTCAGTATGGTTGTGTCTGGTCAAGTCGACTGTAGTTCACCAGTGTCAAGCACACCTCAAATCAACTCAGGCATTCATTTTCCGTCAACTTTATTCGCATGTGATTGTACAGTATGGTTGTGTCTGGTCAAGTCGACTGTGCAACAGTTCAGCACTGTCATGCACACCTCAAATCAATTGTTAAACAGTCTGGTGTGCAGCAGTGTCATTTATTCATCAAATCAACTCAGTACGCATGTGATTGTATAGTTTTCGCCTTCATAATTGTCATCACTCAATGTTCGTCTACATAAAGGAAACATATAACGTGTAAACTAACACAACACATTACACATCTGATTACATATTTGAAATAAAACTCTCTACCCACTCAACAATGGCCCCTCCACAATACATTATCAACGCTCATATTTTTGGCGAGACCTATGACAACGAAGAAGTTGGTTTTCTGTTTAGAAACACTGAGGTTAAACGATTTTGTTTAAGCAGAAAAGCAAATTTCAGTTACTTCAAAGGGAGATTAGAGACGAAGCTTGCAATGGGTGGTGTATCCCAGATTTTTTACCAATATCGATTTCTTCGTGGGGACAACCCGGTCAAGTTTATCCAAGTTGAGATCAAAGACGATGAAGACATGCAGAATATGTTTGCCAATCATGAGTATTCTGGTTACGAATGCATAGAACTGTATGTTACTCTACCCGAAGTTCAACCCACACAGATGGTTGAGTCACAGGTCATTGATGCACTTGGAGACGAGCAAGCAGAGGTCGACGTTGTGGATGAAGAAGAAGAAGCACCGGAAATAGAAGTTGATGACCTGGTAAACGAGGAAAGTGAGGATGAACCGGAGGTTGTTGTACCACGAGATCAAGTGCATATGCCTCCAGTGCACATGAGGAACCTGAATTTTGATGGGGATGACGAACCATCGACTGATATTTTCTATGACCCATACACCCAAACAGATCAACGGTTAAAAGTAGGAGACAGATTTCGTTCTAAGGAGGCATGTATCATGGCGATAAAAAGATTTCATATGGCAAACAATGTTGATTTTAGAGTTGATCGCGCCAATGTCGAAAGGTACAAAATTTACTGTAGTAACACTGATTGTGGATTCAGGTTGCATGCATCATACAGGAAGAGAAGTGACTCATGGGTTATAGGATATATTTCCCAAGATCACACATGTGTTAACACAAACGTTTCACAAGATCACCGTAAGCTCAGTTATGACATCATTTGTCAAGAAATCCTGCCTCTAGTTGAAAAAGATCCATCGTTAAAGGTGAAAACAATAATCTCTCATATCGTTGCAACGTACAACTACACTCCGTCTTATAGAAAGGCGTGGCTGGCGAAGACCAAGGCGATCGAAGTTGTGTATGGAAATTGGGAGGATTCGTATAAACGACTCCCACATTTCTTATATGCGCTTCAAATGTATGCTCCTGGGACTGTTACTATTTTAGAGACCCTTCCGGCGCAATCTCCAGACGGAACATCACTTCAAGGAAATGTGATATTCCACAGGCTCTTCTGGGCTTTCCGCCCATGTGTACAAGGATTTTCATATTGCAAACCAATTCTTCAAATAGATGGTACTTGGTTGTACGGAAAATATAAAGGCACCATGTTGATGGCTGTGGCTCAAGACGGAAATAGTAACATCTTTCCTGTTGCTTTCGCTCTTGTGGAAGGAGAAACTGCTGGAGGCTGGGGTTTCTTTCTCAGAAATCTTCGGACACACGTTGCCCCCCAACCTGGACTTTGCTTGATTTCAGACAGACATGCTGCCATCGAGAGTGCGTACAACAATCCAGCAAACGGGTGGCAAAACCCTACATCAACGCATGTTTACTGTATTCGACACATTGCACAAAATTTCATGCGGGAGATAAAGGACAGGGCTCTTCGGAAGACTCTTGTCAATGCCGGATATGCGTTGACTCAACCGACGTTCCATTATTATCGCCAAGAAATTGTAGCGGCAAATCCAGATGCAGGCAGATGGGTTGACAGTCTTGCTAGAGAGAAATGGACCAGATCATACGACAACGGGAAGCGATGGGGGCACATGACTACGAATCTTGTGGAGTCTATGAACGGGGTGTTTAAGGGCATCAGACACCTTCCGATTACTGCCTTGGTGGAAGCAACATACTATAGGATGGCTTCTCTTTTCGCAAAAAGAGGTGAGCGTTGGAATGCAGTTATACAATCCGGACAATTATGGAGCGAAACATGCGTCAAATTCATGAAAGAGCAATCTGCCAAAGCCAACAGCCACATTGTGACATCTTTCGATCGATTCAACCGGACCTTCAGTGTTAAGGAAACGATTGACCATAACGAGGGCCTTCCGAGACAACAATACAGGGTTCTTATAGATGAAGGGTGGTGCGATTGTGGAAAGTTTCAAGCCTTTCGGATGCCATGCTCTCATGTAATTGCAGCATGTTCGTATGCGCATCAAGATCCATTAGCACTTTTATCTCCCATTTACAAGGCGGATACCTTGCTCGGGGTGTACAACAACTCATTTCAAGTGATGGCAAAGGAGGATTATTGGCCTGTGTATGAAGGGGACGTGGTTTGGCATAATGATAACATGCGGAGAAAGAAAAGAGGTCGTCCGAACAGCACCCGGATCACAACCGAGATGGATCATGAGAAAATGGTACGAAAGTGTAGCATATGTCGTGAAGTCGGGCACAATAGAAATACCTGTCCTAACCGTGGATCAAATTCCACCAACAATTAGTTGCATGTCATTTGTATTTTGTATCTGTATTTTTATTGATAATATTTTTGTATTTGTATTAGTATTTGTATTTGTATTTGTATTTGTATTTGTATTTGTATTTGTATTTCTATTTCTATTGGTTATGTATTTGTATTATCCTTTATTAAATCAACTAGTTATGTCTTTGTCTCGTTGTGTGTTTGTCTTCATGGCCCATACCGCCACTCTTTATTTTGGACAGTCAAATACGCATGTTTTCGTCCAGCTCCATCAAGTCAGTCATTGATCAGTGTGTCTCCATTTATCATACATGTTAGGCGTGCTTGTAAACAGTACGCAACATCATTAATTTTTTCTACCCACTACTATTATAAATTAGGGGCTCCTATGGTTGAGTTTACACACAGATACACAAACTCCAAATACCAAACAATCACACAAACACAACCATGCCTCGCCGGACAACCATTAGGCCAGATGGATGTCACCGGACAATAGAGTTGCCGCCCCGGAGATCAACATGGCGTAGCGAACCTGAACCGGAGTATCGCAGAAGGAACGGACATGTCATATTCTCCCCCGTCAAACCTCCCATGCCGGTTATGTTTTGGAATATCTCTTCCGTCGAGCAACTCAAGAGGACTCTCCTGAGATTTTTAGAGGGGGAGTACGAGGCCGGCGAACAGATAAGAAGCATCAAGAGGCTTAAAACAAGGGCTGATGATGTGACTGGAGCAACGATAACTTTCTGGGATAACGTGGAATACGACATTGATGCCATTCAAATGATGCATGGACCTAATGACATTGTTTTAACCGTGGTGATTTCTTAGATGTTTTACTTTATCTTTTTCTGTTGGTTATTTTCTATGTACCTTTTAATTAATGAATGAACTACTTTTTTACGTGGACGCTCGAGTTAGCTGATTCACTGATTTTATCTGTTGCAAATTAATATATATTTTTTTAATACTTTAAAATAAAAACAATTTTATTAATAAATAAAAATAATAATAATTTATTTATTTTTGTTAAAAACAATTTTATTAATAAATAAAAAAATAATAATTTATTTATTTATGTTAAAAACAATTTTATTAATAAATAAAAAAAATTAAAAAAAAATTAGTATATAAACAATTAAAAAAAAAAACAAAAAAAAAAATAAAAAAAAAGGGAAATGTACATAGGCGCCACCCTAGGTGGCTAAAAATCAAAAAATGTACATTGATGCCACCCTGGGTGGCGCATAGGTTAGGGACTTTTGGCCATTGGCGCCACCTGAGGTGGCTCCTATGTGGACGCCACCTCTGAAACCTGGTCATACCGGTAATTTTTCCGAAAACATGGTTTTTGGTGTAAATAAATTATTAAACATGGTTATTTGGATTTTTTTTTCGGGTAAATGACTATTAACCCTAAATTGTTTTAAACAAATAATCTCCCAAAACTTATGATAATAGATGAGTTAATTAAAAATAAATTTAAAAAATGCGGAAAAAACGAGGATGCCCAATATGTCGAGTCCATTTTATCATCCTAAGTAAAATCATAGGAAGTAGCATCTATAATCAATTTGAAAATAGATTATACTAAAGTGAATTTTTTAGAAGATGTTATTAGATAATTTTAAATAAAAACTTTTTTATGGATTGTACTAAATAGAATAATCATGATAGTTTACGATAATATTTTCTTTAATTATAAAATGTTATCACTTTTGTCGGGATAATATTAAAAAATAATATTGTTGATTCAAGTTTATATAATAAAAATGTATTGTATAATATTCATTTTATGGGTAAATTTAAAAATTAATTATAAAAGTATAATTAAAATTGATATTTTGAACTACTATTTAACCAAATTATTGGTTTAGTTAATAAATTATATATGAATCTTATCCATTTTTTCAAAAACCTTTTAGATGCATGTATCAACATTTTCACAACAAAAAAAAAACTTTAATATGTTAATTTTTTTTTTTTAAATGTCAAAGTCAAGAAGTAACTTATAAGTGTATTTAGTTTTTACATTAAAATACTCATTTATGTATAGTTAAGGGCTACATATTTAATAATGTTATATTTTATAACTGATTATTTGGACACGAGTGTTAAAAAACATTATATTTGTGTTATTTTTTTCATAAATATATTCATATATTTGTACAAAATCAATTTTTTTTAAGTTTAATTTGGTGATATAAATATATGTATTGTTATTATTTTTTTCATATTATTTATATTATTTTTAATAACGACTATTGATTTTTTAAGAAAATAAACAATAATTATTAACTTATTAATTGTATCAATAAAAATTATAATTAGTAAATTAATCAGTTACAATTTTTATTGAGTGTTGTTAGACTATTGATTTTTTAAGAAAATAAATAATAATTATACAAAAATTAGGGTTAAATATATTTTTAATCCTTATAAAATTATCACTTTTGACTTTTAGTCCCTATAAAAAAAATATTGACATTTAGTCCTTATAAAATTACTTTTGCACGCAGTTTTAATTCCATCACAGGATTAAAACTGTGTGCAAAAATAATTTTATAGAAAGTCAATATTTTTTTATAGGAACTAAAAGTCAAAATTGAAATATTTATAGGGACCAACAACATATTTAACCTTAAAAATAATAATTAATAAATTAATCGGTTACAATTTTTATTGAGTGTTGTTACACAAATTATTGTTGTACGTTCGTCTTATTAATGATGTTGTAAAAAATTATATAGTATCAATTATTCATTAAAAAGTATTATTTGATGAACTATTAATATAATTTTTTTAAAAAAATAATTATCATATGCTACTGAAAATGGAGATTGTACACATATATTCTAATTTTATTTTGGAAAAACAAAATTGAAATAAACATTTTATACTTTTAACTTTTATAATATATAAATCTGACTATATAATTCTCTCTGGATAATTTCTATAAGGATGAAAAATAATAGATTAAATTTTTTATTTATTTTATTTCATAATAAAATCAATGAATTAAATGTTTTCATCTTTTATTTATAAAAGTGAAAATTATATGGACAATACCTACAAAGTTAAAAAATTATTAATTTATAATTTTTTATGATAAATCCATTTAGTTAAATTTTAGAAAAATATTTCAAAAGAAAAAACAATTGGGGCTTATGAATGATAAATGTCATAATGTACTTTATGTCTTATTTTATTAATAATATAATAATACTTAATTATTTTAAAATATCTTAAAATATTTATTTCAATTCTTATACTTATAATCTTTCATTTCCATTTAATAACTAGTAAGAAATCCGTGCTAGCGCACGGGTCCCGTCTGGATTCACATTACGCGTTTATCAGACCATCATTTATAAAATATAAATTAATTTCTCAAGACATTCACATAGTTTTAAATATAGGCTAATAATATGCACCAACTTTTAAGCATTGATTCGTACTTGCTATAAATCGTACACTCGATTGTCTAACTTCAATTATATAAAAAAGCAGCAAAAGAAATATTTAAAAGATGAACATTAAAATGAACAGTCAACGACCAGTATCTCATAGATACGTTCACATCTACCTATAGATCTATGCCTCCAATGACCTTAATTACGATAAACACTATAATACTGTTAAATTGAGAAATAAAAAGAACTCTTATATATTTATTAATATATGTGACCAAGAGAGCATCAAGTCTTGTCTGTTATTCATATTTTGTTAATAAGATTCCATAATTTAGTCAAAAATGAATCCTGTAGTGAATTAATATAAAACAACAGCAAAAGAAAGATTTAAAAGATGGACATTAAAATGAACAGTCTACAACTGGTATCTCTTAGTTACGTTCACATCTACCTGTGGATCTATGTCTGAAAGGACCTTCATTACGATGAACAATATACAACTGTTAAATTGAGAAATAAAAAGAGAAATACAAAGAACTCTTAGATTAAAAATAATTGTTTTAATACTTCAAATTTTTCCCTTTATAAAAATATTAGTAACTTATTATCTTTTATAAAAATAATTGTAACTTATTCTCGTTTATATAATTATTGTAATTTTTTTCCGTTTAGAAGCATCTTGAACCCGTGTGTCCATTAAAAATATATGTAACTTATTCTCATTTATACAAATAATTGTATAAATAGTTGAATTTATTACGTTTATAAAATTATTTGTAACTTATTCCCGTTTATAAAAACAATCGTAACTTATTCAATTTATAAAAATGATTGTATCAATAAATTTTTATCTTTAAAAATGATTGTATCAATAAATTTTTATCTTTTATCATTAGTTCTTTATGATTACCATTTATCATTAAATTTTTATGACTACCATTCAACATTTTGTTATCATGAATACAATTATAAAGTTGATTTGAAAACATTCCGATATGTTTTAGTTATTTCATACGTTTAAAAATTTATAAAATTTCAATTGATTTTATTTTGTTTTAAATAAGGATCTAAATAATTAGAAAATAAATTTTTATTCTTATGTTTTCAAAAATGAAATTTATTTAAAATGAAACAAAATTTTATCAATTTAAATTGTTCACTTTGTATATTTAATTTTGGGTTAATCATTAGTCATTTTGAAATATTTATTTTCCAACAAATTTATTTTATTATTTTGGAATAAATCATGTGTAATTTATATGATTTTTTATATTAGTCAATTTTTTGAAACGAAATTTATAACAGCTTCCCGGACAAATAATATCATGATCATTTCTCATAATTAATAGAATAGTTGTATATCTTAACCATTTCTCATAATTAATAGGTATCAACACTAATTTTGATTTCTCTTTTACTATCAAAGTATACGTAACATAATTTTCAAAGAAAAAAATCAGTTATTGTCCAAAGAGGTTCATCCAAACATTCATGAGAAAATTAGAGCAAATCACACCAACCTAAAGAGAATCAAATCATCAAATTAGGATCTTCATTCAAGATATAAACAGAGTAAAATCAGATTAAAAAAATATACAATGATCTCAATTAACATAAAATAAAAACAATCTAAAATTCTGTAAAAAAATAAATAAATAAATAAAATAAGTACAAAACATAATCTTCTCAAAGGAGATTAATTTCATTTCACTTAGAAGAACATCTTTGGCGACTTTGCATTTCACTTAGAAGGAGATCTTTTTGGCGACTTTGCAGCAACATCCATAAAACCTTTCAAATGCATATATTAAAAAAAAGCTACTTCAATATATCATCTTCATCGAAACTCCCACCACATCAAAATCCAAAAACAACACTAAAAAATAATATGAAAAAAACTTAAGCTTACGATCCTTCTTGAATCAGACCAAAAATCGTGATATGCCAAGACAAGACAGTGTTGATACCAATAGCCACGCACGCTACCACTATCTCCGGTCAGCAGCCAAACTACCGTGCGGATACACCCTTTTGACTTTGACAACCTTGTCACAACTCCATCGTTTCCCCCATCGGTTGTTGGACTGGTAAGGTTTGTTGGCACAGTAAAACTATTTTTGATGGTTGATGTCAATTTTATTATACTGGACACAGGGAAGGGTCAAAACATATGTTAATCTTTAATCACGTTGGAGAATGAAGTTTGAGGGAGTGGAAGAGAATGATTCAATATATTGTGGAGAATGGAGAAAGAGAATCTTATTTAAATAAATAATATGATAGAGAAAGATGAGATTTTTTCATTGGAAGAATAAAAATGGATATGGGAAGTTGTGATTGTGTGAATATAAAAAGTGTAATAAGAAAAGTTATAACATTTTATCAAAAGGTTATAATTGAAATTTCCAGGTACTTCATTTTTAATAGATTGATAATAGAAATAGACTATCCTAACCTAATTAACATTTTTAATTAGTGAGTAGTTTTATTTTTTAGTTGAAGAAAGCTAATTAATTTCTACTTTTCAATTTAAATTAATAAATACATAATATGTTACTATTGTAGAAAATAAAAAGGACAATGCAAATATTGAATATACACTACAAAAAAACTCTAATCCAGCGACATAATTAGCGACGTGTGAACAACGTGGCTAATTAATGTTAGTTGCGACGTGAATCCAACGTCGCCACCTGTATTTTATTATTAAATAACTTTGCAGTATTAAAGTGGTTGGGAGTCAGACATGGGGGGCTGTGAATAACAGTTGCGACGTGGGTAGCACGTCGCTACATTAATGACATAAATTAATTCATCACACCCCATAACGTTCAAATGGGGGAATATTCAAATTTTTGAAAAATTTGGTGGTGACGTTATTGTCACGTCGCTACATTTATAATTCAAAATGGGGGGAAATATGATCTGACACATTGGCAGCTTTGCAGTTGTGTAAGTGACTGTTGATTTGTTGCGACGTGGATATCACGTGGCAAGTAGCGATGTGTCTTCCACGTCGCTACATTATGTATTAATCCACCCATTTCACTTCCCCCCACCACCATTCACGAACAGACCTTCTCTTCCAAAATCAAAACCCTTCTCTTCTCTGCAACCAAACCCATTTCTCTCCCAAAATCATCTACTCCTAAAATCCAACCTTTCTCTCCCAAATTAATTCAATCCCAATTCAATTTCAAAGGTAGTTAAGATTATTTTGATATTTTGTTTATTTTCTTATAATTTTATTATATATTTTGTTGTTAATTTTTGATTTTTTTTTGTATAGGTTAATTATTAGATTGAAGAAGGTTGTAGATTGAAGAAGGAGGAGTAGATTGAAGAAGAGGTTAATTATTTTTGTGTATTATAGTATATATTAAATAGATTTAATAGGTATATATGTTAATTTGTTTATAAAATTTGTTTAATAGGTATTGTATTTGTTGAAAATATATTGTGTTTGTTATAAAATTTATAAAATTGTAGTATATATTGTGTTTGTATATATTGTGTTTGTTATATTGTGTTTGTTGAAAATATATTGTATTTGTTATAGAATTTATAGTATATATATTGTGTTTGTATTTGTTCTAGTATATATATATATATATATATATATATATATATATATATATATATATATATATATATATATATATATATATATATATATATATATATATATATATATATATATATATATATATATATATATATATATATATATATATATATATAGGTATGTTTATTATTTATTAGGTATATTATAAAGTTTTCATTTTTAATTTTTATTATATATATTAGTTATTATAATGAGTAATATTATACTATATTTTAAAAAACAGAATATATATTAGATATGTTTATTATACTATATTTATATATATTTGTTTATTAGATATGTTTATTATATATGTTTGTTTATTAGGTATATTATACTTTATTTTTAAAAAATAGAATATTTATTAAAATATTTATATAGAATTTAATTTTTATTATAAATTTAATTTTTACATATATAGAAATTAATTTTTATGTTTATAATAAAAAGACAATATTTTTATATTATGGATTATGAAAATAAAATATTAAAAAGAAAATAATTTTATACATATAAGTTATGAATTTTTTATGTTTATATAAAATAAGTTATTTTTTTGAAGAGTAGAAAGATAAACAAACTATAATTAAAAATACATCATTTTTATATATATTTGATAAAAATAGTTTTATTAAAAAAAAAATTCTAATAGAATATGTTTTATATGTAATATATATTATTGTTTTTAAAAATAGAAATTATTATTAAAAATAATATACATATTAATCTTAATGAGTGTAAAAGTTATGTTTACAATATATTATTAATATTTAAAAATAAAAAATAAAATATTATAATTTAAAATAAAATAATATTTTTAGTAATAGTAAATATTTAAAAGTAGTATTTTTATTAAAGAATATTTTCAATATGTGTAGCTTAAAATGTGTAGTTAATAAAATAGTAACTTTATGGTTAACATAGGTTCAATATAACATGTGTAGTTAAAAATATTAGTAGTATTGTTACTAAATAATATTTTTTTAGAATAGTAAATATTAACTAGTATACGTCTAAGAATAATATTAAGTTGATTAGTATTCTAACTCAAAATGACAATGATTGTATAAATGTGCAGTATGGAATATTATCGGTATTATCGTAGTTGGATATACGATAGAACATTTCCAGGAAGAATGGGACTTAAACCCAATTTTATAGTAGGAGTTGAAGGGTTTATCAGTTGGGCGTTTGCTCAGGAATTATGTCGAAGCGAAGGAGGAGTTAGGTGTCCCTGTCTTAAATGTGAATGTAGACCAATAATTAGTGACCCACAGGAAATAACAGCTCATTTGCATAGAAGGGGTTTCATTGCAAATTATTGGGTTTGGACGTTTAACGGTGAAGAACTGCCTAGTAACGTACCAGAGACTAGCAACTCTCATGCTTCAAGTAGTCGGCCGCCTGTGGAATATGAGGAAAACTTTAATCTGATTGGTGACATGGTTGAAGATGCTTTTGGTGTGAACGTGACCTATGATGAGCCTGAAGATTTTGGTGGGGAAGAGTTGTCGAATGAGGAAGTGCAGAAATTTTATCAGTTGTTGAATGAGATGAATACACCGTTGTTTGATGGATCGTCTGACTCAAAGTTATCAATGTGTGTGAGATTGTTGGCCGCCAAGGCAAATTCGAATGTTCCTGATCAGTGTTTGGAATTCTTCGTAAAGATGATGTTGGACTCAACTGCAATGAAAGACAACTTGCCTACAACATTTTATGAAGCAAAGAAGTTGGTGTCGAAGTTGGGCTTAAGAGTAAGAAAGATTGATTGTTGCATTAATGGCTGTATGTTGTTCTACGACAATGAGTTTGGTACTCAAGATGGGTTGTTGGAGGAATGTAAGTTTTGTAAGAGTCCAAGATATAAAGTTCCCAGTAGAGCCGTTAACACTAATCAAAACAAAAGATAATGAAAAGGCCAGACAAGACATGGAAAAATGGTGTAACAGAAGAGAGTTGGAGTTGAAGCCTCTACCGAATGGAAAGTTATTAAAACCCAAGGCTTGTTTCACTTTGACTTCCCAAGAAGCTAAAGCTGTTTGTCGATGGCTAAAAGATTTGAGAATGCCCGATGGGTATTCATCAAATTTATCAAGGTGTGTTGACCCTAACACTGGGAAGTTGCATGGAATGAAAAGTCACGATTGTCACATTTTCATGGAACAATTGTTACCAATTGCATTTGGCTCGCTACCCAAACATGTTCTTGATCCACTAACTGAAATTAGTCAATTTTTTAGAGATATTTGTGCGTCAGTTTTAAAAGTGGAAGACATCATGAAGTTGGACCAAAACATTGCAATCATTCTTTGTAAGTTGGAACAAGTATTTCCGCCTGGTTTCTTCGACTCCATGGAACATTTATCTGTGCATCTTGCATATGAAGCTTTTCTTGGTGGACCAGTTCAATATAGGTGGATGTATCCGTTTGAAAGGTTCATGGGTGATTCAAAGCGATCAGTGAAGAATAAAGCAAGAGTTGAAGGTTCTATATGTGCACATTACCTGCATCGAGAAACATCACATTTTTGCAGTCATTATTTCAATCAGCACAGAGTGTGCATTGGTTGACCCAGAAAGAGTGTGCATTGGTTGACCCATAAAGAAATGCAATCCGCACATGTCCATGTCTTGATCAACTGCGTTGAAGTTAAACAATACCTTGAGTAAGTTTACCCAATAGTTTTTTTACCTTTGTTGACAATGTCTGTATACCAAACTTATTTAACTTATGGTGTATATTTTGTAGGGAATTTAACAATGCCTATTTTCATAGTACCGGTGTACAGTCAACATCCGGCGTCATTCATGCTCAATTTCCCTTATGGTTCAAGCAAAGATTGTCTACCGTGTTTCCACCAACTCCATAAATACTCCATTTGAGAAACTTGGCAGAAGGCCCTATCCAAAGCGCACATGAATGGCACACATACTTCGTGAACGGATATAAGTTTCACACTGAGGCATGGACCGAAGGGAAAAAAACCATAAACAGTGGTGTATTTGTAAAAGGAGTTACAGATGGTGGTGAAGATGACTTTTATGGAGTTATTAAACATATCTACGAGTTGGTATACCATTACATGGATTCAGAAAATAAAGTTGTCTTGTTTTATTGTGAATGGTATGATCCAAGTAGAGGCACAAAAATAGACAGGTCATACGGTACTGTTGAGATTCAAATGAACCGGAAATACAAAGAGTATGATCCTTTCATAATGTCAAATACTGTTAGGCAAGTTTATTATGTACCTTATCCTTCATTTGTGACACGTAAAAGAGGATGGTGTGTTGTAATAAAAACAAAACCGCAAGGTCATATTGAAAATGGCGATCAAGTAGAAGATGCTGCCTATCAAGTTGATGATGTTGATCAAATTAATGAAGTGGTTGCAGCTGAAGACATTACAAGTTTGTCTGATACAATTGTTGAGGGACATCAAGTTGATGCATCTATATTGTTGGTTGAAAATAATGTGGATGAAGAGAATGATGAAGAGTTTGAATCCAATGACAACAATGAAGAGAATGACGAAGAGAACGACGAAGAGAATGATGAAGAGAATGATGTGGATAGCGAAGATGAAGAATAACTAAACATTGAATGTATATTTATATGTTAATGAATATTTATTTATGTGTTAATGAATATTTACTTATGTGTTAATGAATATCTATTTATGTGTTAATGGATATCTATTAAATATATATTTATGTGTTAATGAATATCTATTTATGTGTTAATGAATATTTATGTGTTGATGAATAATAAAATAGGTACCGCTGAGTAGTATGTGAGGCGCCTCACATGGCCGTGTCTTCCCGCCCTCGGAGTGTTGATCCTATGTCTTTAGCCAGTACTCAGGCTTTTACCCCATTACTCTCCTCCCACACGTTCCCGTCTAGGGTACCGCCATCCTTCCAGTACTCAGCGGTACCGCCATCTTTCTAGTACTCAGCGGTACCGCCATCCTTCCAGCATCCTGGTGTGCCCTCGTCCTTCCAGCAGGCGGGAGGACCTAGCTTTCCATTCACACATACTGGTGTGCCCCCGCCCAGCTTTCCATTCGCCCATACTGGCATGCCTTCATCCTTCCAGCATATTGGAGGATCTGGTTTTTCATATCCCATGCAGATGACTTCCTCCTTTCAGCAGACGGGAGGATCCAGCAGTACACATCCGACACAGGCTGGACGATCTCCTAGTCCACGCCCCACACAGGCTGGACGATCTCCCCATCCACGTCCGACACAGGCTGGACGATCTCCTAGTCCACGCCCCACACAGGTTGGAGGCTCACGCACCCCACATCCCACACATGTACCAGCCCGTGAGGTTGATGAGGCAGTTGATGAGATAGACGGAGCTGATCTTCGTGGGAGGGATGATCCCGATGAGATTCATGTCGTTGACGGTAGATTTTGGATTCATCCCGAAGGAAGCAAGTAAGTTTCCTATTTAAAAACTTTTATAGTATGTATACATTTTCATTTTTTGTATAAATTTATATCTAACATTTTCATTTTTTCTTTCAGTTTTACTCCGAGTCGGACTGCTGTTAAGTGCCAAATTGTAGTTATTTTGTGTATGTAAATAGTGGCACTTATCAATGCTTTTTGTTAATACCGTTTGAATAATTCCCCGTTTTTGTGTAATTACGTTTACTTTACGAATACTTGTATTTTCATATACTTTTATACCGTTTGATAGTTTTGTTGTATTTTTGTAGGTATTCTTGCGTTTTCGGAGCCTTGAGGAATAAAGTGTCGAAGACACGGCTGCGAGAGCAAAGAGAAAATAATTCTGCTGTTCTGGTGCAGGGCGCTTCGCGCGCTGTAGGGCGCGTCGCGCCCTCTTTGAGTTTGAAGAACATAGTCTGGCAGAAGTTAGGGCGCGTCGCGCTCTAGGGCGGTTTGGTAAATTTATACAGGGCGCGTCGCACTGAAGTAGGGCGCATCGCGCCCACTGCGAAACTCAGTTTTGTATAAATAGTTAATAACAGATTTTTTAGGTTTTTTATCACCTCTTCTTGACAAGTTGAGCTCTGATCCTTTTTTGGTAGTTTAGAGGCTTAGGAAACACCATTGGGTGCGACGTCATGTGGATTGATCATGGATCTGACTCGATTTCATTGTACCGGTGAGATCTTTCCGGTTCATCTTCTCTCTTCCCTTTGTTTCATTCCAATGGTGGGTGTTGTATGTATGTTTCTACTCTTATTGTATGTATATTTGTGGATCTTGGGATCGTTTATATATTCGCTTTACAAATCACCATTGTTGTTGTTCTTGATCTTTTTGCTTAAATGCTCTGGATTTGTGTTGTTGCAGACATGGACACCATAGATCTTGATTAGGAATGATAACTGTTAGTTTCTGGGTTGCAGACATGGATTCAGGACTAACAATCGTAGTGGGTATCGAGTCTAATGCCTCCGTGTTGTTTGTGTCGGTGGAGAAATCGCTGATGTGAATAGTATGGTTGAGCTTTCGTCGGTGTTGCAGACATGGACACCGATGTGGCATTTCGAGTGATGCCCGGTGATGTTGATGCGTATTGTGAGTGTCGAGCGATAGATCTTCAGGTTTAAGTATTCGACGGGTAGAACGAAATGCAATTCCATAACTATTTCTCTTAGGCTATTGAGATTGTTTATCTGCTTTTATTTACTTTTCCCGCATTTACTTTCCGCACCCAATTCATGAAACTTAGAACACGAGATAGTCGAACGGCAGTTCTTCTCACCGATCTCTGTGGACACGATAAATTCCCGGATAAATATTTCCAAAACTTTTGTTGCTTGCCGCTTTACCGCTCCAACAAAATGGCGCCGTTGCCGGGGATTGGTTGAGATTAATCGCATTGCGATGGTTTTATGTTTTAAGTTTTGTTTGTTAAGTGTTTAGGCAGGACGTTTTCTTTAGGTTGCGTTTGAGGCGAAAGCATTGGCGTACCGCGAGGAAGTTTCTTACCATTCGCGAAACAATAAAGGCGTCGAGCTAACGACGTTAAACGAGCGCTTGTTGGGAGGCACCCCAACGGTTTTATTTTTCTGTTTTTCTGTAATTGAGTTGTGTAGGTGTTAAGTGGTGGCTCACTGGAAAATCTGTCTTTTTAGACTGGTCTGGTTTTTCTGGTGTAGCGCGCGTCGCGCGCTCATGGGTGCGTCGCGCGCTGGGTTGCTTTTGGCCAGTGACCTCTTTTTAACGGGTCACTCGGCTCGCCTTTTTCCCACTTACACCAAGGCTTTATAGTATAGTATTTTATCGATTTATTTTTAATTCTTTTGTTTGTGTTTAGACTCAAATTTTTTACCGATCGCTTGGAGTCGCATTTGGTAATTCTTCGATTTTGATTGATTCAACAAGCCGGTTGTGCGGTAATGATTGATCGAATTTGTACGTTGCAAGGTACTCGTTTATCGCTTTCTATAGCATAGCATGTTTTTGAGACTTTTCATTTGTACAAATTTCATATTACTCATTCTTTTTGCATAACTTGCTCATGACTTGAATCACAATTAGTTTTTCCCTTTTTACCATAAATGTGAGGTGGCTTTCCATTGTATATATATGCGAGAGACCGACATTTCTTGTTTTAACTGGATATTATTATGTTTAATCTTTCGTCTGTATTGATTTTGTGAATGCACGAAAGTGATCAAGGCACTTGTTTGATTTTGAGCACAACTACCATAAGCCAAATGTCATTTTACCTTGTGAGTGTGTGACCATTAGTAACCCCTTTTGAGCCTTTTTGTCAATCTCCATACTGTTTTTGCTTAATGCTTGTCTATGAGCGTTTGGTTTTCATATGTGTATGGATGTTTGATTCTTTGTTTTCTTGAACCCGCACCTATGATGTTTAGATGGATTTTTACCTTGCCTTAGAAAGTAGGGAGTATTCACTTTATGTTATGGTTGAATTCAAGTTGGGGAGAATGTGTTTTCCTCTTTATGATGTGATTGATATGAGGTAGTGAAAAGAAAGAAAAAGAAAAAAAAAAGTGAGAAAGAAAGAAAAGAAAAAGAAAGAAAAAAGAGAAAAGTTTGAAAAAGAAAAGAACAAAAAGAGTTTTGAATAAGAGTGTGCTAATAAGTTTTGTGTTTGGTGTGAAATTTGTGATGAAGAAGAGAGTTTGATTGAAATTATATTGTTTGAAACTTTGTGGAAGTAATTACTCCCTTAGATTTAGGCAAGTTTTTGTTTCGATTAGCTTTAGGACTTATCACTTGTTTGTTAACCGAGCCACATTACAACCTTAAAAGCCCTTGTGATTCGTGCCGTTGCATTTTCGATGCTATTTTTGGATGAATGCATAATTTTGTCTATTGTTTGCAAGATTGTTGGATGAGTGTTCAAAGTCCTCACCTTTCGGTGTTTTTCATCTACCGATGAGTTTTTGCTAGGCGTGATTCATTATTGAGTTTGTTTTGTTTTAGGATGTTTTGTATGAATTTTTGTACTTAGGATTCGTTTCGTTTTCATGTTGTCGTTGTAGGATAGTGGTAAGTATTTACTTTGTTTGTGCGTTTTTGTTTGAACCGTACAATTGTTTTGTTTTTCCAAATCTTGTCGATTCTTGATTCTTTGGATTTTTACTTTTGCGATTTGAGTGTTTGGCCCTGTTTGAGGACAAACAGATTCTAGTTGGGGAGAGTTGTTAAGTGCCAAATTGTAGTTATTTTGTGTATGTAAATAGTGGCACTTATCAATGCTTTTTGTTAATACCGTTTGAATAATTCCCCGTTTTTGTGTAATTACGTTTACTTTACGAATACTTGTATTTTCATATACTTTTATACCGTTTGATAGTTTTGTTGTATTTTTGTAGGTATTCTTGCGTTTTCGGAGCCTTGAGGAATAAAGTGTCGAAGACACGGCTGCGAGAGCAAAGAGAAAATAATTCTGCTGTTCTGGTGCAGGGCGCTTCGCGCGCTGTAGGGCGCGTCGCGCCCTCTTTGAGTTTGAAGAACATAGTCTGGCAGAAGTTAGGGCGCGTCGCGCCGGATTAGGGCGCTTCGCGCTCTAGGGCGGTTTGGTAAATTTATACAGGGCGCGTCGCACTGAAGTAGGGCGCATCGCGCCCACTGCGAAACTCAGTTTTGTATAAATAGTTAATAACAGATTTTTTAGGTTTTTTATCACCTCTTCTTGACAAGTTGAGCTCTGATCCTTTTTTGGTAGTTTAGAGGCTTAGGAAACACCATTGGGTGCGACGTCATGTGGATTGATCATGGATCTGACTCGATTTCATTGTACCGGTGAGATCTTTCCGGTTCATCTTCTCTCTTCCCTTTGTTTCATTCCAATGGTGGGTGTTGTATGTATGTTTCTACTCTTATTGTATGTATATTTGTGGATCTTGGGATCGTTTATATATTCGCTTTACAAATCACCATTGTTGTTGTTCTTGATCTTTTTGCTTAAATGCTCTGGATTTGTGTTGTTGCAGACATGGACACCATAGATCTTGATTAGGAATGATAACTGTTAGTTTCTGGGTTGCAGACATGGATTCAGGACTAACAATCGTAGTGGGTATCGAGTCTAATGCCTCCGTGTTGTTTGTGTCGGTGGAGAAATCGCTGATGTGAATAGTATGGTTGAGCTTTCGTCGGTGTTGCAGACATGGACACCGATGTGGCATTTCGAGTGATGCCCGGTGATGTTGATGCGTATTGTGAGTGTCGAGCGATAGATCTTCAGGTTTAAGTATTCGACGGGTAGAACGAAATGCAATTCCATAACTATTTCTCTTAGGCTATTGAGATTGTTTATCTGCTTTTATTTACTTTTCCCGCATTTACTTTCCGCACCCAATTCATGAAACTTAGAACACGAGATAGTCGAACGGCAGTTCTTCTCACCGATCTCTGTGGACACGATAAATTCCCGGATAAATATTTCCAAAACTTTTGTTGCTTGCCGCTTTACCGCTCCAACAACTGCTGCAAGGATTGTTAACTATATAGTTCAGCAGATGTATAAATCAGCTTTTAAGAGCTATGGGGACGTCGATAATAAAGATGAATGGTTTAGAATGTTTAAGGTATTGTTATTTATTTAAGTTGTGCATTTAATTTATTTTTTTAGTTATGGTTATTTAAATGAAATTCTCATTATAATTACTTAACATTTTATTTTGATGTCATACAAAACATTATTGCAGGAGAAATGCGTGTGGGATCCATTGAGTGAAAAAGCCGTTCAGAAAGTTTTCAATACCAGATGCTCTAAAAGAATGTCTTATATGCTGCGGCGAGTAAGAGAGAATTATGAGCTTCACGGCATCCGTCCTAGCTGGATAGGCGAGGAGGTTTTTCAGGAGCTTCTAATATATTGGAGGACTCCAGAATTCCGGGCTAAATCAGAAACTTTTAAGAAGATGGGGGCATCTAAAAAGGGCGGTTGTGTCAACACAGTTGGAAGTATTAGCACCGCCGAGCATGCCCGACGATTGGTAAAAGTTTTAAAAATTTTAAGTTACATCTTTATTCATAATATAATTTACTAATTATTTTTAATTATATTATTTAGGCTAAGCAGTTGGGGAGAAGACCATTGATGCCTGAGCTGATTTCGAGGACCCGGACAAGGAGATCGGGAGGTGTTGTCGACGAGCGCACGAGGATGTATCTTGTAAGTGAAATTTACGTTGTTTATTTTGTTTATATTGATACAAAGTTTGTGATGTGAATTTCATGTGGCAATTGATAAATTGCCACGTGAAAATCATGTGGCAAATCATAAGTTGTGGCGTGAAAATCACGTGGCAACGTTTTAATATATTTTAATTTATAATATGTATATATTTATTTAGTATCATTAAATATGCATTTAAATATTTAACTTAATTTTTTTATTGAATATGTGTGCAGGAAGAATATGATAGACGACTTGCCATTTTTCTGGAAAATAATCCTCAATTCATGCCAGCAGAGGGGGAGCCGCTTAACGCGGATGTTGATCACTACATTTGGTGTGAGGTTATTAAAGATAAAAGGCCTAATGGTTGCTTTTTTGGGGCTGGAAATTTGGCGTCCAGCTATAGATCTGGTGACCGTAATCTGTTCCAAAGAGTTCAGGATGGAGAGGGTGGATCGCGTCAACCAAATCTGACACAGGAACAAACTGAATTAATAAGGCAAATGGCGAGACGCGATAGTGAGGCCCAGTTGGAGATGATGCGGAAGAGGCAGGCTGATATGGAGGAGCAGCATGCGCGGCAGATAGAGGGCATTATGAAGAAACAAGCTGAGATGGAGGAGCAGATGAGACGGTTTATGCAAGGAGGTGGGAATTACAGTAATGTTTCTCCTCAAGATCAGCCGGAGGATGACGGAGTGACTGATGATTTTAATCCGGATAATTATTTTCCGGATGATGGTGCTTCTTAAAAATATTTTGTATTTTATTTGTTTTTAATTTATTTTTATGTAACTTATTATACATTTTAATTCATTAAAATATTAGTTTTAAATTTTTAGTTTTATTTAATTGAATTTATTATATAATGTTTATTATATGAATTTATTTTATACAAATTTATTATATAAATTAGTTTTTATAGATTTTATTATATATATTTTATTATATAAATTTTATTTTATATATTTTATTATATAAATTTTATTATATATAAATTTTATTATATATATTTTATTATATATTTATTAATTATATAAAATATATAAAACAAAACAAATCTAGCGTGAATAAATTTTTTTTAAAAAAAGCATTTAATGTAGCGATGTGGTAAACACGTCGCTACATTGGTCAACAAACACATTTTCCCACACCTGCCACACCTGCTGTGTGTGCAGGGAGTTGTTTCCTATGTCATCCTGTTGCGACGTGGGAGTCACGTCGCTACTTTCTGACGTGGTCTCCACGTCGCTACAATGTTGCCACGCTTGCTCCTGCGACATACATGCTCACGTCGCTACTTTTTGGTTGCCACGTGATTTTGCACGTTGCGACGTCGGGGAACATTTTTTGTAGTGATACAAATAAGTATTTAACCACCATAGATCATAAAAAAAACAGTACAATAAATAAAAAATAAAAAAGACAATGAATAAAATTTTTTTCTATTAACATTGTAAATGATATTCATGTAGAATAAATTTAATTTTTTAAATTATAGATATCATAATAAACAAATATTTTAAGTGTTGACTCGTCTTATCTTGTATCTCATTGTCTATTAAAAAAATGTTATAATTCAAATGTGTTATTATTAAAGGTTCTAATATATCGAAGGCATATTGAGTTAATTGATAGTACTGATCAACTTATCCATTGCAAAATCAGAGATGACAAAGGTGAGTTCAAGCACTGGATGATCGTTGTATATGCTCACAACCAACTGCAACTTAGAAAGAAACTCTGGCTGGATATTCTGAAAATTCACACTAACCAACAGGGGCCGTGGATGGTGATTGGGGATTTTAATAATGTGGCTAAAGTGGATGATAGAATCGGGGGTACTATGGTGACTGGGAAAGAGTATGTGGATTTGATTGATATGATGAATCATACGGGACTGTATGAGAAGGAAAGCCAAGGTGATTATTTCACTTGGACAAATAAACAAGAGGCAAATGCCATCTATTCTAGAATTGATCGGTTGCTTGGTAACATAGAATGGATGCAACAGAATGAGGATGCTGAATTAACAGTTATGAGCCCTAGTGTGTCTGATCATTCTATGCTTGCCTTAAGCACCCCTGATCCGATACCACAGAATCACAGCAAGTTTAAATTTTTAAATTACACTGCTGACTTGATTGATTTTGCAGAGACTGTTAAGCTGAACTGGAACTTGCCGTTAAATGGTAGACCAATGTACGTAGTGTGGAAGAAGCTGCAAAGATTACAACCTGATCTTAAGAAAATGACTAAACCCCGATCTGATATAACCCGTGAGATTTCCCAAGCCAGAAATGATCTTGCTACAGCTCGGGATGAACTTCTAGCTGATAGAATGAATGGGGATAAAATCGTGAAGGTCCAAACTTGTACTGCAGCCCTGATTCATTGGCAGGAAATTGAAGGTAGTATGGTGAGTCAAAAAGCGAAGATTGATTGGTTGAGATATTCTGATGGTAATAACAAATATTTCCACGCATCTATGAAAGCTCGACACCAGCTCAAGGCTATTAAAAGTGTTCAACTAATGGGGACTGCAGCCACTGATCTTGAAGGGGTTCTATAAAAAACTCATGGGGACTGCAGCCACTGATCTTGAAGGGGTTGATACACATGCTATGAGGGAAGGTGCTCAACTAAATTCTGCTCAACGAGACATGCTAATCATGCCGGTTACGGATACTGAAATTTTTGAAGCCCTTAAAGGCATTGGTAATGACAAGTCGCCTGGCAGTGATGGGTTTGGAGCATATTTCTTCAAGAAAGCTTGGCATATTATTAAAGGTGATGTAGTGAAAGCAATACAGGATTTCTTTACTAATAATAGGATATATAAGGCTGTGAATTGCTCTATAGTCACCTTAATTCCTAAGCATAATGGAATCAAGGGAATCAAAGATTATAGACCGATTGCGTGTTGTAGCACTTTATATAAAATCATCTCTAAAATCCTGGCTAATAGATTGAGTAAGGTGTTGGGTTCGATACTTGGCAATGATCAAGCTGCATTTGTTAAGGGGCAGAACATTCGAAATCATATTCTACTCACTTATGAATTAATTAAGGGCTATGAAAGGAAGCATATTTCTCCGAGATGCCTTATGCAGATGGATATTCAAAAGGCCTACGATACTGTTGATTGGAACGCGTTGGAGGCTATTCTTAATGAGGTTGGCTGCCCGCGGCAATTCACTAAATGGATCATGCTTACAGTGACTACTGTTTCTTATCGTTTCAATGTGAACGGTGTGTACACGGATATTATGGAAGCGAAGCGAGGGCTCAGACAGGGCGACCCCATCTCATCCATGTTGTTTGTTATTGTTATGGAGTGTCTTAACAGGTACCTCTACAAAATGCAAAAGAACAATAATTTCAATTATCACCCGAAATGCGAGAGATTGAAGATTACTAATTTATGCTTTGCGGATGATTTGTTGATGTTTGCTCGAGGAGATAGAGGGTCCGTGAAGATGATGATGGACGCTTTTAACCAATTCTCTAAAGTGACCGGGCTGGTTGTAAATCCACAAAAGTGTCGGTTATACTGCGCAGGGGTTTGTGAAGAGACTAGGAATCATCTTTTCCACCTTACTGGTTTCAAAGAGGGGCAGCTCCCGTTTAAGTACCTAGGAGTCCCTGTAACTGGCAAAAAGCTAGCAGCTATTTACTATATGCCCTTGATAGACCGTATCGTAGGCAAGATCAAGCATTGGACCGCACGCCTTTTAACATATGCAAGTAGATTACAACTCATCAATAGTGTCTCGTTTGCTGTAACAAATTACTGGTTGCAGGTTTTCCCAATCCCGAAGAGTGTTCTCCAGAAAATAGAATCGATTTGTCGTAATTTTCTATGGACCGGGGGCTATGAAGGAAGCAGAAAAGCACCTGTGGCTTGGAAACAGGTTTGTAGACCAGTTTGTCATGGGGGGCTGAATATTGTGGATCTTGAATTGTGGAATAAAATTAGCCTAATCAGGCTGTTATGGAATTTATGCGGCAAAGCGGACTCTTTATGGATTAGATGGGTACAGGCTTACTACATCAAAAACAGAACAGTGATGGAAATTGACACAAGACCAACCAATTCTTGGATCATAAAATCTATCCTAAATCAGCGGGAAGTTTTGAGAAAGGTTGATGATTGGCAAGAAATTATGAACAAGGATAAATTCGACATGAGCAGTATGTATCACAAATTACAAAATTATGGCCAAAAGATGGTTTGGAGGGGGCTGCTTTACGGAAACACCGCCAGGCCAAGGGCGTGTTTCATTCTTTGGCTCGCTTGTCATGGTAGATTGGCCACAAAAGACAGACTGGTGAAATTCGGGATGATGGATAATATGACTTGTTGCTTTTAGGGGTGCTCGCGGTGCGGTTTGGGCGGTTTTGACGAAAAAAATCATCCGAACCGCAAGAGAAAAAATAGTGCGGTTTGGTTTGGTTCGGTTGACTTTTAAAAAAAATCCGAACCAAACCAAACCAAACTAATGCGGATTGGTTTGGTTCGGTTGGTTCGGTTTTTTACAAATATTTTATGGAGCCATACATACACATATATATGACAACATAATTTTATATTTAGACATTCATACACTAACAAATAGCAACAAAACTTGTCATATTTTGACAACAATTTTCCATATAATATGTAAAAATTAAATTAGACAAAAGTGGAATATTAAACATAAAATAATAGCATATAACAATATAAAATTATTATAATGAAACAAAAAAATAGAAGAGACGAAAGATTAGTGAAGGTGAAAAAGAAAAAAGTGTTGAGAGATTAGAGAAGAAGATGTGCGATAAAAATGAAACTGAAATACGGAACATTTACATAAAAATGAGAAGGTGAAAAAGAAATAATATAGGAGAGTAAAGATTATAGAAGAAGAGGGAAGATGTATGTGGCAAAGAAGGTGAAATAATGTCATTAGAGATTTGAGAAGATCAGGACTGTAATTATATGTGTAAGGATGAGAAAATTGTTCGTATTCATAAGGCTAATGTATAATAGGTTTAATTTTGGGTTGGATGTGAGTTAAGTAAAATTTAGGTTGTAACATAATGCGGTTTGATTCGGTTTGGTTCGGTTTACAAAATACAAACCGCAAACCGAACCGAACCGTGCGGTTTTGTTAAAAAATGACCCAAACTAATCCGAACCAAATGCGGTTTTTTGCGGTTTCGGTTTGGTTTGGTTTGGTTTGCGGTTTTCTATTGGGTTGGTTTGGTTTTGAGCACCCCTAGTTGCTTTTGTCCGGAACAAGAAACACTAAACCATATCTTTTTCGAATGTAATACTTACAAGAAAATCTGGATGGAGGTTCTTCAATGGTTGCAGATCCAACATACTCCACAAGATTGGAAGACAGAAATCCAATGGCTGATCCGTCATACTAAAGGTAAAAGTTGTCGAGCTCGAGTTTTAAAAATGGCAGTGGCAGAAACCATTTACGAAATCTGGAGACTACGATATGATAAAAGCTTTGGTAATGATACTACTAACACGGGAGTGGGGCGCAGGATTATAGATACTATTACATATAGAGGCTGGAACAATAAAGGGATTCGAAGATACATAGCCATCCTTATGATGGAAGTTTAGATTTTTTTGCACAGCAGGACTTAGAATTTTTTTGTCTTTGTTTGTCTTTTGGTTTCTCTAACTGGTTGCAGGATCCCAATTTGAATCGTTTGTGCTTATAATTATTTTGAAATAAATATATCAAAGTATTTTACTTCAAAAAAAAGTTCTAATATATATATATATATATATATATATATATATATATATATATATATATATATATATATATATATATATATATAAAATAATTAACCTATTGTATTATTTGATCTAAAAAAATAGGTTACAAAATTAGAAAATTATTATTTAATTTACTTATTATTGTAACACCTATTGTATTATACAAAGTTAAAAATTATTAAAGGTTTTAATAAATACATATAATAGATTACAATAATAAGTAAAGTAAATTAAATATATTTTATAAACAAATATATATTATTCAATTATATTGAACTTTATGGAATCGATAAAAAAAAATTATATTAATTGTTTTTTTAAAATTTATGGTTTTAATTTATCAAATACTGTCATTTAAAAAAATATTTTATTTTTAACATAAATTAATATTAAATAAAATTACATAACTGGAACTATTGAAAATATATTTACTTATTGAATTATACTTATCAAAATTAGTATTTTAAAATACAAATTTTGTTTTATAAATATTTTAACAAAATTCGTGCGACGCAGAAGTAATTTACCTAATTAAAACTAAAACAAGAAATATTTTTAAGACACGCGAGTAAATAGTTAGAATTTATTTCTTCTCTTTAGCATATGTTTTATTTTGTATCTTCCTCTTCTCTTTTCTTTTACAACCTTTTCTCATTTCCATTGTCAATCAAGAAAAATCCTCATAGTTAACTCATTTCTCTTTCACAAGTTTTATTTTCAAGAGTTAACAAAAACTCCGAGACATTACAAAAGGGTGAAATTATGAGAATACCATCATTGTGTAAATAACTTCTCATTGGGACTTTAAACTTGTTACCGGCTCACGACCATATTCTTCTCCTCACTTCTCCCTTTTCTTTCTTTTTTTGGGGGATTTAGTTGATATCTACAAGTGACCTGAAACAAACAACTCAACGCAAACCAACACCCGCAAGAAACCAACATCGGAAAAAACCGACAGCTTAAACAGTCGGGAATGGGTTTAGAATCAGAGGTCATGGTTCCAATCGGATGGATGTTTACGGCCCGGATCCAACATATGTCCACCCCTAGTGAAGATTGCAAATAGTTTAGATTTCCATTATTTTGAGTGTAAATGAGGTTAAGGGAGAGGCTAATACAAAATGTTCTTACACATGCTATAAATCATAGTGATTGAAGATATTTAAATTGTATGGAGTCACACGCAAGTCATATGGTCCAGCCGATAAAAAATCAAAATCTACTTGAAAATTTGGAACATTTGATCAAGATCATCCGACCAAAATGCTTGTGACTTCATACAGTCACAATGCACCTAATCCAAATCTGATTAAAGAATGTCCTGGTTGTACTTTTACCATTGCGTCTGATGTCCACCATATTCATCGATTTGCTATATTAAACAGACATTTTCCATTATAAAAGAAAAAAAGACTAATCAAGGACATACCAACCTGAGTTTTTGTTTTTATGGTAATCTTCAAAATTTACAGGCTTTGGACTCCACGAGCATTACTCTTTACATATGCTAATATGCTCTAAGGTTATGCAGAGTTATGGTTCATACAACTTATCAATTTTGTTGAGACTAGACTGGAATAGTGGAATGTGATACACATTCACCAGGAAAGAGAATCGATTATAAAACCATCTCTATTTGCAAGTTACAGCAAAATTCCCCATAGCACATGTGATACAAATAAGACGGGTTGTGTATATTTTTTATACAGGCTTAACACCAGGGACATCATCAAGAATAAAAGGTCCTAGTTTACCAGCCCTGAATAGAGTAAGGAACTTTTTGGATACCATCAAACGTGCTTCTGAAGCCTTGTGAGGTATCTTCAATGCCTTCTGTAGTGCACCAAACTGCAGGTCAATCAAGTTCTCCAAGTCACCCTCATCTTCTACGTTGCCTTCGAATTCTGCTAGAGTCGAATAGAGTGCACGGTGAACTCCCAACACAATATCCTTTTATTGAATAAGAACAAATGAGTCAGCAAAAGAAAAATGAGTCACAAAAATATAGCATAGCTATTCGCATTTGATATACTAAGGTCCATCATCACAAATCATATGTGAGAAGAGGCATAATGAAGTAGGAATACAAACATCTATGAGTTTAAAAATCTAGACTAGAGAAAAAAGATTCGCAAGAAATGGGTTTAAAACACGTTGAAAATGTAAAATATGTTTTGAAATTTGTCAATCATAGTGTGAAGATTTCCAGCATTAGCAGTTCAAACTTCCAATTATCATATTCCATTAATGCTATTGGTTACCTCCACATATACCAAGTCAGATCTGTTAGGCTGACCTCTCCTTTGCTTAAGATTTTTCAGGTCATATCTATGATTTTCCTCGGCTTCATTTGCAATCCCATCAACTCTCCTATTATTGAGGTGCTTCCAATGAAATGGAGTACCCCGGGTATTTAAAACTGCCAAAAAGTATTGAGCAATTCGTTCCTCGCCCACCACTGAATCTTTAACAGACCCTGTTAATGAAACAGCTAAGTTTACAAGACAAAATATACACACATGTGTCTCTAAGGATATCATATTCAGAAACCCAATAGATGCAGATGCCTTATCAAGACGCTTCCTATTTAATTTTCATGTTTTATACTCAAGAACAAGATCATGAGGAGATGAGATATTCAAATGCCAAAATTGTCTGGAAAAATAAAATAATAACAATGAGATGTAAAAATGAGACTGCTAGAGCTTAAGATGGTTCATTAAAACCAGTCATGTGAGGAAGATAATGGTTTGAAACAATTTTGGCAGTCTCATCAATTAAATAGGAAGCGTCTTGATAATGAACAAGTACTTATTCAAACCATTATCATCCTTTTACCAATTAGCAAATTAGCTTGCAGACTGATGGGAATCTGAGAGGAAGATGTAAAAAAAATAAAACATCTATCCAAATTCCATTTCATAATTCAGTGTCCACAAAAGAGGTCTAAACACGCTATGAATAAGTACCTGCAAGAGCAAGCTTTAACCCTGTCTCTATGTCTGAGATACTTGGAACCAGAACCCCTGGGGTATCTAGGACGTATATGCTCGGTTTGTTTGCTATCTAAAACATCAGGTGAAACATCCAATTCATTATTCAATAACTCAGTTCAAAGTAACCTTGTTAGCAAACAAACAACACAAGAATTCAAATCCCGCAATATGCTACTACACTTATAATGCTCTGAGTAAACACTTCAATATAGTTCCTCAATAAGAACATTTCATTTCACTGTAAACGAATATTGAGGCTGCGAATATAAAGTTTACCATACCTTAAATCCTGCAATATCTTGAGTAACACCAGGTAGTGGACCCACAGTAGCTCGCTTCATCTTCTCCTGCACTAGAAAGCAAATCAAAACCCGTTACAAAAACCCTAAAATACTCAAAGAGATTCCAATTCAATCTCAGAAACCCTTACCGGGGAATCGAGAATGCGCAATCTGATGAATGGAATTAATCAAACAAGACTTGCCAACATTCGGAACACCAACAACCATAACAAGTAAAGTAGGTTCCTTCGAAATCGCTTCCTTCAATTTCACCTCTACAAGTTCCAGAAGCTTCGTAACAGAACTCTTACTGTGAGCATTAATCGGAATGCAATCTTGCTTACTCGTCTCAAAATATTTCACCCATTTCTACAATATAATCAAACAATCATCAATATACAGAAACTATGAACAGAAAAATGGATGATTGAATAGTTAGTTAGATTATTACATGCATGATGTTGGGATTGGCCAGGTCTTTTTTGTTGAGTGCGATGACACGTCGTTTGGCGGAAAGGTGAGGTTGAAGATTGACATTGATGGAGGATAACGGAATACGAGCGTCTCTGACTTCGATGACGAGGTCGGCGAGCTTAAGGCGGTTGCGGATGGCGCGTGTGGCGGCTGCCATGTGTCCCGGGAACCAGTTTATGAGTCCTCCGCCGGTGTTGAAATCCATTTCTCCTAAACCTTTTTTCAATAACCCTTTCAACGCCGCCATTTTTTTCTTCTCTGATCAGTTTGAAGCTTGCTGCCACCGGTTCTCCCGAACTGCGGCCACCTGAACCAGGCAATTTCTTGGGACGCCAACTCGGATAACCACCAAATATCTTTAGGTTATTTCCACATATATCTCGGTACGCAATGCCAAAATTTAAATTTAGTTTGGAAATGTAACTGCGGATTTTTTTTAATTCGCAGATATATTTTTGAAATTAGTTTTTTTTTAAATCAAGTCAGTCACCTTATTTTTTTTAAAATAAATTGTTCAAAATGCTTCTGGGAATATTTTTGGATAAATTCGAAGATATATCTCTAAAAGTTTGCCTGCATGTTTTGTGTGTAGAAACATTATCTTAAGTTTGTAGTTTTCGGAATTCAATATCATTTCAATTCGATTAATATGGATATTATTTGATTCAAATATCAATAAACACCAATATCATATAATAGAGTAATTTGTTAATTAAAAAAAGACAATCATAGTACAAAAATTATTTTTAAAGTATGGAAAAAAATACCAAAACATTTGAAAATACAATATACTCCCTGACTCCTCCTTTGCCGATGGTAACCCAAGGCGTTATGTGCCTCGGTAAGAATGAAACGTGTTATGACAACCGCGTTATCGTCACCTCTCTCGAACAGTCTAGACTTTATGGCTTCACATGTAATCCACATAATATTCTGACAGACCGGCAACAAATCAACGACATGGTCATCCATACACATGCTCATTCTCCATGATCTCCTCGTGAGCAGAATTGGGTGGACTTCCAGGAGCATCTGGTGTCATGATAGAGTGTGACACAAAATAGAATCAGGTCATGTAACCCTCCGCAGAATGCCACTCAGATGTGACTTGCATCCTCCAATACTCCTCTGGTACCAAATAACTCTCAAATTTTGCCAGAATGTCATCCAAATGTTTGTGGACAATGCTCTCAGAAGCAGTCTCAAAGGGGGATCTGGGAAAGATCTGCACGTACCCAAACTACCGCTTGCACCGCTCTAGTAGATACCTACACATGATATTACTCCCATATGCCAATCATCCGGAGTATAATGAAATCTGGTCGAATGGAATTCTCTCCCGATGAAAAGTGTATGGCATCCAGTCGATGTCATCATGTTGAGTCTGATCAAAATACACACGAAACGGTACCACAACATTATTCACTCTGTGCGGGCGATACATGCAAGCACGTGAGTAATCCTCAGTATACAATCGCACACACTCAAACCCGTGCATGCGATAAAAAGGGGCAAGGAATCACTCTGAAAATGAATAAGAAAAAAAACAATAGTAACAAGTGTAAAAAATGTTGTTTTTAAATTAATAGTGGCTATGAAAATTATCGTCAATAGTGTGCAGGAGTTTGTCATTTGCTTTGTCCTCTAAAGAGAACATTCGCTCAGCTTTGAGTACAGGTATACCAAGCATGCAGCCCCCAGTTCCACTCATGAATGGTCGTCAAGTCGATGAAATACTTGATGTATGCCACCTCCACGTAGGTTACACTTTTTCCAAAACATGAACCTGCCAACCATGAATAGGAAGCAACACCTCAATGCACACTCCATGTGTAGCCAACCTCTAGATCAACGTCGTCGGGACCGTCTGCAAACTTGGCATGTGCTCCCAGGTGTTCTCACACTACATCAGGGCTTCTATTTGATCAGCTCCTAAATAAATCACCATCATATCCCCTGCCTCACCGCTATTTACCCTAGAATGATCAAATAACTTCCCTTTGATGGGAAGTTATAGGAGGCAAGTGATATCATTTAATGTAATCGTCATCTAGCTAATGGAGAAGTGGAAAAATTACGTTTCTTTATGCCATCTCTCAGCAAATGTCGTCTGCATGTCATGGCTTATGATGCTATACACGGAAGAACACATATTGGTAAGACCGGAGTACCAGAGCATAATTAGGAACCATTCTTCCTTAGGCTGAGGAAGCTTGTGAGTCTTTCTGACATGGTTAACAAATTTCAAACACTCGTGTTACTGTTAAAAAATTTTAACAATCTCATTCTAATTGAATTTGGTTAAAATAAAATAAAAAGAACTGTTAAGAAATATACCTCTCCAATCCAGACATGCAAAGCTACATGGTCTCCAAGATATATAAATAATGACGTGTCAGTAGGCCCTTGAAGCAACTGGAAAACTCATCGAAACAAATACAATGAAGTCGCCATCGAACATATATTTATCCTACAACAAGGAATGGGAAATATCGAAGAAAACCAAAAAACAAGCAATGGTCTCAGAGAAAGGGTAAGGGTGTCTGTTACGTGAGGGGAAGGTATTAGCACCCCTCACGTCTGTGGTACTCCACAGGATCCATTCTTGCTAATTTTCTAATCTAAGGGTGTGTGTGTGTGTATCATGCTATGTGCTAAGGGAAACATGCAATGGAAGATATACAAATAAGAGGAAACATGCAAATAATAGGAAAATAAGATAAGAAGAAAAGGCCGAACAAAATAAAGGAAAAGAGAAAAGATCGCTCGCTAGGGTGTTCGTACCCTGTGCCTACGTACCTCCAATGTGCAATGGAGAAGTCAGAGCGCCGTAGTTCGGCCCAAAAGTTTCTGTTTCTATCTCGATCCGCGTCTCCTAGAGAAACGGAACCGAGCACCCTAAGGGAGCATGCAAACAAGGAGCGTCACAAAGATCCTAGCAAACATGGCATGTGAACAGGCATCACAGATAAGAACATGCGAACAGGCATCGCAAACAAAAAACAGACATGTAACAAGCATACACGAATGTGAGCGTGTGAACAGGCATCACAAGTGATAAAGCGAACAGGCATCGCAAACAACATGTAACAGGCATACATGTGCAAGTGAGTGAACAAGCATCACAAAGATATCATGCTAACAGGCATAGCAGATAAGAAGATAGTGAACAAGCATCACAAAGATATGGCATACAATCGAGCTCCGCTCGAGAAACAAACAAACTACCGAAGTAGTAATCAATGCAAATGCAACACACAAACGAGCTCAGCTCGTAAAGCAAGCAAACTACCGAAGTAGTGACCTGGGAACTAGGGAGACGTTCTAGCTAATGGGGAAAGTCCTCCGAAGCCACCGTCCACGGGGAAAGTCCTCCGGGACGGTTGAACAAGCAAATAACTGGAAATAAACGTCCTAGCTAACGGGGAAAGTCCTCCGAAGCTACCATCCACAGGGAAAGTCCTCCGAGACGGTTGAACAAGCAATAACTGGAAATAAATGTTCTAGCTAACGGGGAAAGTCCTCCGAAGCTACCATCCACGGGGAAAGTCCTCCGAGATGGTTGAACAAGAAAATAACGGGAAATAAACGTTCTAGCTAACGGGGAAAGTCCTCCGAAGCTACCATCCACGGGGAAAGTCCTCCGAGATGGTTGAACATAAAAGAAAGAAGCGAGGAATAATAAACAAGCAAAAACAGAGCCTCTTTCGAGGGCTTGGCCAGATGAATGTCTACCCTACTTCTCATGTTAAGAATGATGCTGCATGCCTACCCTACTTCTCATGGCATCACATGGTGCGCAAAAGAGTAAAAGGGACAAGGGAACAATACCGAACGGATAGCAAATCCGCAGTGAGCTAGCAAGCGTAAGCAAAGAAGTCCAGAATACTTCATGTAAGCTAGCATCAAGCAAAGTCAGAAAGCATCGTCGTGAAGATAAATCACGAGCGACATGTGGGGCACATCAGACACAACCACATAAGCAACCTGCAAGAGAAACACAAGCCAGACAATACAGGAATATACATCTCAATGAATGAGAGATCGGGTGAATCGCATCGGGAATAAGTTCGTGTCCCACAAATAAAGTGGAACACGATGCAAATCAAGCCGCATCGGAAGCGAATTCGTGTCCCACAAATAAAGTGGAACACGAAGCAAGTCGAATCACAATCGAAGGCTCTCTCGAAGTACCTCGCGCATCTCAACAACTGAATCAGTAATAACAAGGAAGCAAGCTATAGAAAATACTAGCAATTAAGTCCTAAGTAAATTCTAAAACAAAATCTAACAAGATTAAATTGTTTTCATGACATTTTCATCTAAAAATTAGAACTAAACTATGTGACTAAACATCTAAATTCTAACAAGGAAAACACGTTTTTTATTATCTCTTTTTATCAATGCGAGAAATATAATCAAGCATAACATTTTTCATGGCATTTTATCAAAAAATAATAGAACAAAACTATGTAACAAAAGCATTTAAAATCTAACAAAGAAAATATTACATGTTTTTATTCATTTTTACCATCTAGAAACATGAAATTAAATTCTAGTTCTAAACAAAAATTAACTCATGGTTTTATTTGTTTTTATCACCTAGAAAATAAGAAAGAAACTATGTGAAACAAAACTTAAATCTAACATGAATTAATGGAGTCAGGGGGTGTATTATGGAAATTGGTGTGCAGGAAATGAAGGGGGCGCTGGGAACCCAAGGGAATTGGCCCATCAGTGATATTTTTGTTCAGCATTTTCTAACATGCCAACAAAAGGAGTGATGTTGGGCTAAGGGGAGTGGGAACAGGAATTCGTGTGAGAGGCCCATAGCCAAGTTTGCATCCAAATCTTTTTTAGAATTTTGTTAATCAAGTTTTACAGTCCATTATTGATCCAATTAACCTCTAAATTATTCACTTAATACCAAATTGAAAACTCAGATTAATCAAACTAAATGGAAAGGGGATTAGGTTTTTTACACTGTGACGATTGAACTCACAAGCTCTCCTCCTCTCTCACTCGCGGCGGCCGAAATTCCCACCGGCGAAGATCTCCGGCAAAACTCTCACTCTCTTCAATCTCTCCGGCCTCCGTCTTTCTCTCATCTTCGCCGTGAACAGAACAGGACACCAATATCACATCTTGCTCCGGTTCTCACCCTCCTCTCTCAAATTCCAACGAGATTTCAACGAACACCAACACACGGATGAACAATCGGCGCCTCTTCGAATTAGATGATGATTGGGAGCAGAAATCCGTGAAGACCTCCAGAATCCAAGTAATTTCGCTCCATTCTCTTCATCTCTTCTTCTTGCTCTCTCCGATTGACGTTTTCATTGGCGAGCACGTTGTGATGTTGTTTCTGTGGTGTTGTTGATTGTTGCGATGATGATGAATGAACGCAGTGGTTGAAGGTGATGCAGAGGCGATTCAAATGATGAATCAGTGATGATGATGTATGTTCGGTGTTGATGCGATGAAGATGTTGGTGTAGTAACGACGAAGAACAGATGCGCGAGACTGGAATAACGATGATGATGATGATGCGAGATTGAAGAATCTTTCCGTGGTGAATCGGTGGTGAGATTGAAGAAGAGTGGATGAATGAAGATGCTCTGTGGTGAAGATTCAAGGTTGTTGAGTGGTGATTGATGATTGAAGTTTGTGATGAATCTTGAAGAAGATTGTAGATGCTCGAATCTGCAGGTTTGTGATCCAATTTCTTCTTCCAATTTTGTTTCCACCTCTGCGCGTTTGTAATGATAACGATGTGTGATAATTCACGACGGTGAAGCGGTTCAGTTCCGATAGTTTGAAGATTATGGAGTATGGAAGGATGAAGAAGATGCAGGGATCAAAGGAAGGTGAAGAATATGTGAAGAATATGTGAAGAAGATTGAAGAACCTGAATTGTGAAGTCAGAAAGATGATGATTCTGTGGAAGATGAGATGAAGGTTGGAGAAGAGAGCATGAGAGCATGAGAGCGATGGAAGGTTCAGAGGAAGTTTGTTACGATTCCATTAGAGTTCGTTACGTTTTCGGTTTTCCCCTCAGGCTCTTTTTTTTTCGATTTTTCTGTTATTGATTTTTTGTTGTTATGCCAATTCTCAACCGGTTTTTTTCTGTCAATTGGTTTTTTTCCGGTTCGGTTTGATATTTGCCTTGTTTTAGTTTGGAACCGCTTTTGGAAAGCTGCAGAATTGTGCATCACATTCTTTTTGGAGCACAAGCTTAGATTTAGATTTAGGAGTCTCTTGTAACCATATATTTTGTGATGTATTGGCTGCAACTTGAATGATAAATGGACTTTGTAATTTGTATATTTGTAATGACTTTGAAAACTTGAATGATGCTTAACACCAAGATGCGTAAAACTCAAACTAATGAATGATGGAGTAAATTCAAATGAAATTATATCAGTACTCGAATGAATCCTTTTGACGCATAAACATGTACACGCCTTAGCCTTGTAATGTGAATACCGGTAAATCCTTATGAGCACCCAAACTTGACATCCTGAACAAACTTGAACTCACGGCCTCGAGAAATCACTAATGGATCCACTTCTTTAGATGAAAACCCGTCTTTAAAAATCAAACCGCAAGTGACTTACACTTCAAACAACTCATTAATTTGAAAGACAATGATGTCATTAATTATAATGAAATCACTTGTAATATATCATGTCTTTACAAAAATACTTCTTCAATAAAGGACTACAACATAACCATAAGGCTTTGAGAACTCCTTTGACGAAGATAAGAGTTGAAGCGTATAAGAAACATGTCTTCATGGAATCCAATGAATCTTTGTTGAACTAACGATCGTAGACACCATGTACCATAGAACTCTTTATTATTTTTTCCTTTGATTTTTGAACGACGAAATAAACATCGTTGATAACTTATAGCTCAAATAAAGAGGGCAAATTTTGGGGTGCAACAGCCCTCCTTAATAAGGTTCTGCAAATGAAGGGAGATCATCACGTGCAGTTAGAGCCTCCTCCTCTTGGTGTACACGAGCCTGGGATAACGACCCCTGTGATAGTTGGCTCCTAGAAGCTGACGCTTCCCTATTGTGAGCTATAGGGATGGCCCCTTATACCTCTGGCCTTCTTGTGCTGAAGAGCCATCTCGCGGTGAGCGGACGTAGTCAGGGTTTCACGGCCGAGTCTTATTCTGTTGTTATTTGCAACCATTCTCCTCGAAAAAAACATCAAAAAAAGAAATTAGTGTACCAAGAAGGAAAAACATTGGAGATGCATCTCTAAACACCAGAAGGGATCCATTAAATGATAGAAACATCTCATACACTTGCTCTAACCACCTAAAAACCATCCAAATCATAGAAACATCTCCTACATATAACCTATTTTGAATGCTAATATTATCCAATTCTTTTAAAGTAACCTATTTTACCTAATACATTAATCAATACTTAAAATAAGTTAAATGAGAAACTTACTCAAAAAATGTTGATAATGATGCAAAATGTTGAATGTAATAGATAGAGTGAGTTAAGATCGGTAAGACAGAAGTAAAGGTTGTTATGTTGCTAAAAAAATTGACTAGAATAATGTTGCCCACAAGCTCCAATGGGGAAGAAAAAGTTTCTAAAAATGAAGAAGAAGAGGGAAAGTATGGCACGAGTTTTAAATACATTTTACCTCGTTTGGAGATGAATCTTCGAACTAATCCCTAAATTAAAAAAAAAAAGTTACTTCAAAGATGTATCTGCGAACTGACCCTAAAATACCTTCACAGATGCATCTCCGAATTTAATTTAGGTAAAATAAAGAAATTTTGCATTTGGAGATACATATTTGAAAATAGGGACATTTTATACATTTCGCCAGGGGCCTAAGAGAAGGTAACAGGGTAGAAAAAGAAGTAGTCCCTGAATAAACTCGAAAAAAATTCAATTTCTTCCAACGGACCGGAAGCCTGGCGGAGTAGAATTTTGAGCTCAACAAAAGCCCATTTCAAAAATTAATGTTAAGGGAATGGAAGATGCTCTTTCCATCCTTAGTTCTGTTCTGCCTCCAACATCCTTGAAAATCTAAAAATGCCCTTTGTTTGTTTGGAGATGCATTCTCAAGAAGTGCTGGAATACAAAGGAAATCACCCAGGCCAAATACAAATCCAAATATCATTCCTATACTAAGCAGAAGACTGTTGTTAATACATAAAAAACCAACTTCTTACATGCTTAAAACAACATTAAATCACCCTAAAACTGAACATATGGTGCTGCCACCAAGAAGGGACGGGGATAGCAACACAGCAGTGAATTTAAGGACCGAGCGAACACCTCAAGATCCAAGAGACAGATTTGAACCGATAATCTGAATTTGCAAAGAATGGGGACTCCGCACCAGCCAATAAACCAGATAACAGAACCTCTTGACAACATATTGAAGGATTAAATTCCCGCGACCAAAATCGAGGAGATGAGAACTCGACGAAAGCTACAACGCCTCTGCACTCGACTTCAATCCAGATGGCGGACGGACACAAATAAGTGATCTCACTTAACTGCAGAAACAAGAGAAGCTAGTGAACAATTGGATTCAAACGTAAGCACACTACTATAAATGCAGGAAATGGGAAATTTCAAGTAAACCTGCTAAATAAATATGTTTAAACAGGTAAATACATAGAACTATCGTTAGCCGAGAAACTAACAGTCGAAGGAAAGTTGTAAGCCGCAAAAATTCCAATACAGCGGCAAGCAATAGCATTGAATTTGTTGCAAAGGTTAATAATACATATTCATACTTATATGTCACTCCAATGCCGGCATCGTAGAATCGATAACGCAAGCTACCATTTGAAAAAACAGTGGAATGTATCTCTTTTAGATTTCCAATGCACTGCAAGCTACCATTTGCAAATTAAATATTCCTAACTTATCACATAATGCCTCCGCCTCTTCCTTAGAATATGCTAAAAGCAAAAAACCAAAACTTATCAATCTATATACTTCTTTTTTAATAAATTATTAAATAAAATAAAAAGGTTTAAACTCCAATGCTAAATCAGTATACAAATTAAACATAAATATCAGCAGTACATCAATTTTACAAAATAGCAAAATACACAATAAAAGGGTAACCATAATAAACATTTTCCATTCGTCGCTAACAAAAGCACCTTGATACAACCTCTAGAAAGTGGCTGCTCCAAGATATCTGACCATCTTTTGTCCAAATCACTGCCATCATTCTTGCGGACATATTTAAACTCTTCAATTGCACCCTCAGGTTACTCCCCAAAGCTCACGTATACCTTTTTTCGCATCATTTATTCTTCAGCCAAAACAACAGAAAAGTCAAATTTTTATAAATAGTGGAAAAGCTGTTGCACCCCAAAATTTGCCCATCTAATTATTCTTAACTGGCTTCCATATCTCGTTCATTTACATCTTAGGTCATCTAACTTCATGCATTCATTCATTAAATAAAAATAAAGACTAAGCTAAAATGTGGGATCAAGGACCAAGGATCGAATTGAGGTCTCACAGAAGCCTTAGCCAAAAGAGGCTTATTTATTTCATCACCCGAAGGGAAAATAACGCTTGGTATTTGGTCAACGTAGTTGGTCCATTTAATTGATGCGCTTTGAGTCATTATGGATTCTCACTGAACAAATGTGAATTGAATTGGATTTTCTTATTAATTAGCATTTTATCTCATGCTATTGGATTCAAGTTACAAGTTGAAATCAAGAGAAATATTTGTGTGGTTTCTTGGCATATAAGTTGTGAGACATTATTGTCGTCATCTCTTTCATTTAAGCATACAAGATGAAGAATTTGGCAATACAAGTTCATAACTTGGCCAAAGTATGGCTAATGGAAGAACTTAAAGGGTGGAACTTCAAATAAAGCAAGATGGAGTGAAAAGAATAAAATTCAAATTTATCTGAATTTGTCACATTCAAATCAAAATTCAACATAACTTCCAATGGCCACTCTTCAAGTTCCAACCGAGGGCAGCATATAACATGATTCATTACAATATCCAAACTTCACATGGCAATTCATTTTATACAAATTCATTAACCCTAAACTAGTTCAGTTATTGACAGTCCTATTCTACCATTACTACTTCAATTCAATGGCACAAAGCAAGATTACATGAGATTTCACTTTGATCAAAAGGTTGGCTCAGGTTTTAAGCCTATCCTAGATTAAACCTATTTCCTGTTCCATGCTCCTGGGTCTTTCTCTTCAACTGCGGATGGTGTGAGCCCTGCGTGAAGGAGAGGAGTGCGTATAGAGTATGGGACTGAAGCCAAACCTAACAGCATAACCAAAAGCCCTGCATAAACAAAAAGAAAATCAGCATTCATTCACTATATTAAACCAAACCTTTCCTAACCACTTTTCAAACAAATTAACACTCAACCCTATAACAGAAATACTAACTGTTTATAACCGATTCCTAACAACCTAGCCAACTACCTAACAGCATCCTAACAGAACTAACGGTCATCCTAATATCTTAACAGAGTTAACAGGAACCAAGAGAAGAAGAGAAGAAAAAGAGAGCAACTAAATCTCAACAGAAATAACAGAAAATCAAGGAGCTTAACTAACCTTCAATCACTATAAATCAGAATTTCCTTCACCCTGCTTCAGTCTTCACTCTCCATAATTCTCTTCCTTCACTTCACACTTCAATTTTTCTTCTTCAATTCTCCATTTTCTGAAGGATATACGCACCATAACCACCACACCTCTTCACTTCATCCACCATTCTTCACTCTTCACCACCAGTCTCCACCATTTCCATCTTCATCATCACCACCTCTCAATCTCATCTCGACTCTTCACGCAATTCATCATCTTCATCATTGCATCGCAAGTGGTATCAACGATTCAACATCATCTTCGCACTTCAATAACCTGCAACAACACCACATCAAACTCAGAAACATCAATAAAGAACACATTGCTTCGCATCTTCATCATCATCTTCGTCCTTCAATCACCAGATTCTTCAATCTTCAACAACTTCCGCAACCTCTAATCGTCATCGTTCTTCACAAATTCGTCAACTTTTCAATCAACAACAATCATCTGAAACAAGAAAAAAGAAGGAGATTGGAGAGAAGACAAAGTCGAATGCGAGAAGATAACAGATTAAGTAAGAGCGAGGGACGAACGATTTGAGAGGATAATTGAGTGTGTCTGAATCGAGAGGGTGAGCCGAAACGAAGTTTGTTCGCAATAACGACGGAGGCTCGCCGGAAGACTGATCGGAGAGGATAACAGAGGGAGCGTCGTTGCCACTTGCATAGAGAAGAACGAGATACGCTTGAGAGACGAAAGGTCACAATAATAAACCCTAATCCCAATTTGATTATCCATCTTTTATTTTCTTTTTATTTAATTATTTGTTTTTGTTAACATTTAATAAAATCTGATATAAAATTTGGATAGGCTAAACATCTTAATAATAAGTGGATCAATCTGTGTATAAACCTCTGGGCCTGAGTTGCTAATCCACACCCTCCTATGGTCCATTGCATCATTTTTGACACAAGAAAAATCTGATAACAAAAACAATTTGTGTGGGCCGGTTCCCTGGGCCCTGCGCCCATTTACTCTTCACACCTATCTTCAATTCTCACCCCTGTTTCCATCATTAATATCTTTAGGTTCTATTAGATTTTTTGCCATTTTCTTTTAGGTGATGAAATGTTAATTTTCTTCCTATTTATTTTCTTAGACTTTGACACATCTTTTGACATATAAAAATGTTCAATAAAAAATATTAGTTTTAGGCTTTTTGTTTTAGTCTTTTGCTTGATTTGTAATTCAATTTCTCCCATAAAATCAATATAAAAAAAAAATATTTTACTTCATTTTGTACTATATTTTTGACTTGATATTTCATGCTTATGTGTGATTCTGTACCATTGCGTCGTTCTCAATTTTTGCTTCTAATGTGACTTTATTTTCATGTCTCTTTAATTCCTAACTTTAGGTAGAAACCATGATAACATTAGGATCTAGAAATCCCCTTCATAACATTAGGCTAGTTGATCATTTTAGGCTAGTTTTCTTTCTTTTTCTCTTTCAACCTTAAAAGACTTAATAAATACTGATAAGGATCATACCGTTTTTTTTCGTAGTAGGAAAGAAATGATTGGGGCGTAGGCCCCGATGTATGTTCTTTCCTACTTAGCGGAAGAGAAATGATTGAGGCGTATGCCTCAGTGTATTTCTTAACCGCTATTTAGAGAAACGATCGTGGCGTAGGCCTCGATGTGCATTCTCTAAATATTCAAAAATTGTATTTCATTTAGAGAAACGATTGTGGCGTAGGCCTCGATGTGCATTCTCTAATTATTCAAAAACTGTATTTCATTTAGAGAAACGATTGTGGCGTAGGCCTCGATGTGCGTTCTTTAAATATTCAAAAAAACTCTTTTTATGGCATGATTCAAGTCACAAATTAATTTCCCTTAAAAGACACCCAACCAAAAACATTTCAAAATATCTAATAAAGGCTCAGACCTAAACAAAGTAAGGAAGTGATGCGAAACCTTGTAGTGGGTTTTCGTCCATCATGGAATTACACCTAAAAGACACAAACCAATTTTCTCTCTTCTCTCTCTTGCCTCCGAGGCATTAATTCTCTTGCCTTCAGGGCATTCTTTCTCCTTAAGAGCACGTTACTTCCGCTCCATTCCCAGTTTAAGACTCCAGAGGTCGAGCAGCGGAGTGTGAATGTAACTGTTCAACTAAAAAACACAAAAACAAACAAAAACTAAAGAGCCGAACTACGGCGCTCTGATTCCTAAAAAGGATACGTAGGCATTGGGTCGCGGGGCCTAAGCGAGCACAATTATTTATAAACCTTATTTTCCCCGTGTTTCTTTTCTTTCATTTGCATGCATTCCCTTAGCATTAAACTTTAGATTTATACACCCTTTAGATAGCAACAAACATAGGTGGATACCATCGAGTACGATGGGCGTGAGGGGTGCTAGTACCTTCCCCTCGCGTAACCGACTCCCGTACCCTATCTCTGGTCGAAAGACCTTTTCTTATCCTTTCTTTATTCTAGGTTTTCCGATATTCCTTTCCTTCTTTGGGATAAATATATTGGTGGCGACTCTGTTCATTTTCGCGAGCGTGCGACAAAAGCAGGCAACCAGAAAAATAAGATAAGGAAACAATGAAGCCATAAACCTTGGGAAAGCTAGTGTGGGCTATCAACATCAAACTACATACCCAAACCAACAATAAAACCAGACCAGTTGCAGCCAAACCATGGATATTTTTTATAGAAAAAGTACCAATTTTGATTTAGATATCATTGTTACCTGAAAAACAAAAAATATGTCAACTTAAACCACACATCCAAGATCTGATTTTGATTTCCAGATCTCACCATATAACCTGTTTGCTGATAACCGGACCAAGATCTGCATCAGGTTCAGTTCCAACATTTACTCTAAGAGCTTTCACACGGTCTAGGTTTTTTGCTCCAACTGCACATAAAAAAAAATCACATTTTCAGCTTCAAATCAAGAAACCCTAATTGAAGATTGTGTTTTGCTGCATAAAAACCTAAACAAACTCATTTACGGAACTCCAAAAATCATTAAAAATCAATTGAATTGAATGATTATTATGAACATATTTAACAAAATATTCTTGAAATTGTTAGACACTAGGCTTAAGGATCTAGAGGGGGGTGAATAGATGCCTCAGAATTTTTCGGATTTTTGTTGAACTTTGGCGAAAGCGTTTCGGGATTGACTCGCGTCTATTCGGAACCACTATTGAAAGAATCGGATATGTGATTAAACCACAAAATAGTTATGAATTAAAGATGAAAACAATTTAGAGAATCAATCAGTTAAGCTAATGTAAATCGTTTAACTATTTGCTTGATTGACTTTGTTTGCAATGATTTGATAATAGTTGAAGCAATGTATCAAACACTTGGTGATAATGTTCAAATTGATTATGATTCAAAGTGTGGTGACTTGTGGTGTTTATGCAGAATCTTATAACACAAGTTTAACACTAGAAACCTTGATCAATTTGCAATTATAACCAGAAATAAGGGAAACGTAAACGAAAAGATAATGGCAATAAGAACACGATATTTGTTCAGGCAGTTCGTCGATCGTCCTCGCTACGACTACATCTGCCCCCAATTCCAAACGGGAATTGGGATGTCTTTCATTATGATTGAAAACAGTTTGTACAAAGAAGATAACAAAGCAATAACGATAAACCGATTTGTACAAAGTATCCTCCAAGAGCTTATCGTTGATTCCCTTTCTGCAGTGTTGTGAATTGCTCGAACCTTTGTTCTTCAATCTTCACACTCAGCTGAATCCTTGATGAAGCCTCTTGATAAAAACCCCCAAAATTCACCAATCTTGGAGGACAAAATCCGTAGATTTTATTCACCAAAAACCCCACAAATCTTCACCCACTGGGAACCTTCAATTCCTTTCCATGGACGTTATCGATCTTGATCACAAACCCTCAACGCAAGAATGATTGTGTGTAATTGTGTTGGAGTTGAGAAGAAGAACGAAGATGAGAAGCCTTTGTGTATCTTTCAGTTGTTGGTGTTGAAAAAAATAACTAACGGAAAATGATATAAATAGGTGCAGCACACCAAGAGCAGCTGAAGCGCATCATTTGACAGATTTTGAGGTAATAGGTCAACCTACCTCATTGGTTGGGTCGACCTAAATGGAGCAGATTCACCATACTTCTGTTTGTGTTCAGTTACGTCAACCTGCATGAGCTTTAGGTCGACCTAATAACAGTTGACTTTGGTTCTTGTGGATTTTCTTCAGTTTAGGTCGACCTAGTTACTTGGTTGGGTCGATCTAAATAGGACAGAGGTGAACCTTGTTTATTTGCTTCAGTTTGGGTCAGCCTAAGGGATGTATGGGTCGACCTAAAGTGTCTTGTATCCCAAAATCTTGTCTTTCTTTCAGTCATTCACTTGAGACTCGCCATTTTTTTCACTTACGATGTTTGCCACGAATCGAAAACTTCTTGGTGAGTGTAGGCTTGTACTTACATACTCCCCCTTTTTGATGATGACAAACATTGGTTGAATGACGTGAGTTCCCCCATACTTGAATGCGTGAGCTCCCCCGTACTTGAATGCGTAAGCTCCCTCGTACTCATACTCTCAATTACTCCCCCTTTGACAACATCAAAAGATAGACACAAAGAAAGAAATAGCGGAAAAGATACGCACAGAAATAATAATAACAAGATAATATAGTACATGGCATAATAGTAGGGAAGTAGAAGATCCAAGCATGTTAAAATTACAAACCAATTTGAAGTTCAGTTAATAAAAGATGCATAAACATGATAGAAAATGAAAGGCAAATGATATGAGCTAATGAGATGCAATGTTTTCTAATGTCTGCCTCGCCTTCCTCTTTGGAAACCTTGAGGTCTATCTTCTTCAACTTGCTCAAGGAGGTCAAGGACGGATTTGTTGAGAATGTTGAAGCTTTGACTCAAACTAGCATGCCTGTTAGTAGCTGTTTCCTCAAAGCGGTTCTATCTTTCAGTGAGGTTTGAGGCAAATGTCTCAAAATCACTTTCATGCTCTTGAGCCAAGCGAAGCAGATTTTCATACTGAAGTTGATGTTCATTGTAGCAATCTTGTTGAAGTTGCTGCATGTTATGAAATTGGAACTGTTGAGCTTCAAAGTTTTGTTGTTGTTGAAGCTGCATGTTTTCTAGCATAGAAATAATGTTGGATTGATCCGGCTGTGGTGGAGCTGTGTATACCCAAGGAATCTCCTCTTCGTGAGAAGGTACATATTGCCAATTTGAGTCTCCATCATGAGGAACATCTTCCATAGTATGATCATCATCAATAGGGATGTCAAGATCATGTTCTTCTTCTTCTTCGTTTCCTCCAAGATGACCAAATTCAGCAGGATCATCATAGTTGTAGATAATTTTTCCAGTACCTTTTTGAATGAGGTAGTAAGCCTGCCTATATGGATCCCAGTGATAGCCCATGAGAGTCAAAGTTGTTTGAGAAAACTCTTGAGGGTGTTTGATCCTGATGTAGGTCATTCCATCAATTTTCATACCAAAGTGGTTCACAATTGTCTGAATGAGCGATCCATAACATAGAGCTGTAGTTTTCTGCTTGACTTCATAGAACTTGGTGGCTAGAAAGTTAGGCCAGTGCACAGGAGTTCTGTTTTGTAGTAGGTACATCAACACAATCTCATTTCGTTCAACTCTAGAGTATCCACCCGATCGTGGTCGAATGATTCTAGAGATGATCCAATGTAATAGCCTCGGATTTCTCTTTAGGTGCCTTGCCGTGATTGTTTCATTTGGTTTATCAAGAACAGAAGGGTCCTTGAGAATTGATTTCATGTAGGCCAAGTGATCATAGTGTGCCGGAACATCACCATCTTCTATACAAAGTTCATCACCCACAAGAGTAAGGCCAAAAATGCTGGCCCAAACCTTTTTATCAACAAAGTGTGAGCGTGACCCCATCTTAAACCGGAAATAACAACCTTCACCTTTTTGTAACCCAGCATAAAAGGCCCGAACAGTATCTTCACTATATGGAGTGTCGCATTGCAACAGTGGATGAATATTTTGATGAGTAATAAGACTAGTAATTTCTGGAATATTCATACGGTCGGCTACCTTAGGGTTATAAACATATTGCTTAATAATTTTCCGTTTCATCTGCCATTTTTCAAAGTCCCCCTTACAATCGGGATGAACGAGAGCGAGAGCACTTACCGGTTGAGATGAAGATCCGGACGCAATTTCTTTCCCTTTTCTGGACTTTGGAGCCATTGTTGGAGATGAGTTGCGTGAAAGTGATGAGGTTTGGAAGGATTTGATCTTGGAGACTTAGGGTTTGCCGTAGAGAGAATGGTTGAAATGGAACAAGAATGAAAATGAATGAATAAATGTGAATGAATATGGGTCGGGTCGACCTAAAACCCAATTTTGGAAATTTATTTCGCAGTAGGTCGACCTAACTATAGTCTGCGTCGACCTAATAGAAGCAGTGGCTGGGGTATAAAAAAAATTCAGAATAGGTCGACCTAAAGAAGGTATAGGTCGACGTAACTGAGAGTATTTTTGTTATTTATGAAATATGCTTCAGTAGGTCGACTCAAAGGCCTAGGAGGTCGACTCAAAGGCCTAGGAGGTCGACCTAAAAATGCTTCAAATGCTTGAAATTCAGTGAAATGACTTTTGAATGTAAAATGTAAGCTTGTTTTACCATGTGTATGCTCAAGCATGATATATTATGATTACTGATGAGCAATATATTTGTATATGAGAGATATGGAGAAGCATATATGAGGTCACTATAAACATGTTAATTGATAGCATATCATAGAATCAATAATATTTTTGGAAGTGAACAGCAAAAATGTTACCGCTTTCTCAATTTTCAGATTACTTGTCATCATGATGTAGGGTGAGGTATGTTCCTCTTGTCAATGTAGCATGGTCCTTGATTGATTGCGTACTACCTTCATACTAAGAGAAATGTTAGCTTGAGCATAATCAATGGATAGAGTTAAAAATAATTAAATAAACAAAAAGAACATATTTAGCTCAAATTAGAGATATCTAATATCCCTAATTCTCTTTGAATGTTGAAGAACGGCTCGGTTGCAAGAGGTTTGGTGAAGATATCAGCTAGTTGTTTCTTGCTCTCTACATGTTCAAATATGACTTCCCCTTTTTCTACATGATCTCTTAGGAAGTGATGCCTTATTTCGACATGCTTGGTTCGTGAGTGTAGAACAGGATTCTTGCTTAAGTTTATGGCACTTGTGTTGTCACACATGATGGGTATTCGATCAAGCTTAATGCCAAAGTCAATAAGTTGCTGCTTGAGCCACAATATCTGAGCACAGCAACTTCCGGCAGCTACATATTCTGCCTCAGCTGTAGATAATGCGACTGATACTTGTTTTTTGCTGTGCCAACTTATCAATGAGTTTGAGAATAGATGACATGTGCCACTGGTGCTTTTTTTGTCAGATTTACATCCAGCAAAGTCGAAGTCGGAGAATCCCTCCAAGTAGCATTCATTTCCCTTAGGATACCATAGACCATATGTAGTAGTTCCACGAAGATATCGTAGAATTCTTTTTACAGCTTTTAGGTGTGATTCCTTTGGGCACGATTGGTATCTCGCGCACATACATACGCTAAACATAATGTTCGGTCTTGAAGCTGTGAGATACAATAGTGAGCCTATCATGCCTCAGTACAATTTCACATAAACTTCTTTACCTTTTTCATCCTTGTCTAGGTTGCTATTGGTTTCCATAGGTGTGTCAATTTCCTTTGCCTCACTCATTCCAAATCTCTTAAGCAATTTTGTGCAATACTTAGTTTGACTAACGAAAGTTCCATGACTAAGTTGCTTGATTTGTAGACCAAGGAAGAAGTTCAATTCTCCCATGAGGCTCATCTCAAATTCACTCTGCATAAGCTTAGAAAATTCCTTGACAAGTTTTGCATTAGTTGACCCAAATATTATATCATCTACATAAACTTGAACCAAGAGTATATCCTTATCTTCTCTTTTAATGAAGAGAGTAGTGTCAACTTTACCCCTAAAGTATCCTTGACTAAGTAGAAATTTGCTTAAGCGTTCATACCAAGCCCTAGGGGCTTGTTTGAGACCGTATAAATCACGTTTCAACTTATAAACATGTGTTGGATACTTGTAATTTTCAAAACCGGGTGGTTGAGCTACATAGACCTCTTCGTTAATGTAGCCATTTAGAAAGACACTTTTAACATCCATTTGAAAGAGTTTAAAGTCTTTTGAGCAAGCATAAGCAAGTAAGAGACGAATTGCCTCGAGACGTGCTACGAGAGCGTACGTCTCTTTATAGTCAATACCTTCCTCTTGATTGTAGCCTTGAGCTACTAATCTAGCTTTGTTTCTAGTAATAACTCCGTTTTCATCAAGTTTGTTACGAAAAACCCATCTAGTACCGATTACTTGATGTTCTCCCGGATGAGGGACAAGGTCCCAAACATCATTCCATTTAAATTGGTTTAATTCTTCTTGCATGGCCATTAGCCAATGCTCATCAAGTAATGCGTCCTTTGCGTTTTTCGGCTCAACTTGTGAAACAAAGGCAAAATGATGACAAAAGTTACTTATCTTGGAGCGTGTTGTAACGCCCTTTGAGATGTCACCTATTATGTTGTCGATTGGGTGATCTTTTACGTTTGTCCAGGCTTTAGGAAGTTCTTCGTTGTTTGAGATGCTTTCTTTTTCAACATTATCATGAGATTCATCTTTCTCTTCCTTAGCATCTTCTTTTTCAATAATTTCACTATCGTCTTCCTTTTCTTTGACAATATCTTTAGTAGATGGGCCTGCACTATCAAAAGATATACCTTTCTCGACACATTTTGAGTAGGATTCATCAAAGGACACATGAACTGACTCTTCAACTATAAGTAGCCTTTTGTTGTAAATCCTATATGCCTTACTAGATTGAGAGTAACCAAGAAATATGCCTTCGTCCGCTTTAACATCAAATTTACCAAGGTTATCTTTACCGTTATTCAACACAAAACATTTGCAACCGAATACATGGAGGTGTGATACATTAGGTTTTCTACCCTTTAATAGTTCATATGGTGTTTTATTTAGTATAGGACGAATTAGTATCCTATTCAAAACATAACATACGGTACTAATAGCATCCGCCCAGAAATATTTGGGTAAATTTCCTTCATTGAGCATAGTTCTTGCCAACTCTTCTAGAATGCGATTTTTACGTTCGACCACTCCGTTTTGTTGTGGTGTTCTAGGAGCTGAAAAGTTATGTTCAATTCCATGTTTATCACAGTATTTTTCAAAAAGATGATTTTCAAATTCTCCACCGTGATCACTACGGATTGCAACTATTTTAGTGTTCATTTTGTTTTGACATAACCTTGCAAATTGAGTAAAAGCTAGAAAAGTTTGATCCTTACTAGGTAGGAAGATAGTCCAACAAAATCTAGAGTAATCATCAACAATGACAAAACCATAGATGTTTCCACCTATGCTTTTGGTCCTTGAAAGGCCAAAGAGATCCATGTGAAGAAGTTCAAGGGGACGTGATGTTGAAACCACTTTTTTTTATTTAAAAGATATTTTTGTTTGCTTCCCCTTTTGACATGCATCACATAGATGATCCTTTAAAAATTTTATTTTTGGTAAGCCGATTACTAAGTCTTTTGTAACTACCTTATTAAGTAAGTCAAAGTTTATGTGGGCAAGGCGTCTATGCCAAAGCCATGAGTCTTCGCCTAGAGCAATGAGACACTTGGCACTTGACTTAGATACTTCGTCCAAATTCAACATATAGATATTGTTTACTCTTATGCCATTAAACACAATGTCTCTTTTCTTAATATGTTCTATTGTGCAACCAGAATTTGTAAAAGTTACTTTGAAGTCTTTGTCGCACAATTGACTAATACTTAAGAAATTATGTTTAAGACCTTCTACTAGTAAAACATCAGTTATAGTTGTGGTAGACGGGTTACCTACACTTCCTTTACCAAGTATAGCTCCCCGATTGTTGTCTCAGTAGGTGACATACCCCTTTTTCTTTGCGTGGAACTCAACAAAAAGTGATATGTCTCCCGTCATGTGTCTTGAACATTCGCTATCAAGGAACCACAATCTTTCGGCAATGTCAAGACACTTTTCCTGCAAAATTAATTTAGAGTGGAAGGTCCCCAATTTTCATTGGGTCCTTGGTAGTGAGTACATAAATTGTTGCACTTCGGCAACCATTAGAATACTCCTTTAGGAACTAAAATCCTCCTAAATTTGCATTTTTCAATGGTATGACCCTTTTTGAAACAATAGTGACAAGTAATATGATGAGAATATGCTGTTTTGCTAGTTGATACTTTTGGTACAAAAGTGTATTTACTATATAAAGGAGTATATGATCTTTTAAACTTATTTGGATCAACCGCAAAAGTCACTTTTGGTTGTAGAGCCTTATCTAATTTGGCCTTTAGATCTCTTACTTCTTTTTGCCAAATATGACATGTGTCACAACCAAACCATGATGTAGGATCTTCCTCAATTTTATCCTTTTGAATATCTAGCATAGATTGTTTCAAAGCTTCCATATCCTTTTCGGTTTTCTTAACTATCGATTTAAGATAGGAAAAAATTTCTTATTTGAGGCCAAAAGTTTGAAAGCTTCAATTGCATCTCTATGTAGTTCTTCAAAAGCTAATTTTAATTGAGCATGAGATACCTTATCTACAAGTTCAGGTTTAAGATGACTTACACGTTTCTTTTTCTTGTGTTGATGAGCCATAAGACATAAATTTGCCGATTCTTCTTCATCGCTTGATGAGTCTTCACTAGAGGAATCACTTTCCCATGCTATATAGGCTCTTATAGGCTTGTTATGACCTTTGCTTTGATTCTTCTCTTTCTCCTTCTTAACGTATGGACAATCCGGTTTGTAATGACCAACTTTACCACAATTGAAACAAGGACCTTTGGATTTTCCTTTGTTGTTCTCATCTTGTTTGTACTTGTTGAATTGCTTCCTATAGTTAATCAAACTTTTGTCAGAGTGTTTTGCTCCATTTTTCTTTATGTATTTGTTGTATCTTCGCACAAACAGTCCCATTTCCTCATCATCCGAATCTTCCTCATCACTAGTATCACTATCCTCTTGCTCTTGCTTTGAGGTCTTGGAGCTTGAAGCCTTTAGAGCTATTGACTTCTTCTCTACCTCTTTCTCCATGTTCTTATCTTTATTTACCTTTTTCTCATGCATGTCAAGGCACTTAAGATGTTGCTCATGTTCTTCAAGTTTACCAAAGAGAGTGGTGATGTCTAAGGTATTTAGATCATTTGCTTCCTTTATGGCTGTAACCTTGGGTTGCCATTCCCTGTTTAAACATCTTAAAACTTTGTTAGTAGCATTTGCATTGGAAACAGGTCTATCAAGAGAATTTAAACGATTTATAAGATGTACGAATATTTTTTGCATATGTTTAATGGATTCACCATCTTCCATATGAAAGAGTTCGAACTCTTGAGTTAACGTATTGATTCTAGCTAGTTTGACATCATCTGTGCCCTCATGTGCAACTTGCAATGTGTCCCACATAGCTTTAGTGGATTTACAATGGGAAACACGATAGTATTCATCAACTCCTAGAGCTGAGATTAGAATATTTCTCGCTTTCCAATCGTATCCATATTTTTTTCATCTTCAGTATCCCAAGTATTTTCTAGTTTAGAAAGGACAGCACCAGCTGCATTTGTCATGGTAATTTTAAAGGGACCATTAACAATTGCTGTCCAAATGTTCCTATCAATGGCATTGATATGAACACACATACAATCCTTCCAATAGCCATAGTTTTCACCGTTGAAAACTGGAGCTCTATTGTGAGCCCCTTTAGGTCCGGAAGCCATTTTTCCAATAAGTGTTTCACGTAGCACGGAATAAACCAGAGCTCTTGATGCCACTTGTTAGACGCTAGGCTTAAGAATCTAGAGGGGAGTGAATAGATGCCTCAGAATTTTTCGGATTTTTGTTGAACTTTGGCGAAAGCGTTTCGGGATCGACTCGCGTCTATTCCGAACCACTATTGAAAGAATCGGATATGTGATTAAACCACAAAATAGTTATGAATTAAAGATGAAAATAATTTAGAGAATCAATCAGTTAAGCTAATGTAAATCGTTTAACTATTTTCTTGATTGACTTTGTTTGCAATGACTTGATAATAGTTGAAGCAATGTATCAAACACTTGGTGATAATGTCCAAATTGATTATGATTCAAAGTGTGGTGACTTGTGGTGTTTATGCAGAATCTTATAACACAAGTTTAACACTAGAAACCTTGATCAATTAGCAATTATAACCAGAAATAAGTGAAACGTAAACGAAAAGATAATGGCAATAAGAACACGATATTTGTTCAGGAAGTTCGTCGATCGTCCTCGCTACGACTACATCTGCCCCCAATTCCAAACGGGAATTGGGATGTCTTTCATTATGATTGAAAACAATTTGTACAAAGAAGATAACAAAGCAATAACGATAAACCGATTATGTTGATTCTTTGTATCTTTTTCCCCTTGATCTTGAGTCAGATCAAGTATCCTCCAAGAGCTTATCGTTGATTCCTTTTCTGCAGTGTTGTGAATTGCTCGAACCTTTGTTCTTCAATCTTCACACTCAGCTGAATCCTTGATGAAGCGTCTTGATAAAAACCCCCAAAATTCACCAATCTTGGAAGACAAAATCCACAGATTTTATTCACCAAAAACCCCACAAATCTTCTCCCACTGGGAACCTTCAATTCCTTTCCATGGACGTTATCGATCTTGATCACAAACCCTCAACGCAAGAATGATTGTGTGTAATTGTGTTGGAGTTGAGAAGAAGAACGAAGATGAGAAGCTTTTGTGTATCTTTCAGTTGTTGGTGTTGAAAAAAATAACTAACAGAAAATGATATAAATAGGTGCAGCACACCAAGAGCAGCTGAAGCGCATCATTTGACAGATTTTGAGGTAATAGGTCGACCTACCTCATTGGTTGGGTCGACCTAAATGGAGCAGATTCACCATACTTCTATTTGTGTTCAGTTACGTCGACCTGCATGAGCTTTAGGTCGACCTGATGACAGTTGACTTTGGTTCTTGTGGATTTTCTTCAGTTTAGGTCGACCTAGTTACTTGGTTGGGTCGACCTAAATGGGACAGAGGTGAACCTTGTTTATTTGCTTCAGTTTGGGTCGGCCTAAGGGATGTATGGGTCGACCTAAAGTGTCTTGTATCCCAAAGTCTTGTCTTTCTTCCAGTCATTCACTTGAGACTCGCCATTTTGTTCACTTACGATGTTTGCCATGAATCGAAAACTTCTTGGTGAGTGTAGGCTTGTACTTACAGAAAAAACAAAAACAATTGACGGCGACACGTACCAGAACCAAGGATGTTCTTGACGGTTTTGGCGGAGGGGTGTTGTTGCCTCCGAGAACGGCGAGCAAGTATGCGGTTATCACCTTCATGTTTATGTGACAGTGTCTTCTCATCAAATGCAAAAGTAATGAAGTAACACAGAGAAAGAGTTATAGAGATTTCAAGGGTTTTGTTCAGATATTTTTAGGGTTTGAGAGAAGAGGGAAGGAGAGAAAGAGAGAGAAGAGAGAAAACTGATTCAAAATGAGAGAGAGAGAAGAGAGAGAGAGAGAGAGAGAGAGAGAGAGAGAGAGAGAGAGAGAGAGAGAGAGAGAGAGAGAGAGAGAGAGAGAGAGAGAGAGAGAGAGAGAGAGAGAGAGAGAGAGAAGAGTCTAAAAACAAAAACGTGTAGGTTCATTTGGAATGGAGAAAGGTGCCAAGTGTCAAATAATTATTGGAAAGTATAAAAGTTGTAGTGTTAATTTGTTAGTTACTAAAATATCCTTTTTGTAGTGCAATTTTTTTTTGAGGAAAGGGTACTTTTGATAGTTTGATCAATTGATTAGTAATGGGTAGATAGTAGATAGGTAGATAGTAGATAGATGATAGTTATTCAATAAATATTGAACGAAAATATTATGAAAAGAAGTATTGTAGTTCAACATTACTGTTATTTCAAATATAAATCATTAAGTACTCCAAATATGAAATAATCACTTTCATTTTTTTGGCTACATTATACATATACAGGTGCAAACATTTTGTGAATCTAAAGCCTCTTAATGATATTCATTTTCTCCAATGCAATTATGCAATGATTGCAATCAATCAATTACTTGAACTCTTCTTTACATGTTTCTCCATTTCCATTCTTGTCTCATCATCAACCTTGAACTGTAAATATAAAGGAAATAACTATTAGGTAAACTACACAGCAAACCATGTACAACACACTAAACAAGATTATGCCATTATAAGTAGGAGTGTTCAAAATAAATAGTTGATTGGATCAAACTGTAAGTTGAATTCATTCCTACTTTTCTATTTTTACACTAACATATGCTATGATTTTGATTCCATCATTTATCTTATACACATTAATTTAAAATAAAATGGCAAAATGTTATATTTACCTTCAATGGTTGAGGACTTCATTCCTCCACCTCTCTTCTCCTTGTTGAATTTCAATGGAAGTAGTTTTCATTCGAGCAATTATAGGCCAGTACTCACCGAACTCAGGATGACATTTTAGGTACAATTTTGGACAATTATATATGTGCAAATCTTCAAGGGCGGTGAGGCGAAAGAAGTCATTTGGAAGACTTAATAGTTGAGGACAGTGAGAAATCCAAAGCCTCTTAAAACGAGTCATTGTTGTTAGACACTCAGGAAGGGTCTTAAGATTGGGAAGTTCAGAAATTTGTAAGGTCTCTAATGTCTGTACAACATCTTCAATCCAATTAGGAATTGTCAAAAGCCAGTTAAGTTTTCCGATATGTAAATGGTTTATCATCAATTTTCGGATTGGACTTTCATTAAACAGCAAGGACAAATTTACCATCTGACAGTTTGAAATTCCCAAAGTCTGTAGTTTAGGAAAAATAAAGAGGGGTAAGGAGTCTAGGCTACGACATGATCGAACAGACAATGTTTTAAGGGAATTGAATTGTTGTGTCTCGTTGAATAGAAACCTCATATTTTTGCACTTATAAAAGAATAAAACTTGAAGATTGTTCATGTTAGCGAGTTCTGTCAGTGACATAACTGATTGATTTGTGGTTAAGTACATTTCTTGAAGGCTAATCAACCTCTCTAACCCTTGAGGCAATGTTTCAAGCTCTGTGCATCCTGTGAGTTTCAAGATTTGCAAATTATGGAGTTCGCAAATAGAATGAGGAAGTCTTTTAATATTCCTATTATTAGTAAGGTCGAGAACTCGCAAGTGCTTCAATTTAGCAATTGAATTAGGTAGAGTCTCAAAGGAAGACTTTCTTAAATCTAGATATCGCAAATATTTGTATCTTGATATCCATGAATCCAACAAAGTTCTCTTGTCAAGGACAATTCCTTCCATGGGAAATAATATGGTTCGCAAACTTTTGGACTCGGGGAACAAAGCCTCACCTGCTGAATTATTTTCAACAAAGGATAAGTGTCTTACATGTTGAGCTATATTTCTAGTATGTGAGTCAACTGCTATACACTCCTCTTTCGCAACATACGTAGCAAGATCATGAATCAAATCATGTACTTTGAATGTAACAAAGAAGCCAAAATGTTTGAAATCTTGAAGAAATGATCTAGAATTTAAATCGTCTATATATTCTCTTGCAGTATCATTCAAATGTTCACTTCCATCTTGAGATTGTACTAATCCAAGAGCTACCCAAAGACCGATAATATGACTACCATAGAAGGTATAATCTTTGGGATAAAGGGAAAAGTAAGCAAAACATTGCCTCAAATAGAATGGCATTTGATCATAACTTAACTGTAATGCAGGTAAAATATCATCTTTCTTTTGTTCTAAGTTCCATATCTCAGAATCTCTCACAAATATCCACTTCTTTAAATCATATTTTGAGAACAACGAACTACCTAATGTTTTGGCAGCAAGTGGAACCCCTGCACATTTTTTCACGATTTCTGTTCCAATCTCTACAAGACCTTGATGTTTAATCACTTCACCTTCCTTAAATGCCCATTTGAGAAACAAAGATAAACAATCATCTTGAGAAAGGCCTTCTAAAACATATGAAGGAAGAGTACCTGTCATTGAAGCAATTGAATTGCTACGTGTCGTCACTATGATTTTACTTCCTGTTGCACCAACTTTTATCAAATCTATCAACTCAATCCACTTTGCACGATCATCATTCCATACATCATCTAGTACAAGAAAAAACTTCTGACCAGAAAGTTTATGTCTAAGATGTTTATGTAGCTGCTCAATATCTAAGTTGTTGATGTTTTCTTGGTGGGCAAGAGCATCACTCGGTGGAGATGGAGCTGAAACGGGTGCAAAAGTGGAAGCAGAATTGATGATTTTAATAATTATTTTCTTGATGTCAAAACCATCATAGTCAGAGATACAAGCCCACATCTTCAACTGAAAAAGTTGATCCATCCTCTTATCATTAAACACCAACTTTGCAAGTGTGGTCTTTCCCAAGCCTCCAATTCCTACTATTGGAATAACACACAAACTTTTATCACCAACCCCGTGAGGATGTGGTTGCATCAAAAGCTTGATAATTTCTTCCCTATCCTTCTCTCTCCCAATTACACCGGAAGCATCAACATTGGAATGAGTCAATTCTCTCTTTTGCAAAACTAGATCTGGACCACCATCGATTCTCACAAGGCCAAACTTGTTCGCGTCAGCTGCTACCTTATCCAATCTATCCCTAATCTCTTTGATTTGGCATGCCATCCTAGGACGGAAAACAATTGGATTAGAGAAAGAAAAGAAGTGGCCTACCTTCATCCGAGTGCTATTAGAAGCTTGGACAACTTGCTTCCTCTTGTGTTGGAACTCAAATCCATCAAACAAATCATCAGCATCAGAGCAGATGTTTTGAATCTGTCTCAGCCATTCACGCAGCCCGTGCCTTCAGTCCTTCTTATACTCAGCATCCAACAAAACACCTGTGACAATTGACAAAGTGTCTTTGAATTGTTGTAGATCGTCATACACACCATAGGCTCGTGAAACTTCTTCATAAGCATAAGAAGCAAGCTTTCCTAAGAGTGAACTAGCAATATGGAAGACAAATGATTCAGCCATGTTAGTGAGGAAAGAGCAGATGTTCTGTTTGTATCAAAGTTTGTGCTTGTGATTCAACAAAAAAAAATACCAATCTATTATAAATAGATTTTATAATTTACATTTAAACGAGTCTTTTTTAAATCTTCATTTAACTCTAAAACTGTAGAAAAGTTCCTCTTGGGACATATTTCTTTTTTCATTATATGTTATGTCATGTGGATGTCATGCAGTCAATGGTCACTCTCTCATCAATTGAACATAGCTGTCGGTAGATATTCTTAGCCTCTGTTTGGAAACTCGGTGCGTTGCCGTTACCGCGCGTCCACACTCATTTCCCCCGTGATTTATAGAAGCAACTAAATGTAGCTTTTAAAAAACGTGTGTTGCTTTGTTCAAAAAAAAAAAAAGTGTGTTGCTACCGTGATTTCTTTCAAAACCCAAACATCTCATTAGTAAATCCATGCTTCATGAATTTGTTTTGTAATAGTAGAGATAGAGTTCTTAAAAATACTATTGTAAATACTTCAGTCCATGTAGTAAAAGAAATTACTCAATATCATTGCTGTTAAAATCATCTCTTTTATGATATACATAAAAATACACATAATTACTATATGATTATTTACATAATTCTAATATAATTCTAATGTTGGAATTTGTTATGAGTTTTTAGTAATTCAAGTTTGTGTAACCGGTTAACACCAGTGTGTAATGGGTTACTGGCATTAAAAAAAAGTTCAAATAAGTTGCGAAAAAATATTTTTGAGGTTGGAAAATGTTGAATTATTTATTATTTAATAATTGAATCTCATTTAATTAAACCTAATTCTTTTCATAAACAACGCGGATGAAAAATGTTGAACTAGGCGCAGGCCTCTTTCTTCCTTGAATGTTTGGATATAAGTTGTAGAGTTTGTTATTCGAATACTCGTCTTCCATAATAAAATATGATAATTAATCCGTAAATAACAGCAGACAAGTAGTAAGAAATCCAGAGACTCGCGCAAGCTAGCATCAAGTAACAAATAGTGTCAGAAATCCGGTAGACGGCATAAGCATCAAAGCGCATCGGCGTGAAAATAAATCACGAAGTCGGAATGTGTGTCGACACATCCGAACCATACACCTGCAAGAAAAGTCGTAATCCAGACAAGCAACAAACAGCATGTATGTGTCGTGTCTCAAAGAGTGAGACGGATGAATCGTAATCGGAAAATATGTCGTGTTCCGCAAATAAAGCGAAACACTGAGCAAATTGCGTCCGTCGGAAATTTCCTTCAAAGTCCCTTGCACAAGTTAGCACACTTATTAGAAACAACAAGAAATTGCGACCAAAGTTGCATAATCGCATCGCAAAGTAAAATAAAGGAGAATGGTGAAGAAAGGAATGAGAAACGTGCATCGGAATTGAAGATCAGGCATGGGGCAACAATGACAACATCAAAGAAAGCTTCGTGAAAACGACCACAAATCGCACATAAGTCAAACATGTTGTAAAACAATGATAATGCAAGCATACCGCATAAAGAAATCACATTTTGCACATATTTATGATACGGGGCAACATTGGTGCAAACTCGATGGCAAAGGTCCACAAATGAGCAATTACACACACATGCATTATACGAGGTTTGAGGCACAAATTACATGATATGGACTAATTGGGACAACATTGCATCATTTTATTACAACTCAAGGAAACTTGCATCGAAACCGAAAATTAAACATACGGTTCAAAATTAAGTGCATTATCAAACACAAGTGAGTATCAAACAAAATTGGAAAGTGAAACATGGTATGAGAACAATACCGGGCAGCAACAAAATCCCTCAAGAAATCAACCAAAATTGACATGAAAATCCATTATTCGGTGCGCAAACGTCAAGTATCGGTTCATGGAAGATTGACATCGAAAAGCATGCAAGTTATAGCTCAAAAATTCACATGACAAACAAAATTCAAGCATATTTATCATTTAATTCAAGTATTGACAACAAATCGCGACAACTTCCATATTCGACTCATGAGTTTAAGCATTTTTCAAGAAGTGACACAATTATATTCATGAACATCGACACTTTAATTCTCATCCAACAATTTATTCAACAACAACTCAATCATTTGTGGACATCAAGTCAATTACTATCATCTTCATCGATTACCACTCATGAACAACATACAACCATTACTATCAACACTTTAACAACAACACTTTCAGCAATTAAGATTCAAGGAACAACTCAACAATTATCAATTATCATCGATCATGAACAACACAACTATTATCATTCAATTTTGTTCATCAACAATATGCGCAACAACAACCTCCTCATCAACGATTAATCATCAACAATATACAACAATTGTCCGCAATGCATCATCAACAACAATTTGACACAATTAATCATCATCATTCCATTATTGATTAACAAACAACAACGATTAAATCATCTTGAAGCAACACTTTAATCATCAATTGTAATCCAACAGTCAAGCACTTTCAACAATCAAGTGTTCATCATCAATAATTCATAACAACAACAAATCTTCAAGAATTAGTAACAACTAATTCCACAATAAAATTCAAGAACAAGAAAATATTACCGAATCGAAGATCCTGATTTGATTATTTCACCAAATATTCAACAACATACGTTATGAAATAAGTACTTTAAACATAAATCATTAAGTACTAGAAATATAAAATTAACACTTTCGATTCTTTGGCTACAAACATTAAGCTGAAAACATTCTTGATGAGGTTCATTTTCTCCAATAAATGCAATCAACTACTTGACTTCTTCTTTGCATGTGTCTCCATTTTCCACGCTCGCCTCACCGTCAACCTTGCCATGTAAATAAAGGAAACTTTACTCTCAAACAAATCATGGAAATAACAAACATTAATTGCAATATCTCATGGAAATAACTACTAGGTAACTAACTGCACAGGAAACCATTACAACACACTAAACAAGGTGATGCCATTATAAGGTGTCATCATGGTTGCTTATTACCTCCAATTCAGTGTGCTTAAAGTCATACAAATTACAATACATTGTATGAAGATTTCCAATTGCACAACATAAAAAGCATTTGAACAATAGGTTTTGGGGGTGAGATTGAGATATCAAATAAAAAAGGATAATGGAAGTGACAAAATGTTATATTTACCTTCAAGGGTAAACAACTTCATTCCTTCATCGTTCCTTTTTCAATTGTAACTGAAGTGATTTTCATGCCAACAATCATGGGCCAATGCTCACCGGACTCAGGTTGATATTTTTGGAACAGCTTAGGACAACCATATATGAATAGATTTTCAAGGGAAGTGAGGTGATGGAAGTCACTAGGAAGACTCAACAGTTGAGGGCAGCGAGAAATCCAAAGTCTCTTAAGACGAGTCATTGTTGTTAGACACTCGGGAAGTGTTGTAAGATCGGGAAGGTCAAAAATGTATAAGGTCTCTAAAGTCTCTACAACGCCTTCAATCCAGCTAGGAATTGTCAGAAGTCCTGCAAGTATTCCAATATATAAATGTTTCATCATCATCAATTTTGGGATTGGGCTTTCGTTGTACAACGACAAGTTTATCCACTGGCAGTCTGAAATTGCAAGATATTGTAATTTAGGAAAAATGAAGAGAGGTAAGGACTCTAGGCTACCACATGATCTAACAATCAATCTTTCAAGGAAAGTGAATTGTTGTGCCTCACTGAATAGAAACTTCATATTGTCACACTTATAAAAGTATAAAACTTGAAGATCATTCAAGTTTGCAAGTTCTGTGAGTGACACAACTGATTGCTTTGTGGTTATATACAATTCTCGAAGGCTAATCAACCAGTCTAACCCTTGAGGCAATGTTTCAAGCCCTGTGCATCCCATGAGTTTCAAGACATGCAAATTATGGAGTTTGCAAATTGAATGGGGAAGTCTTTTGATATTCGTATTATATGAAAAGTCAAGAACTCGCAAGTGCTCCAGTTTAGCAATTGAACAAGGCAGCGTCTCAAAGGAAAAACAATTTAAATCTAAATACCGTAAGTATTTGTATTTTGATATCCATGTATCCAACAAAGTTTCGCTGTCGAAGCTCACCCCTTTGACCGGAAATAATATAGTTCTCAAACTTCTTGAGTTGGATAACAAAGCTTTATCTGTAGAATTATTTTCAACAACTGATAAGTGTCTTACATGGTGAGGTATATTCCTAGTATGTGAGTCAACTGCTACACACTCTTCTTTCGCAACATAGATAGCAAGATCATGAATCAAATCATGCACTTTGAATGCGAGGTAGCCAAGTTGTTTGAAATCTTGAAGAAATGATCTAGAATTTAACTCTTCTATATATTCTCTTGCAATATCCATTAGTTTCTCACTTCCATTTTGAGATTGTACTAATCCAAGTGCTATCCAAATACGGGTAATATCATCAACAAAGATGACATGATCTTTGGGATAAAGGGAAAAGTAAGCAAAACATTGCCTCAAATAGGATGGCATTTGATCGTAGCTTAACTTTAGTGCAGGCAAAATATCATCTTTCTTTTGTTCAAAGTTCCATATCTCACAATCTCTCAGAGATATCCACTTTTTGGAATCATATTTTGAGAACAATGAGCTGCCTAATGTTCTGACAGCAAGTGGAACCCCTGCACATTTTTTCACGATTTCTTTTCCAATCTCAACAAGACCTGGATATTTAATTTCTTCACCTTCCTTAAATGCCCATTTGACAAACAAGGATAAACAATCATCTTGAGAAAGACCGCTTAAAACATACGGGGGAAGAGTACCTGTCATTTTAGCAATTGATTTACTACGTGTCGTCACTATGATTTGACTTCCTGCTGCACCAATGTTTATCAAATCTATCAACTCAATCCACTTTGCACGATCATCATTCCAAATATCATCTAGCACGAGCAAAAACTTCTGACCAGAAAGCTTATGTCTAAGACGACTTAGAAGTTGTTCAGTATCTAAGTTGCTGATGTTTTCTTGGTGAGCAATACTTTGTGGACCAAAAGCAAAAACAGAGTTTATAATTTTTATAATTATTTGCCTGATGTCAAAATCATCAGAGATACAAGCCCACATCTTCAACTGAAAAAGTTCACCCATCCTCTTATCATTAAATACCAACTTTGCGAGCGTAGTCTTTCCCAAGCCTCCAATACCCACTATGGGAATAATACACAAACTTTTATCACCTTCACCATGAGGACGTGGTTGCATCAAAAGCTTGATAATTTCTTCCTTATCACTCTCCCTTCCAATTACACTTGAAGCATCAACATGGGAATGAGTCAATTCTCTCCTTTGAAAAATAGGTTCAGGACCAACATCGATTCTCGCAAGGCCAAACTTGTTCCCATCAGCTGCTACCTTATCCAATCTTTCCCTAATCTCTTTGATTTGGCGTGCCATCCTATGATGTAAAACAATTGGATTAGAGGAAGAAAGGAAGTGACATACCTTCGTCCGAGTGCTGTTAGAAACTCGGACAACTTGTTTCCTCTTGTGTTGGAACTCAAATCCATCAAAGACATCTTCAGCATCAGAGCAGATGTTTTGAATCTGTCTCATCCATTCACGCAGCCCATGCTTTTGGTCCTTCTTATACTCAGCATCCAACAGAAGACCTTTGACAATTGACAAAGTGTCTTTGAACTTTTGAAGATCTTTATACACACCACAGGCTCGAGAAGCTTCTTGATAAGCATAAGAAGCAAGCTTCCCTAGGAGTGAATTAGCAATATCGAAAAGAAATGATTCTGCCATAGCACTGAAGAAAGAGCAGAAAAAGCTGTTAGTATCTAAGTTTGTGGTTGTGGCGGCTACTGGCTATGCTTCATACTATATAATAGTCAAGTCAACTTTGATAATAGTCAGAGTCTTCTTCACTCTATTTTTTGTCTTCCAGTGTTAACTGTAAAACATTATTGAGTGAACCTCCAATTATCTTATAACAATTGAAATGAGGAAACAACGGTTTATGTTCTGCATGAGTTTTGTGTTTCGGAAATGAGGAAGAAAAAATTTCTATATCAGTTAAAATATTATTATTGCAAAAGAGAAAAAACATAGCCAGACGAGGAAGTAAAAAAACATTGTTTGCTCTGCTTGTTTAATTGGCTGAACTCAAATGACGAATGAGCAGCTGTTATGAACGAATCGTTTAAGAGAACCTAAATTCAAATCTTGACTAAAATAATTTTTTACAAGATTTTACTCACCCTCCAGCTAAATTTCAAATTACCAGGGCTCTTTACTCATAGAAACTTAAAAGTTAAGAGTCTTATTAAATGTAAATTATGTAACTAAACTAGATTTTAATGCTTTAATGCTTCAAATTCTCTAACCATATTCAATGCTTCAGTGCTTGATTCTCTTATCTCCTATCTAGACGAAATTCTAGATTTTAAATGCTGGTTTGATGAATGTAATTCTAGTGAAAACGTCTCACAAGACAGCAGCTAACAAATCTCAGCATCAATTGCGGATATAGAGGTCAAATTATGTGTCTCTTTAAATAGAAATGATATCGGTTTTTATAATTTAGAGTTGTCATATCTGTTTTATGGTTGTTACTTGTTACCAAGCTGTAATATATTTTTGGTCAATCTTTCAAGCTCTAACATTCAAAAATGCAAGTTGTTTGGATACTTAAATCATTACTTAGAACATATTTACATGATATATATTATTGTACAAGTTAATTAAATCACCTTTAAATTGAACAAATTACAAATGTTGAATTCTTACAAATAATTGTGAGTACTGAGAATGTAGAATGGAAGAGAATAATTATACATGCAGATGGAAACGAACATCCTGAGAATGTAAAGCTTCTTGCTAGTGATCATTTCTCCAACATTATCAACCATTGGTGCTTATGCTGAATCCTCAACCTACTGAACCCCCAAATCATATCCTGAAATAAAGCAGATGTTACTGAAAATTTATCCTTGTTGGCAATTTAAAGAAAACTAGAAATGTTTTTAGAATGTAAACAGATCCTAACATGTTTACCTTCAAGTTTGATGCTTACGTTAATGTTTTCCTATGGAAATTCGCTTGATGTGGCCAATCATGGGCCAGTACTCACCAGATGGGGGCCGACATTTTTGGCACAACTCAGGACAACGATAAATGCGAAGTTCTTCAAGTGCAATGAGACGATGCATGTCACTTGGAAGGCTCAAAAGTTGGGGACATGATTCAATATATAGGCTTTTGAGATGAGTCATTAATGTTGGACACTCAGGAAGCATCTTGAGATTTGGAAAGTTTCGAATTTTCAAGGTTTGTAAAGTCTCTGCTGCATCTTCAATCCATCTTGGCAATTTCAAAAGTTTTGGAAAACTCTTAAGGTGCAGATGTTTCAACCTCAATCTCTGCCTCTGGATTGGGCCTTCAATCTCATAGTTCAACGACAGGTTGAACATCGGACAATCTTTAATTACCAGAGTTTGCAATTTCGGGAAAATACTTAGAGGGAAAGACTCCAAGCTCTTACAAGATTGAATGCACAATGCTTCAAGGGAAGTGAGTGGTGTTTGTGTCCCGCTGACCAAAAGCTTCATATTGTCACAATTATATAAACCCAAAGCTTGAAGATGTTTCAAGCTTGCGAATTCATCCAGTGACAGAGAAAGCTGTTTTGTGGTTATATACAGCTTTCGGAGGCTTGTCAACTTCTCGAATCCTTCAGGCAATGTTTCAAGTTCCGTGCATCCAACAAGGGACAAAACTTGCAAACATTGGAGTTTGAAAATAGAGCGGGGAAGTGTTTTGATTTGGTGGTTATCTCGAATATAGAGAACACACAGGTGCTTCAATTTGGCAATCGAGGTTGGCAGAGTCTGAAATGAAGAACTACTTAAATCTAAGTATAGTACGTATGTGTATCTTAATATCCATGTATGCAAAAGACTTTTACTTTTAAGACCCACTCCTTGAACAGGATATAATATAGTTCTTACTCTTTTGGACTTAGGAATCAAAGTATAGTCAAGTAAAACATTTCCTAAAATTGATAAATGCCTTGCTTTCTCTGGTATATTTTGTGTATCAGAGTTTACCAATACAAAGTCCTCTCTAGCGACACATATTGCAAGATCATGTATCAAATCATGTACTTTGAACTTGTAATAGTAGCCATAGTCTCTGAAATCCTCAAGAAATGATCGTGAATTTAACTCGTCTATATATTCTCTTACAATACTATCTATCTTTTCACTTCCATTTTGGGTTTGAACTAACCCAAGGGCTGCAAAAAGATTTATAATTTCATCACTATCGAAGGTAAAATCTTTGGGATAAAGGGAAAGAAAAGCAAAACATTGCTTCAAATAAGATGGCATTTGATCATAGCTTAATTGTAATGCTGGTAGGATATCACCGTTCTTCATTTCTGAATTCCATGACCCATGGTCTCTTACATATTCCCACTTGTGCAAATCATAGTTTAAAAATAAAGAACTTCCTAATGTTCTCACGGCTAGTGGAACCCCTGCACATTTTTTCACCAGTTCTTTTCCGATCTCCACTAGATTTGGATACTTTTTTTTTTCTCCTTCCTTGAAAGCCCATTTGACAAACAGAGATAAACATTTCTCTGTATCAAGACCTTCTAAAACATAGGAGGGAACGGTACCCATTATCGAAGCAACTGATTTGTTTCGTGTTGTCACCATGATTTTACTTCCAGATGTACCAACTTGTAACAAATCTTTCAACTCAGTCCATTTTACAAGATCACCATTCCATATATCATCTAACACAAGTAAAAACTTTTTACCAGAAAGTTTTCGCCTCAAATGAATTTGTAGCCGCTCAATATCAAAATTGTCTATATTCTCCTGGTGAGCAACACTTGAAGCTGAATCGAAAGCAGAAGCAGCAGAAGCTGAGTTGATGACTTTAATAACAATCTTCCTGAGGTCAAAATATTCAGAGACACTCACCCACATCTTTAATTGGAAAAGTTGATCGATACTCTGATCATTGAACAAGAATTTTGCAAGTGTGGTCTTTCCCATGCCTCCAATACCCACAATGGGAATAACACATAGGCCTTTATCAGTGTGAGGATGAGGTGGCTTCAAGAGCTTGATAATTGCTTCCTTATCTTTCTCCCTCCCAATTACACTTGAAATATCAACATATGAATGAGTCTTTTCTCTACTTTGCACACCAAGTCCGGGCTCAACATCGATTTTCACAAGTGCAAACCCGGCTCCATCGGTTGCAGCCTTATTCAATCTGCCTCTAATATCTCTAATTTGATGTGCCATCCTAAAACGGAAAGCAAGTGGATTAGAGGAAGAAACATAGCGGCGTACCTTACTCCTTGTGCTGCCAGAATCTTCAACAGCTTGTTTTAGCGTGACTTGCAAACCAAATTCGTCCAAAACATCATCAGCATCAGAGCAAATGTGTTGAATCTGCCTTAGCCATTCACGCAAAGCATGTCGTTGGTTTTTCTTCTCCTCCGCATCCAACAAAAGACCTCTGATAATTGACAGAGTATCTTTGATCTCTTGAAGATCATCATACACGTAACAGGCACGGGCAAACTCTTCAAAAGCAAAAGAAGCAAGCTGCCCTAATAGTGAACCAGCAACATCAAACAAAAATGTTTCAGCCATGTGAATGTTAACTAGAATAGTATAGCAAAAATGGAGTCTGGATGTAATTCTGCTTTCATATCCATGCTTGGTTGGTTATAGACTTATAGTATAGTCAACTTGACACAGGTTGCCAGTCTTGCCTAGTCTACCAACTTATTTTATTCATGGGGCCAATGCCATAATACTAATTGTTTTTTGTTTATTTGCAATGTACTATAACAAGTTGTAGTACTTGTTAGAAGAAACTAAGAACCAAATGAGTGGTTTTCAGTCAAACAGCACAGTAAGTCTGAAGTTTCCAAAGGTTGGTGGCATTGGCTTCATTTGGATGATATACTCATTTGAGTTAATGTACCGTGCATTAATTATTTGTAACACTCACTCTTTGGAAAGCTTATGAAAATAGTTTATATATTAATTATTCAATGAATATACAAAAGAGCAATTCAGTCAAAAAAAAAATTGTCATATTCCTATACCAAATAGTAAATACATATGATAACTACACATAATTTATTTATTTTACTGAAATATTTAAGTTTTTTTAATACATGTGAAATATGACCGTTATTCGTATTAAAAAAGACGCAGAGGAGAAAAGATTAAAAGAAATGAGGGTGATACGTTGAAATTACCTAGCACAAAAGCAACCTCATCCTAACCCTGGATTTCCACCATTATCGCAGCCAGCGGCGAGGAATTGAACATCAATGTAAAATTCGTTCGATGGCTCCGTTGAATTGACTATGAAATCAAGATCATATTAAACTAATTTTGATGAATAGGAAGGGCCACGGAAGAAGGTTCCAGTAGCTTCTTTCTTGAAATAGTAGACATGAAAGCAAAAAAAAGGATGTTACTTGATTGGAATCAAGAAGCAAGCTATTTAGTACAAACTATGGTTAATAGTAATAGAAATTTTGATCAGAATAAAGTTATATTTAAAATTTTAAAAATCTAATTACACATATTTTAAAAAAATATTTTTATAAATAATTTATTAATGTGTGTCCTAATACATATTTGTCAAAAAAATATTAAAAACCATTTATTTTTAACAATTCAATTAACTTACTTGAATTTTAAAAATCAGCTTAAACCATTTTAAACTCTTTAGTGAAAAATTTTATTTTTTTTCAAATTTGTCCAATAGGGTGTTTTTTTGCATCATCGTAACATGTTTCAAAAAAATCGACTGGAATTTAATCTTGACAGATTCATTTTTTTAGGTTTTAATTTTTTGTATGATAATTAATTTGATCTTCTTAATTTTAATTTTAGACAGATTCAAGAATTTTTATGATAATATATTAAAATTAATTTTAAAAGTATGATTTTAAAACAAATCAATTCTGAAACTAGTTCATAAAATACAACTAGTTGTAAAACCATTTCATATAGTAAAATCAGTTTATAAAAGTAAATTGGTTTTAAACTAGTTATCAACTGGATTGAAATTGATTTAACAATTAACTGAATTTTTATTGAAATGGTTTTTGAAAACTGAACCAAATCATTATTGTGGTTCAGTGCAATTAAGTTCATGAACCATGAACACCCCCTAGTTAACACACATCACAAAGATCAATTTCATAAACATTTTGTAAAGGAATGGATTACACTAATAAAGTTTCCAAACCGGTGAGCCAACTTTATTAATGGTTGGAATTAACCCTAATTTTGGAGATAATCCGAATCAATCTTGATGAATAAGAATCAAACTTTCTAATTGATCGCTACTCATGTTCTTCACTCTTCACTCGAGTGTTTCAATCACTCCTTGATTGCAAGATGATTCAGTTGCGCAAAGATTATTAGAGAAGATAATTGAGAGAAAGATGAAAATTCTAGATGTTGGGAAAAGCATATTTTTTTTATTAATTCTCAATTCTAACGGAATTGCTTACTTACACAAAATAGATCGTGTCTCCCTATTTATAGTTGAGTTTGCTTGTTCACCAATCAAACTCTAACTAACTTAGTTGTTACACAACAAATGCTAAGTCTGACATATTTTGAAAACTACATACTGTCATACCCCAATTTTTATCCCTAAGATATCAACTATCATTCATTAATATATTTTTTATCGACCATTCATTGACATTCATTTGCATGTGACTTTAGCTGATGTCTCTGTCCAAGATGTTATTTTCTTTGCTTGAATTCAAGTATGGATCAGAGAATAAGCATGATGGCTTGAATCAGCAATTAGGATTTCATGGCCAAGGTTGTGAGTTGACCAAGGCACTCCATGGATCAAGAGGATAGCTTATTGTTGCTTGTCTGTGTTGCAAGTTATGTTTAAAGGTTTTCTTAACAAGTTAACAAGAGTTGAAGCTATGATTTGGTGCATTTATTTTGCATCTATAATTTGGGAATTATTCATTATTCGTGGAAGAGAATGGAGTGTTTCTTCATGAAGCTCAAGCCATGTTCTCTCAGTCAAGATTAGGATCTCTCCCTATGATCATCATTCAATTGTGGTTGTGCATAAATTGTATATCAAGATTAGGATTTTGATGTGTAAGTTGAGTTAAACCCCAAATCATTGACTAATTGCTTGGAAAAGAAGATAGTGCATAAGGTCATGGATTCTTGTTGACCTAATTCTCAGTCAAAAAGTTAATTCACTGAGTCATCATACTAATGAAGGAAGCTTGGAATTGATTCATTATTCTTTGACCTAGTCTTTGTTCTTTATCTAATCAAGATTATTCAAGTCCTTTCACCAAGATAATTCTTATATGCACTTGAGGTGTCTTACTTGCGAATCATTGGATTAATGGCTAAAACCTAAGTTTCTCTTTGAGGAATATGGTTTTTCTCATCAAGTTTTGGTTCATCAGTCCTTTGGTCATCACCTATGATTCATTATCTGTTTAGATGATCATGCTTTTGGTCTTTGATAAAGTCATTGTTTTGCTTTGAAAGGTCAAAATTAAGGTTTTGTTTGTCAAGCTTATTCATCCTTTCACTCAAGATGAAATTTGGTCATGGATGTTTCATTCAAAATTTGTTCAAGTGATTATGATTCTTTTTCATTTCAAAGTTTTTGGTTACCTTAATGCATTTGAGGTGAAGTCACATAATTCAAGGTGAATTCAAGTTCAAGCTTCAAACTTTTGCAAATGGATGGAAAATTGAAGGTTAAAAGAATTGTTCAAGTGTAAATTTGTCGAAGAACTTTACATATGGACAACATTCAATTCATCATTCATATGGTTAGATTTTCAAAATGGAATTCAAGATAGTACGTAACGTCCGTCCTTTCATGGTAGTGGAACAAAACATTCGTCTGTACCTTGTACCTCGTACTACATAATGGTATCTTCTATTCTTCTTGAACTTCAGAGGCTCACAACATGAATTAGAAGAAAAGAAAATAAGCTTTGGATCTTTAGAGCTTCAAGTCTTCAGAGTCTTCAGAACCACGTCTTCAGCACTTGGTCTTCAGAATCATTTGTCTTCAGAAACTTTAGTCTTCAGAACTTCAAGTCTTCAGAGTCTTCAGTACTTGGTCTTCAAAATGGTTTCTTCAGACTTCGTATCAGAGTAATGTCTTCAGATGCTTCTGAAACTTTGCTACTGTTTATCAGAACTTGTGTAGCGCGGAAACATAACTTGGTAGTTTCTGATGTTTGAGCCACGCCTTTTCATCAGAGTCAGAACATGTTTGTTAAGTACTCAACATAAGAAACATTAGTATAACAAAATTGTTCATACAAACATACTCATTGTTATCATCAAAACTCAAAGACATATTGCAGAACCAAATCTTGTTCTAACATTGTTGTGTTTCCCAATGTAGCAGTAATATTAGGGTAATATGATTGTTTGAGTGTGAAGCTTTATGGGTAGAGATGGGACTATCGTGAGTAAAGATATGGGTATTTGGTGAAACAATAGGTGTATGAGTAGGACCATAACCAATGGGATATAGAAAAATGAGAAATATACTCGCAGAAGATGCAGTTGTGTAAGTCGTGGCTGATTGATGCAGTCCACTTTGAGCCATCAATTTTGTGAAAAGAGTCATAAGAGATTCATGTCTAAAGTCAATAATTTGTTGTTGATTATCCATTCTAGTGTGGATATTCCCTAGTCGCAGTTCCAAATTCTGACGAGTAACTTGAAATCTCTCATTAATTTGAGGATAAGTGTGGTTGATGACATCATCAATATGCAAAAAAGCTGCTTGAATAACATCATCTAAGTCTTTGGAGACTGATTTGTAGGCTTGGAAGACATTGAATCAAAAGATGAAAGTATAGGTTAATGCTAGAGTTGACAAAGTAGATCTAAGTTGCAAAGGAAAAAAGCTAAATAATTTTTTATTAATTTTTATACAATATTTTTTTAATTATTTGTTATAAAATTTACCTATTTAATTTAAAATAAAAAAATAAACAACTCAATGAATTTCAAAAAATTAGATGGATTGAATTCATTTATAATTTTAAATGGATTGATTGAATTCAATCTATTAACTAATATTTTAAGTAATTGATTGATTGAATGCATTTTTTTATTTATTTTCAAAGGCACTATCAATCCATTGGAACGGTTTGAAAGTCAGTTCTAACATTAAGTTGTTTCAGTCTTTTTTTCGATCGCAGTTGTGGGGATTAAAATATTTTTTTCACCACCAGTATCCGATCCACTGGGCCGCCTAATTTAGTTCGGGGTCAGTTATGACATCAAGTAGTTTCAGTTTTCTCCCGATCACAGTTGCGAAGGTTCAAAATGTGTTTCTTCCTATCAAATTCAACATTAATCGCTACTGAAAATCGACTTTAATCCTTCTTATAAAGTTCAACGTCAATCACTATCGATCCACTTAATGAATTTAATTGTCAACCCAACTAATACTGTTAATTAATATTGTAGACATATAGTTTGATCATGTACTATAAACTATAAAATATCAAATTTCGTGAAAAATATTTAGCTTTTAAATATGTAAAAAGTGTGATAATTAAGTTTTACAAAAATTGAAATACTTTTTTTTTTTTTTAAATGGTGTCTAAAAGATCATTTCGAAAAGGATTAATATTAAAATTTTACAATGATGAATGAAAACCAGTAAACGCACACTCCAAACCCTAAACCCTCTTCATTTCCACTAATCCACTTTCTCCGTCGCCGCTGCAACCATGACGGAGCTGAAGCTATCCGAAACCCGCGACCTAACGCGCATTGAGCGCGTGGGAGCTCACTCTCACATCCGTGGCCTCGGTCTAGACTCCTCATTAGAGCCACGCGATGTCTCTGAAGGTATGGTTGGCCAAGTCTCCGCTCGTAAGTCCGCCGGCGTCATCCTTCAAATGATAAAAGACGGGAAAATCGCTGGCCGCGCAGTTCTTATTGCCGGACAACCAGGAACAGGCAAAACCGCCATCGCTATGGGGATGGCTAAGTCTCTCGGCCTTGAAACGCCGTTCGCCATGATCGCCGGCAGCGAGCTCTTCTCACTCGAGATGTCGAAGACCGAAGCCCTAACACAAGCCTTTCGCAAGGCGATCGGTGTTCGTATCAAGGAAGAAACGGAGGTGATTGAAGGCGAGGTTGTTGAGGTTCAGATCGACCGTCCGGCGGTTTCCGGTGCTGCTGCTAAGACAGGGAAGTTGACGCTGAAGTCGACGGAGATGGAGACTGTCTACGACCTTGGAGCGAAGATGATCGAGGCTATCGGAAAGGAGAAGGTCACGAGTGGCGACGTCATTGCCATTGATAAGGCTTCAGGGAAGATCACGAAGCTAGGTAGATCGTTTTCTAGGTCGAGGGATTTCGATGCTATGGGACCACAGGTGAAGTTTGTGCAGTGTCCTGATGGAGAGTTGCAGAAGAGGAAGGAGGTTGTTCATTGTGTTACTCTTCATGAGATTGATGTTATTAACAGCAGAACACAGGGATTTCTCGCTCTTTTCACAGGTGATACAGGTGAAATCCGTGCTGAAGTTCGGGAACAAATTGACACCAAAGTGGCAGAGTGGAAAGAAGAAGGAAAGGCAGAGATTATGCCTGGTGTTATTTTCATTGATGAGGTACACATGCTTGATATAGAGTGTTTTTCATTCCTAAATCGGGCTCTCGAGAACGAGATGTCTCCGATATTAGTTGTTGCAACGAACCGAGGCATCACAACTATTCGTGGCACTAATTACAAATCTCCACACGGGATTCCTATTGATCTACTTGATCGTCTTCTCATTATCTCGACTCAACCTTACACCCAGGATGAAATTCACAAGATTCTGGATATCAGATGCCAAGAGGAAGATGTAGACATGAATGAAGGTGCAAAGCAATTGTTAACCAAAATAGGTGTGGAAACATCCCTGCGATATGCCATTCATCTAATCACAGCAGCTGCATTGGCCTGCCAAAAGCGAAAGGGAAAGACGGTGGAATTGGAAGATATAAACCGGGTTTACAATTTGTTTTTGGATGTCAAAAGATCGACACAGTACTTGATGGAATATCAAAGTCAATACATGTTTAGTGAAACAGGTGAAGTTGATGAAGATGATGCCATTGCTATGGTCCCCTGAAATTCATGCTCATCAGTTCGAGCCTTTGTAATTATCTGAGCAGTTGCTATTTTTGTAAGTTGCAGCAGTTTATTTGTTTCATGAACTTCATTTGTATTTGATTTTGAGCATAATTGCAGTATCTACAATGCCCAACACGAGAGGCTGTGCTGTAATTTATTTCTACTGAACTTTTCCAAGACTTCTTTTTTATATTTGTTGTCTCATGTTAGCACTATCATGCTCATTTTCTTTCAAAGGTTATCAATAGAGAGTAGTTCTAGAATTTTGTTTTTAAAAAAAGGCTTGTCAATATCAAAGAAAGCCCAAATGCCATAAGTTGTTGATATAATGAAGTGCATACTAATGTGTTGTTTGAAAGTTTGGAGGTGAAACTTTAGAGGAGATATTTTTAGAGAATTATAAATGATTGTAGGGATGATAATATATTTTTTTTGAGGATTATAATATTATAGATTATTGGATTTGTATTGGGAAATAGTTTACACCCCTCACCTTAAAATTCGATTTTGTAGGGATGAATTATGTCAAATTTTAATATGGTATCATTTTTTTATCGATCAGGCCACGGGCTACCTACACTTATATTCATGTTCTAAATTTAATAGTGTTACTGAGGCCACGGGCCACTGACCCGTAATATTAATGAGCCACCGACCCGTTATATTAATTTGCTAAGTTTAATAATGTTAGTGATAACAGTTTATATAGAGTGAATCATTTACTTAAGTTTTATTTAAGTTCTTTAAAATTTTTCATAATTCTCCTCCAATATAATTGTTAGAGTTACTCTATTTTTGAGAGATTTGTTTATTTGTGAGAAAAAAAAAACTCTCATATTCATGTTGAGAGACTATTATCTCTTTCATTGCTATTTTCTTCTTTTACTCAAAATCTTCTCATTATTCCTTTTAAACATTCTAACAGACCTTGGAAGGAAGATTTTGGAGGAGAAATAAAAACTTGGTTTTTTTTTCTTGACTCATTTGGAGGTTGGGGCACCTCTTTATCTGTATCTTTCATTCATTGATCAAGCGATGAGCAATATGCTCGTCCTAGAGAGAACAAAGTTGAGCAACACATATTTTGTGAGCAACGTGTTTAAAGGCGTCGATGACAGGTTCTAGAAGATCGAAAGACTAGCCTTAGCCATTGTGATAACATTCGAAATCACATACCATACATTTAGAGACATCAGATATAATGGTAAAAAAAGAAAAGAACTATCTTATTTGCCAAGTTTTGAAGAAGTTAGATCTCGTAGGGAAGATGGTGTCTTGGTCAGTGGAGTTATATGAATATGACATTCAGTATATACCCAGAGGAACGTCAAGTCGCAAGTGTTAGTCGACTTTCTGATGGAGTTCAGTTCGTAGGTAGCCGAGGAGGCTCCCCACGTGTGGATATTATTTGTGGGCACGTCATACCAAAAAGGAAGTGGCGCTAGAGGGACCATATGACCTCCTAAAAAGCATTTCTTGAGGTTTGAGTTTAAAGCCAACAACAACTAAGTCGAGTATGAAGCCCTCATCGTCAGCAGGGGTCTCGCCATATAAATGGGCGCATCAAGTCTCAAAGCTATGAGTGATTCACAATGGGTAGCAAACCAGGTCGCAAGGGAGTATCAGGCGAATGAGACCCAATTGATCAAATATCTATAAAAAAGGTACATGACTTGTCTGAACATTTCAAAGCTTTTGAGAGAACATATATGCCAAGGAACAAAAATCTACAACAAATCTCCTTTCAACGCTCGTCGTTAAGTCTGTTCATAACGGAACCCTTATACACCCTAAGTAACAAAACACAAGAAATCAACACTATTGAGATCACCTAGTTCACATGTTGGATTAGTGGTGACAATTGAATCTATTAAGAAAAAATTCATACAATCCATCCACTAAGAAACTCATTCAATCCATCCACCACATAAAAAGTAAGTTAATGAGTTGAACTAAATTCATCCATTTATATGCATGGATTGATCCAATCCATTTAAATTTTTATGATCCAATGCATTATTTTTATCATAAACTTTAAATTCATCATCTATTTTTTTAAAGCAAACAAAAAGTTTTTTTAGAAAATACAAAAGATCGTTTATTTCTCTAAAATAAAAAGTTGATTAATTCCAAAAAAGAAATTGACTTTTTTTGAAAATACAAAAATCATTTTTTTCTTCTTGAAAATATAAAAAATTGATTTTTTTTCCAAGTATTCAAAAAACCAATTTTTTCTGAAAAAAAATCGCTTTATGTTTTCAAAAACACAAAAAAAAAAAAAAACAATATTTTTTAAAAATACAAAAAATCAATTTTTTTGAAAAAAAATATGCTAGAATATAAACATATGATTTTTTTCTTCTTTGTTTTAAAATTTTAATTTTTCATAAAATAAATTAAATATACTTTTATTAATAAAAATATTATATATATATATATATATATATATTAAAAAATAAATAAATATAGTTAAATTAATTTTTTGGAAGGATGGATATCTATCCACTAAAAAGATGTTAATGGATGGATTGAATGAATTGTATCTGATTAGATTAAATATTTTTAAGGAAGTCTTAATGGATTATTAATGGACTAATATGTTATATTAATCGATCCATTAACAATCCATATCCATCTTATCCATTTATTTTGCCAACCCTAGGTTGGATGACGCTCATAAGGCATTATCTCATGTCTAACGAGCTCCCATCAGACGAGATGGAGGCAAAAGGGTCCGAAAACACGCGACAAAATACACCTTGATATAAGTGAAACCCTATAAGATGGGAAAAATCTCCCCCGTGTTAAGGTGTCTAGAGGAGAACGAGATCACCTTGGTCTTCGCAGAGGCCTCCAAAGAGCATGTGATAGTCATATTGATGGACGAACTCTTTCTTATAAGCTACTTAGGATGGATTATTATTGGCCCACTATGATGATGAATAATGCAAAATTCATTAGGAGATGCGACAAGTGTTAAAAAATTCTAACCACTATCACGCGTCAGTCAGATTTCTCCACTATATCACGTTGTAATCGCCATACTAGGTCTTTTTCGTTGGTACCTTGCCATGCTACCGATCGATTCAATGAAGAGGAAAATAAGGCAAGGCTTATATGTGCAACCAACCTGATGAACAAAAAATGATGATGTTGCCCACATCAGAGAAGGTTCATACCGCATATGTCAAAAATTACCTCATGAAGTTTACAAGTTCGAAAAACTAGATGGAAGACTCATTCATAGAACATGAAACTCAGTTAACATGAGATACTATTACAATTTGGTCATTTACTATTTATTATTCAATAAGACGAAAGGAAATTGATGTACCAATGTGTAAACTTTTTTTAAAACATCTTGCTTTAAATATAACAAATATGATAAAAACTTTCCATAAAGCAGAGGGCCCTAAAAAGAGGAGCCCCATCTTAAAGCTGATGAATGATGAGATAAAAACATTTACGTTGGAACTTCAATAAAGTACCATTGTTTTTCCTTAGAGGCAATGCTAATGCTAGAACATCATTGGGTATCTTTGTCGCTGTCAGAGGTACTGTTTATTGTGACACATTAAATACCAAAATAATATAGTATTTGATGTTTATAGATACTTAAAGTGTTTAAAACTAATAAAATTTATGAGTTTCATTTTTTTATAGATAAAGGTCATCACTTCTTACACATTATAAACGATTTTAAGAATAAATTATTAAATTAAAATAATTCTACATCGCTCTATTGAATCTTTCTAATCTTTTAATGCGGAAAGTAGAAATAATTTTAAAATAATTTTCTCAATCCGATGTCATAGAGCCAAGTCAGAAAAAAAAAACATAAAATGGTGAGCTTCAAAGCATGTAACAGTATAAAATAGTTGAGAAAAACACGCAAATTATCAAGTAAATAGCATATCATATCAAATCACACTTAACACGGACCATCAACATCAAACATCTACATAAATTCACAATTTCAAGATATAAATATTCTCTTCTAAAAACAACCTTAATAAAAGCAAAAAAAATTCTATATGGTTTATGGAAGGTGTTTGGATGATTGAAACTTGCAAGGAGAAGGGAATTCGAAAGTTTGGTTTGAGAGATTGCAACAATGTTAGTTTTTGTGCAAATTCTGGTGTGTTGAGTTATGAGGCATGACTCTCTATTTATAGAGGTTCCATATGGTCCATGTAACTTGCAAAAATTCATCTCAGTTCATATGGAATGATGGTTTGGCCATTTGGTTTCAAATAGGACAAAAATACATGTTTGATCATGATGAAAAAGTGGAGTTTTAGGGACCTTTAGCCATGTTTTCTGCACTTAGGAGGTTGCTTCTGAGTGTTTTGATATTGTATGATCTGATTAGAAGCAAAGTGCACGCTTGAATGAAGAGTTGTTGGCATCAAACTTGCTTTATCAAAATAGCTATGGAGCTTTTAAATTCATCCCAAAATGGTATCACAAGTTGGATAAAGCCTCTAATCTTTGTGTAATGAATTATGGATATGTGTAATTGCTTAATTATGTTTATATTTGCAAGCTATATGACCTGTAAAGTGAGATCTTGATTCAATTAACATGTCAAGATCTTCTAGCCAAATGAATAATTATGAGTGGGCTACAATGAAGTGCAGAAAGCATGAAAAATGAATTGCATTTTTTCCAATATCAATGAATCAAGTTCTTCTAGCCAAATGAATAATATGAGTAGGCTACAATGAAGTGTCTGAGATCCTTGCATCATGCTTTGAGCCATAAGACCATGCTTTGACCAAACATAAATTTCCTTAGAAAATTAGGTCAAAGCCATAATTGGTGTACCAGATGAATTTGAAAGTTGTTGATCTTGATTTGAAGCATTCTTGAGCTTGAATACTGATGAGATAATTCACTTGAGAATATGAGAAAATTGAGTCTCTCTGAGAATCTCAAAACCCTAATTGCTTGAGCCTTTTTTATCAATCATCTACCTTATGAAACAAGCAAAAAAGCTAACACATTTTTGTATATTTTAAGGTTAGCAAATGATGCATGAATGATTTTATATGAGATGAATGATGATAATGATGATCATACTTTTTTAGATCAATGCAAATGAAGTGGGATCTTAAGGTCAAAAATTGGGGTATGACAAACATGTATAATTCAAGTGTTTGCATTTGAGTATGATCATTATGTTTTAAGTCAATTGGTTGAGTTAATGGAATAAGGACTATATTTGATGTTGGTTCAAGTTACGTGGGAAGTGGAATCTCAAACTATTTTGAGAAACTTGTAAAATTTGGATTTCAAGTGTGTGATTCGAATCACTCGCAAACCATGATTCAAATCAATTTAAACAAAGGAGAACAAAAAGAATTTTTGTGTCTATGATTCAAATCACAACTTGCACATGATTAGAATCACACAAGTCTTGTTAGCCACTACCTGGTTTGATTCGAATCACACTTCACACATGACTCGTATCATAGAGTTTTCACATTTTCCTATTTGACTTTGTCCAAATTGATTCGAATTAGGGTTTTTACATGACTCAAATCATGACCTTTCATGAATTGAAACATAGATATAACTTGACCCGAATCACGGGAAATGAGTCATTTATTTTATGATCTTGTTCCATTTTACTCGCTCATTTGAATCAAATCAACAGATGTTCTTGACTTGAATCTAATAACCATTTTCACATATTTTTGTGCTTAATCTCCAGCACATATAAAGTTTTTCTTTCATCTCATAACCAAGTGTGTGAACACATTACAACAACAACTTCCATTTTTTAAAACTAAAATCTCTTGTAAATAAATGTATTTCATCTTCAAACTCTTTTTTTGAATTCAAATCTTGACTGAGAAGATATGAAATTTTATTGAGAGACGAGTCTTAAAACTAACATTTCTTGAAGATTTTCAAGAGGTTTACAAGATTGATGCGTGGAAGCCTACACATAAGGTAATATTTCTTGTCAATCTTCGAACATTTCATCATTCAAGAAATCAGTAAGAGCAAGGGGGATTTCCACATACAAAGACTTTGAGAAGATTGGTGAAGCTGGAGGATTCAAGAAGTAAGAATCAAGTAAATATTTCATAGAGAGTTCATCATCAAGTTTGTGTACAAGACAAGATTCAAATAATAGATTTATTTTCTCAACATTATTATGGATTCTATGATTGTATGAACTCATGTAATATTTGTCAAAGTATATTAGAATAAAAAAATTCAATGGAAAACGATTAGAGAGTGGAGTAGGCTCCTGTGAGAATGGTAGAGTTGAACCACTATACACTCGGATTAGTTACAAAAGTTTAGGTTTTGTTAGAATCAGAATCTATTTGTGTTTAAGTGCTGATTAAAATCTATAAATTGTGGTGTTAGAGTATTGTAGCAATTGGATTTTTCTAAGAACACATATCTTCTAATTTGTAATGTATCAATTCATTGTAGTTTGTAACTCTTTGGATATTATTTCTCATCAATCTAAGATATTTGCTAATTGTGTAAGTGTATTCGTGATTAATTTCCAATTCAAGCATAAAGTCTCTAGTTTTTGCTATAAGACTTTCACATTGAAAAACTATGATATTTGACTTTGAAAATCAGTCAAATATTTAAAAGGGTTTATTCATCCCCTCCCTTATACGCTATATTCCTAGACAACACACATGTATCTTTATTCCTCGTGAGGCGGCGAGCGTTTTTTAATGAAGCTCCTCTCTTTATTATCTCTTAGATATTTTCATTGTTGTCTCCAACTTTTTCTTTGTAGGAAACCTAAGGACACCGGAGGAAATCACATTTAGAGTCGATTAAAAGTGTTGGATTCCTACAAGGGATCCTTGTTGCCTTTGGAGGAGATTAAAGTGGTGGATCCATGTGAGGGATCCTTCCCATATTTGGAGGAGATTAAAGTGTTGGGCCCCTACATGGGGTCCTTGTCTACCTTTGAGGCGAGGAAAACGTTGAGCCCTACGAGGGATAATTGCCACCCTTCAAGGCGATAAAGAATGATGGGTCCCTATGAGAAATCCTTGTCGACCTTCTAAGAAATTAAAAACTATGGGTCCCTACGATGGATCCTTTCCTCCCTTTGAGGCAATAAAAAATATTGGGTCCCTATCAGGGATCCTTGTTTCCCTTCTATGCGATGAAAATGCTAGGTCCCTACAAGGGATCCTTGTTGTCCTTTGAGGATATTAACATGTTGGATCCTCCTAGATGGGTGGATCTTTTCCACCTCTTAAGTGATTAAAGATGTTATATCCTCATAAAAGGATCCTTGTCGCCCCTCTATGCGATTGAAAATTTTGGATCCTCCTAAAAAGGTCCTCATTTACCTTTAAGGTAATCAAAGCACTTAAACGTCAATGAATGGCCCAAATAAGGCTCCAGGAAAATTATACAAAAACGTCTAAAAGAACACAAAAAACAATTAAGTTAAAGACTCCTAAAAGGAACATTAGTTCTAGCTTTTACAACCAAAAAAAATCCATACGGGCATGGATACATGATAAGCACAAAGGCCGAAAAAAAAAGAACAAGAAATTTAATTATTAGCCATCCTCCAGGATTTCATCCTCGAAGAATACTTCTATTAGGTGGGGATTCTCGGCTTGCCTCCTCCCATTATTGCATCACCAAGAAAACCATCTTGAGCACCTACAACTAAGGGAGATTCTTTGTGCTCTTGTGGAGACGTCTCCTCATCATCTGATCAGTGGTTTTTACACGTTTATTTACCGTTGATTTTAGTAGTCTTTGCTTTATATTGTCAAGTGTTTTACTTCATTCTTCTACATTTTATGTTTTGGTTGTGTATTTTACTGTTTGCAGGCTTAAAGGAATAAACCGAGACAAATCAATGCCAAAAAGTACAAAAAGGGGAGTTTCGAAGGAAGTGAAAAATCAAGCTACATGAGGTCTGACACGACCACCTGTGTCACCTGAAACTGGTCGTGCTAGGATGAAGCGTAGCAAAGAAATTGCAAAAGAGTTGAAAGTCACGGGGCTGACACGGCTCGTGTTAGCAAGTGTGAGATCTGGAAATTTTCAGCATGTTTCTCATCATGATATGCGTGTAGTATTTTGATCATAACTAGAGCTCCGTAACTCGGAATGACGCGGTTCCGGTGGCAAAATTTCGCTAACAAAAAGGGCTACAACTTTGACGAAGAACACAAAGCCAAATTCTGAAGTTAAGGGCTTACACGGCCCGTGTTAATTAACACAGCCACCCGTGTTGATAGGTCTGGGCAGATTTTCAAAATTACGTCAGTCAGTGAATCAACACGGGCACCCGTGTTAATCAACACGGCCCGTGTAGATGGATGCGGACAGAAACTTCACTTTTTGACCTGTTTCAATATGTCCTGTCATTAAGGGTACTTTGGAATTTTTGTGGACACTGAGACTGATACTAATACTATTTAAACGAAGTTTGTGTAAGGAGAGAAGGACTTTTTGGCGAGGAGAAGACAAGATTGAAGATTGGAGAAAACAAGGGTTTGGGAGAGAAGAAGGTCTTCATGAACGGAAGAGATTGAAGATCAACTTTCATCTCAATTCTTGTAATGTATCTATTTTATATTTTGTTTTCTTTGAACAATCACACACTATACCCCTAGCATAATACTCATATTTGTCAAAAAGCCAATTTACTTTTCTGCTTATTTTAATTATTGTTTAGTGACAATTTGCAAACAAAACCCCAACATTAGTTTTTTTTTAATTGAACTATAATTTGAACTCGATATTACTACGCAGTCCTTGAGATCGACATTTGGGGAATTTCCCTATTATTACTACAGAGGCAAAATAGTACACTTGCTATTTTTCCGATCGTGTTTTTGGCGCCGTTGCCGGGGACTGCCAAAATATAGAGTTTTGATTTTAGTTCAATTGAAATTTTGTTACTCGTTAACTAAAAATTTGTTTTTAGTTTTTGTTTATTTGAATTTGATTTTATTATAAAAAAAAGAAAAAGAAAAAAAAAGTCAGATTATTTTTCCGTCATGAATTCTTCTATACTTTGCTACTAACAAATTGTCTGAGTTTTGTAGCTATGTATTGTTTTGACACATTGCCACCTGTATCTCCTGCATGTTGGTCGCCTGATTCAGGAGTCACTTTGGAAGAGGCGACTAAAATTTTTAAAGCATATAAGAGAGAGGTAAGAATCCTTATGAATGAATGTAAGGAAGCTAACTTTTATCCAGATAGGTTTATTTGGAGAAAGTTAGAGTTGGAAGAAGAATATGTGGAACCAGAAGAAAAATGCATAATATCAAATGAAGAGGATGCAGTAAGAATAGAAGAATTTGAGGTAAAAAAGAAATATGGGAAAGAAGAAATAAGGAAACTTGAAGATGATCGAGTTTTGGACAAAACCACAAATTTAACAAATTGTGAAGATGTGGTCACCCAACAAGAAAATCTTCAACAAGAGAGTATCCTCGAAAACTATTTTTACAACAAGGCAGATGAAAGACAAGAAATTGACAAAGTACTGGAAGACATTTATGCATTGTTCAATAAAATCAAGCTAAAATGGACTTGGCAGCAACATCATCAATACTTTAAGTTCATGGGATTGCTACCAAACAAAAGAAAGAAAAAAGATGATGTGTTCTTTGTGTCATATATGCCACCCTGACAAGGGGAATGGATCATCGAGCCATGCGACGTTAAACGAAGCGCTTCGTGGGAGGCAACCCATGCTTTTAACAACTTAGTTTTCTTTTTGTGTTTTCTTGTTTTTTGTTTCAGGAAATAAAAAGGGGGACTTTCTAGTGAATGCAAGGAAGCTGCAGTTAGAGTTGCACTACCCTCTATGGGTCACCCCTCTCGGGCTTGTTCTGAAACATTGGGGCCAATGTTTAGTTCAAGTTTGGGGGAGGATTTACTCTTGCATTTTTCTTTTTATGTTTTTGTTATGATATGTAAAACCAAACATTGAGTTCTTCCCAAATTTTGACCGAAATTTTAATTTTTGTTAAAGAGTTTTGATCTTAAAGAGCGACCGGGAATAATATATAGAGATGAAGGGAGGATTGTTTGAGGACAGGAAGTTCGGAATAATATGACAAGAAGAGGTTTGTTTAAACACCCTTGGTTCCCTAAAAGAAATACGAGTCTAATGTGTAGATTTGCACCATAGTACTTGTCTCCTGAGAAGTACTCCTCGAGTAGTTTATTGATACAGTCTGGCATAATTCAGATTCACATGCATGATGACTGGTTGAGAAAAAAAATTGATAAAGTTGGCACCAGATGATGAAAAGGCGGTAAAAGGCAACCGACTCGCTAAGTTGGGTAACCATCACCCGGTTATTCAGCCCAAAGGAGGTTGATCCCCAAACATCGTCCAAAAAGGACAATAAATAACTACAAAGTTTGAAAATTTCATCGGTAATTAAAAGTAGCAAATGTTGCTCGTTTGGTTCCAGAAAAAGAAAATAAAAAGCCTTGATTCGTCTCATGCATGTGATGATCATTATAAGAAATGCAGTGCCTTAATGTGATTGTTCGAATGAAAGAGGAGGAAAATCGGAAAGAGACTTAAGTGCAAAGCATAGTTGGAGAGGTATCCGAAAGGGGAGCTTAAGGTTTAATGTTCTAGTAGAAACTTGTCGCGTCATGTGAATACCGGACCAATTGTTTCTTGATCAATACAAACAGATATCTCACGTATGAACACCGGTGTGCCTGGAAGGTTATTTTCTCTTGTAATTGTCGCTTGAGGTCAAGCAACAGTTTAAGTTTGGGGGAGTTTGATCAGTGGTTTTTACACGTTTATTTACCGTTGATTTTAGTCGTCTTTGCTTTATATTGTCAAGTGTTTTACTTCATTCTTCTACATTTTATGCTTTGGTTGTGTATTTTACTGTTTGCAGGCTTAAAGGAATAAATTGAGACAAATCAATGCCAAAAAGTACAAAAAGGGGAGTTTCGAAGGAAGTGGAAAATCAAGCTACATGAGGTCTGAAACGACCACCTGTGTCACCTGAAATTGGCCGTGTTAGGATGAAGCGTGACAAAGAAAATGCAAAAGAGATGAAAGTCACGGGGCTGACACGGCTCGTGTTAGCAAGTGTGAGATCTGGAAATTTTCAGCATGTTTCTCATCGTGATATGCGTGTAGTATTTTGATCATAACTAGAGCTCCGTAACTCGGAATGACGCGGTTCCGGTGGCAAAATTTCGCTAACAAAAAGGGCTACAACTTTGACGAAGAACACAAAGCCAAATTCTGAAGTTAAGGGCTTACACGGCCCGTGTTAATTAACACAGCCACCCGTGTTGATAGGTCTGGGCAGATTTTCAAAATTACGTCAGTCAGTGAATCAACACGGGCACCCGTGTTAATCAACACGGCCCGTGTAGATGGATGCGGACAGAAACTTCACTTTTTGACCTGTTTCAATATGTCCTGTCATTAAGGGTACTTTGGAATTTTTGTGGACACTGAGACTGATACTAATACTATTTAAACGAAGTTTGTGTAAGGAGAGAAAGACTTTTTGGCGAGGAGAAGACAAGATTGAAGATTGGAGAAAACAAGGGTTTGGGAGAGAAGAAGGTCTTCATGAACGGAAGAGATTGAAGATCAACTTTCATCTCAATTCTTGTAATGTATCTATTTTATATTTTGTTTTCTTTGAACAATCACACACTATACCCCTAGCATAATACTCATATTTGCCAAAAAGCCAATTTACTTTTCTGCTTATTTTAATTATTGTTTAGTGACAATTTGCAAACAAAACCCCAACATTAGTTTTTGTTTAATTGAACTATAATTTGAACTCGATATTACTACGCAGTCCTTGAGATCGACATTCGGGGAATTTCCCTATTATTACTACAGAGGCAAAATAGTACACTTGCTATTTTTCCGATCATCATCCACTGATAGGTCGTCACAGATAACTTTAAAAACATCTAACATGCCCAGGTCCAATATGGGATATAAGAATGATATATATTCCTTCTCGCACCCGAAATAAGAACCAAAGGTCTCCACCAAGTCATACTTGAACTCTGAAACCTCGCCCTATAATTCATTTTTAGAGCGAAGGGCGTCCTCTAAAGGTAACCACAGAGACTCCTCTTTGGTGGTGATTTACTTGATTTAGTCTAAAAAATGGCCAACTTGTTTGTCCAAGATTCCTTATCCTTTTGCAAGGTCTCAAGCAACTTCTGGATTTTGGAGTAATCCTCCTCATATTTCTTGAGTTTCACCCTCAACTCTTTTTCGACATGGTCTTGTCTCTTTCAATCGACATGTTCAACATCAACTCCCCCTCAACAAGTGGTTATCCTTCATGTGGGTAAGCAAGCTTGGAGGACAACTTAGTACTGAGGGTCTTATAGTCACCAGGGAATTTCTCAGAGAGATGGAGGTAATATTCAGTAAATTGAATGGAGTCAAAACTAAAGTGGGTTCACAAAGAAGGTTGGGGTGGCGGAGCCTCGCCACCAGGGTAGTTTTGAGCACCCATCTACTTTGGGATAGGTGTAACAACTCCTCCATAACAGTCAGGGAAGGATCCCCCTTATACTTATGGTCCTAAGAGTTGGGAGATTTAAGAAGTTATTCTTCAGCCCACTTTTTCTTTCCTTCGACAATTAATCCCTCAGGATGGCTCTGGGGCTTTATATTCTATCATATATCTTCCTCTAGTCCTCTAAAGAAATATTCACCATCTAACATGCAAGAAAATACATAAAGGTTACATAGCACCTGAGGATACCTATAAAATCACCAAATTATTTAAACTTACTAGAGTATTTATAAAGGGAATCATCGCCCTCTCATTCGTGCAAACTTTTCATTCCAATTCATATGCTAGTTAGGGTGGGGTTTGAACGAGGCCTTTCCCAAAAATCCACCTAGGGTTACCTAGCCCTCTTTTCAAGGCCTAATGGCGTAAAATGGGATAAACACCCTAAAAATGAGTGAAACTTCAAGCCCTTGGCACAATATTTCTAATCCCCTAACAAATCCCCGATTGTTAGGAACCAGCTGAGAAAGCGCAATATTGAGGACTCTCAGGACTTCCATTTTAAAGGAGAAAAAGGGAAAATAACCCAATGTCTTTGATGAGGAGGAGGTATAAATAAAAGTAAAGAGAGGGATAGTTAAGAGGGGTGGACATGGTAACCCTTTCTCATGGTGAACAAGCCTCCAAATTGACCAAATCTCCGTCTTCTAAAGAAGAGACGACCACATACGTCCAAAAAGAAAAAAAATCTTCTCCTCGATGGTTTAAAAAGATCCAATATCTTCGACCTCTTTAGACATAATAGAGGGGGAGTCCATTATCTCTTTGTTCCTAGGAACACATAAGAACAAAAAGAAATCACTATCATCATCGCAATTGTTAATAAGACTACCAAAACCCCCAATCTCACAAAATCAAAATTCTACACCAATCTAAAAGTATTTTGCCTAACATCCCTAACCATAGTTGTTACAAAGGTGAAATATAGAAGGAATCAACACCTAAAAATGTTGCGAATAAGGAAGAAGCTGGAGGAAGCTTGTTAAAGACTGTGCGAGCAGAAAAACTAGAAGAAGTTTGCAGAAAGGTGTGTGATAAAAATGATTAAAGAAATGGAAAAAGGGAACAAGGAAGCCTTTTACAAAGGAATTGAAGCTACAAGTGTTCAAAAACTTTTTCAACTCCCTCAAAAGCTTTAAAATAGCTTAACAGGTTTATGACACGTGTGAAGGCCAAGATTGTTTAGCGTCTAAAAATAAACCATTATTGCTTACATGAAATGAAATTAAGTGTTTCCATTTGAGCGATAGATGTTTGACATTCCCAACTGACACACAAGCTAATTAAGAGACACTTGGTAGAGGGCTGATGAATCACTCTTAACTAAGGAACTCTCCTCAACCAAGGAACTTGCCTCCAACAGAGGGACTCACCCCTAACTGCGGGACTCGATCTTAATTGTTGACTCACCCTTAATTTATGACTCACTCCAACCGAGGGACTCTCCTCAACTAAGGGACTTGCCTCTAATATTGAGGGACTCGCCTCTAACTAAGGGGCTCGTCCCTAACTGAGGGACTCACCTTTAATTGAAGGACTCTCCTCAACTAAGAGACTCGTCCCTAATTAAGGGATTCTCATCTACAGAGGGACTCACCCCTAACTATGAACCCCCCTCTAATGGGGTGTTTTGTCAAAATAAACAATGAGTCTAAAAACTTCACCTTTTATAAGCTCTCGTGCTTGTGAGACTGTGTAATGATATATTTGTCAAGGCCCATGACAAGGCGGTACAGAGCCAAGCTTCATAAGAAAGTCTCCCTTGAAAAATGTGAGGGGTTACATGTACATAACAACTGCATCTGTTTGAGGACTTGGGCACGATTTTCTAAGAAGTAAGTGCTCAACAATTTCCCTAATCAAAATGGAGTGGTTACCACTTCTTATGAGCCCCATAAAATAGAGTGGTTAAATTTCAATGCTTCAAATTTTACGTTTAGATATTTGTATTTTTTTTTTAACATATAGAGAGCTTTAGTTTAAACCTAGCGTTTAGAAATTTGTATTTTTTAATAAAACGCTATAATCGGGTTGATTTTCATTCACTCAATAACGAGCTTCAATGGTTCGAATCATACATTTTTAAAGTCAACTTATTTTGTTTTGTTCAAACTAATTTATATTATTTATTTTGCTTATATGTTTTATTTGCGTAGAACTAGCATCACCACGAGTTCTCAGATGAACCAATCCAACCGATCGATTTTAAGACACTGTCTTACAGCCCAACAATTTTTTTTTGGATAGATAGAGGGTCTAAGCCCAAAAGAAAAGACGACTACAAAATAGCATCATTGGAAGCAGAAACCCAATGGAATCAGAAACAAAATAATTAGAAATAAAAGAAGAAACGTTGTTATAAATAACAAAATTCCTATCAAGAAGCGCATGCTTCGCTAAACTATCCGCACAACAATTTAAAATACTAAAATAATTTCTCAAACATGATTCATTATTAATAATTTTTATTCTTCTACTTAAAATCATTCCGATTATATATCCATAAATATATTAGTGTACACTCTACTATGTTATAATAATCTTATAATTTTGAATCAAAATGGACAATACTATATTATAATAATCTCACAATTTTTAATCAAAATGGACAAATTTACCGACATAATAAGAAAATGGTCATGCTAACCAGTGCTTAAAGATATTCTTTAAGCATTCCAAATAAAAAAAAATATTCCTTAAATAAATTATATTCCAATGCATTGAATATAACTTTTTTTTTTTTAAAAAAAAACTTTGTTATTTGTTACTCCCTCTATCTTACCAGAGACGTCCTCTTTAAGATTTTCACAATTTTTAAGATACTGATTAATTGTGTTGATTTCAATAATAAACGAGTGTCATTTATTAAAATAACTTTGTTAATAATAGGTAGTGACTAGTTACATGAATTAAAATACAAAAAATAAGTAAGTTAATGGAAAAAAAAATAAATAATAAATTGAAATTTTAAATGGACAAATAATTTTAGACAAATAAAAATAGAAAAAATTACATCTATTGTAAGACGTAGAGAGTAATAAAATTAGTTATTTCTATTTCCATAAATATAAATGTTGTTGTTTTTTTTTTTAAACTCTTAACAAATGCTCCGTTAACATTTTGCATAGAAAAATAGTGATACTTGTGTGATCATGCTATAAATCTAAATTACTTAAACACACAAATAGGAAAATATGGAAATAAAAGATTGTTATTATTACAATTAACGAAGTGTGAAACCAAAAAAAATAAAATTGAAGTATTATTTTTAAAGAATAAGTTTTCATATAAAATTATATATTTAATGCATCGAGAATTAAAATATTTAAATTTTTTTAAGGATAATTTTTTTAATTAAAAATATTTAAAGATTAGTATAAAATATTAATTAAAAAGACTTTTTTTTAATTAAATACTATAGATTTATGACTTTTTTCTCTAGAAAAAACTGACACCGTTAGATGAATAGACTTAGTATTTAAAACGGACGGCATATTATAATTGCCTCCGCGGGACCCAAGATCGTGTCCTACCAGTTTGAATTCAAATAATCAACATAACGTTACGATTCCGTACCTAAGGTTCGTAACCCAAAGCTAAACCCGAACCAAAATACTACACTACTGTCCCATTTCCAACTTCAAAAATCACACTCTCTCGTTTTCACAAATTCTCCTTTCTCATTTCTGATTCTTCAGCTTGATTGCGTTTCTTGAAGAAAATGTCAAATTACGCTTTTTAATCTTTTACTAGTTGATAATTTCTTTAGATTAAAGATTTTAGGTTTAGTCCTTTTTCTTCTAATTGTTATTGATTTTTTTATTGTTGATGATCATGATGGAGAATTCCTCAATAAGTGGAGTTCATGATTTCAATATGGCTTCAAGAAAAGCTGGAGAAGCAGGTTAATTTTGAATGTTTTCCATAAATCAATCTGTTACGTTATTACTATATATCTTTTGATTTTGATTGTGTTGATGTAACAATGTTGATTGGAATTGTGCAGCTTTGAGACGCTATGAGGCGACGCAGTGGCTAGAAAGTCAAGTTGGTCCTCTTGGAATATCTAAGCAACCCTCGGAGAGGGAACTTGTTTCTTGCTTGAGAAATGGTCTAATTCTTTGCAAGGCTATTAACAAGATTCATCCCGGAGCAGTACCGAAGGTATTGCAATCCAATGGCACTGTATAGAATGATTAATTGCATATTTTGATTAAATGGAATGTTCTGATTGAGAAATTTGACTGTTTGAATACGACACTTCATATTGTGATGTTAATTTTGTTAGATAGTAGATACTCAAGTACCAATGCAATCACTTGCCTGGGATTCTCAGCCTTTGCCTGCCTATCAGTATTTTGAAAATGTTCGCAACTTTATTAATGCTGCCGGAGAATTAAAGCTTCCAGCTTTTGAGGCTTCTGATCTCGAAAAGGTATGTTAGTTATATGTGCCACAGGCCATGTTTTCATATATGTGTGTGCAAACAGTGTAGTTAAATAACTCTAGTGCATGTTGAAATGATAAATCTAGTGCATATTGATATGACTGCTGCGTTGTTGTTCTTCCTGTAGCAGAAATCACAGTCAAATGTGGTAATGCGGCCTCATTGGAGGTTGCATTGTGGTCATAGAGACATTATTACTATCGCGGCTTAGGTCATGACCATTGTTTTAAAAGCCCTGAATAAATCTAGTTGCTTTTTAGGCTTTTTGTGTTTGGTTTTAGATTAGCATGGTTGAACAAGTGTGTTAGGTCATGGCCATTATTTTAAGGACCCTGAATAATTCTAGTTGCTTTTTAAACCTTTTGTTTTGGTTTAAGATTAGCATGGTTGAACAAGTGTGTTAAGTCATGGACATTGTTTTAAAACCCTGAATAATTCTAGTTGCTTTATAAGCTTTTTGTTTTGGTTTTAGATTAGCATGGTTGATCTAGTGTTTTGGTCATTTGTTTGCAGGAGAGTGTAGAGAATGGATCTGCTGGAAAAATTGTTGATTGCATTCTATCACTGAAATGGTTTCATGAGTCCAAGCAGATGAACAACCAGAGTGGACCCAGCAAACGCCTGAAATCTCCTTTAGTTATGCAATCAATTAATAGAATGCAACAAAGAGCCACAACTGCATTACCCTCTGATGCATGCAGGCGCTTGGATTTGTCTGCAACATCTGAAAATAAGCCTCCTGCTGAGAATAATTTTCAAACACGAGAAGGTTCAATTTCTTAATCTTATTAACTCATGTTAATATCTGATCCAGTTATATGATTTTTTTTTTTTTTTTGAAACACTCGGGTTGATTTGAATTTAATTTTAAGCCTTTAGCTGATGGCTAGCAGCATAGTATAATATTAATCACCAGACTTTGCTAGTTGGCATTTTGCACTTTTAAGGAGAATTTGTTCAGAAATATGCAGACCTTAATTGATATGTTCCTTGGCTGTATAATTAAATACGTAGAAATTTAATTAACTCATATTAGTATCTAATTCAGTGATTTGAATTTGAATTTTTTTTAAACACTCGGGTTGATTTGAATTTGAATTTAATTTTAAGCCTTTAGCTGATGGCTAGCAGCACAGTATAATATTAATCACCAGATTCTGCCTGTTGGCATTTTGCACTTTTAGGGATAATTAGTTCAGAATACTCTAGAGACCTTAATTGATATGATCCTAGGCTGTATAATTAAATATGTAGAAATTTACTATAATTTTCACTAGTTATCGAATGGAAAGTTTTTATTTGAAATCACAACATTCAATGCATTAATGAGTAAAAGGTGTAGGTTCCATTAAAAATATTCTTGCTTTTGATTTTATTTTCTTCATTTGCCTTGTCATAAATTTTCAAAACCTAAACTCAAAGAACAAATAGCTGAAAATATTTTTGACTTGTTGTGTACATCATGGGTTAATCTTCTACTTTAATTAATACTTCACCTTTTTCATGATTCACTCATTTCTTACCATTGGAAAAGCAATAAGTTAAGATATTTTGCTCCATAACAGTTGACCAAAAAAGCATGTGTGTGTATATTTTGTTTTGATGTTTATCTATACAGATAAACTGTCCCTATATTCCCAATTTCACTTGGATAATTGTATTCATGCTATTACTTTCATTGGATGCAACAGAAAATATGGAATCACTTGTCAAGATACTAGTTGACCGAATGCTTGATGCCAAAGAAAATGTCGATGGAAAGCTTGTTGCTTCTATTTGTAATGGAGACCTGGTAATCATAAATTATCATTAACATATTGAAATACATTCGCCAGCAAATGAGTATTTTGTCAACCACCTAATCATTACATAGTCTTTACTGCAGGATCCAATAAACCTATTTAATCAGGTTTTGATTAATTGTTGTGGGGAACAGCCATCTACGAAATTCCCTGAGGTTAGTTGAAGATTCGCCAAAGTAATCCTTTTTGGTGCTAATTCTTAATGAGTCATATGCTGTAAACAATGTGAGGTTAAAATAAATAATTGAAAATAAAATCACCCTTGGTTTTTATTTCTGGCTGAAATACGCCCCTGTTAATATTATAATTCTTGATGTATGCTGTTTGTGGTCTTCTTATTATCAAGAGCCAATATTGTGGTCAGAATTTATTTATTGTTTACTATTCTCCCAGGGAAACAATTAATCATGCGGAGGAAACAATTCCTTAATCTATAAGTCATGTTATCAAACCGATCTGTTTTGAGCATTTTGGGTTATTGTCTTATTCCATATAGTAGATTGCATGCTCATTCTACTACGAAAAACAATTTAAATATTTTTAAAAAGATTATTTCATAAAATATTGTGAATGTAGATATGTTTTTTATATTCCAAAGCTTTTCTTATGATACATAACGGAAGACTTATTGGTCTAAAAAACAGTTGCCATTGCTACTAAAGAATTTTATTAAAGAAGGGAATAGCTTACCAACTCATCTCACTACCAAAAGCACAGAGTCAGATGCTTTCTCTGCACCTAAAAGTTTAAAGGTACCATTTTTTTTCTGTAACTTTTCTTTTTTGTTCAAATAAGAATTTAAATTGATCATGTTAAGGACTCTGCCAAAGTTCAACCACATTGACCGCAGATTATGAGAACGTTTGACATGTTGTGTGCTTTCCCTAAAAGAACTTTTAGTTAAACTCTTTTCCCTAGTATTTTCTTTACTACATTTATCTCTAATTTTGAATACTAATTTGGACATTGTACATTTCATAGTGTTCCAGAGCTTGCCTTGGAAAGTGCACATGCAATCACAGGCTTCTCATAGACATACAAAAAAAAGAACTTCAGGTAGGCATATGAGCACTTCGCCATAGGCTTCTACTGCATTTTTGAGATGATATATATTACATACCTTTAGTTTAAGCATGAAACAACCTGCATTTTTGAGACAATGATTATATATTACATATTTATTCAGGATCTTAAGGCTTTGAAGTTGAGAATTAAGAGTGAGTTTGAAGAGATGCAATCACAGGTTCAGAGGTTTTTCAATGATATAGGTGTGCATGGATATTAAGTTTGCAAGCTTCTTAACTTATAGTTTTTAATGATATCATCATTAATGCAACCACAGGTTAAGAGATAGTTTTTAATGATTTTGCGATACTTCATGAACTCAGGAAGTCAAGTAAATGAGATGTCAGCCAAAGCTGTTGGGTATCACAAAGCAGTGGAAGAGAACAGAAAATTATACAACATGGTACAAGATTTGAAAGGTTGGTTTACTTTTAGGGTTAATTGTAATTAAAATAATAAAGGGTCATTTTCTTTTCTTTACCATCCCAGCCTCTAAGTTGATTTTGCCTACCTTTTCGAATTGCAGGTAATATCAGAGTATATTGCAGAATCAGACCTGCGTTCAGGGCCGAATCCAAGAATGTGGTTGATTTCATTGGTGAAGACGGTTCTCTATTCATTTTAGATCCATCAAAAACATCAAAAGATGGAAGAAAATCTTTTCAGTTTAATCAGATTTTTGGTCCAACAGCTGGACAAGGTAGAGTTCTAAAAGCTAAATATTATAGAACTTGTGTTTTTATCTAACCATTACTTCCCCTCTCTATTTTTCGCTCTGTTGAAATTTTACTATTTTGAATTCAGATGAGGTTTATAGAGACACTCAACCATTAATTAGATCTGTGATGGACGGTTACAATGTCTGTATTTTTGCTTATGGTCAAACTGGATCGGGGAAGACTCATACCATGGTAAGATACTTCCTATAAACTTGTTTCAGTTAGACTATAGATCGGTTTAACTTGAATTAAAAATAAGATAAATACTATTTATGTCCTTTGTATTATTTATCTTAGCCATTAAACCATGCAAGAACCAACAATGACTGTTTTACTATATTTGCACACTTATAAGCCGAAACGGTGACTCATCTAATATTTTTCCCATGTGGCAGAGTGGTCCTTCAGGTGGAACATCCAAGGATATGGGGATTAATTATCTGGCTCTTAATGATTTATTTCATATGTCTAATGAAAGGGAGGGTACCATAAAGTATGACATTTATGTCCAAATGGTTGAGATTTACAATGAACAAGTCAGAGACCTACTTGCAGAAGACAAAACAGAAAACAAATATCCTTTGTCATACCCATTATTATTCAATAGGGTCTGAAATAGTTTTTCATTCTGTTGTTCTAAAGAAAAGGTAGGGAAATCTGTTTTATTTTTAGTATTTTGATCTTACTGTTTGGGAGTAGTTTGTCTCCTTAACTAACCTCAAATTAGAGATCCGGAGCTGCAGCGAAGATGGTTTAAGCCTTCCAGATGCTAGATTGCGGTCTGTGAAGTCTACTACCGATGTTATGATCCTTATGAAACTTGGCGAGGTTAACCGTGCTGTCAGTTCTACTGCAATCAATAATAGGAGTAGTCGCTCCCACAGGCAAGTTTTCTAGTGATCTCATTCCTTTCTCTAATGCTTTTGTTTGGTTTAGGAACTTAATGATAAAGCTTTTTGGTGTCTCAGTGTACTTACTGTTCATATTAATGGCAAAGATACAACTGGAAACTCCATTCGCAGTTGCCTTCATTTAGTAGATCTTGCCGGAAGTGAAAGAGTGGACAAGTCTGAAGTCACAGGAGATAGACTAAAGGAGGCACAATATATTAACAAGTCTCTTTCTTGTTTGGGAGATGTGATCACCGCACTGGCTCAAAAGAATTCTCACATTCCTTACCGGAACAGCAAACTCACACTTCTTTTGCAGGATTCCTTAGGTACTACACACTATTGCATATTATGTCAAAGAAAAACTTTGGAGACTCTAATTTGGTTTTTTCCCCATATCACAATATGTTAACGTTTTCTCTGAAAATTTCTGTATTATAGGCGGACATGCTAAAACTTTGATGTTTGCGCATGTGAGTCCCGAAGCAGATTCCTTTGGTGAAACAGTGAGTACTCTAAAGTTTGCTCAGAGGGTTTCCACTGTGGAACTTGGGGCAGCTCGAATAAATAAAGAAAGCAGCGAGGTTATGCAACTCAAAGCACAGGTAAGAGTGTCCACTGTAATTCACAATACAGCTTTTGGTTGCTTCATCATTATGCTGTAAAAGTTGAAGTAAACATGTTTTTCTCTTTTTTTGTATGGATGCCAGGTTGAGAACCTTAAGACTCAATTGGCCAACAAGGAAAATTCTAAACCGATGTTCAATAGAACTAAAGAACCTCGGACTCCATTAGAAAAAACTCCACTGCGACCTCGAAGACTTAGTATTGAAAATAAAAGTGGAGCCAAGTCACCTTCTTACGTTGCTCGTTCAAGAAGACTAAGCTTGGAAGGTGCAAGAACTATAAAAAAGGCATCTGTTGATGTAAACAAAACTTTGCAATTTGACCTAATGTCTCAACAGAAATATCATCCACAGCAAGATCCAAAAGCAGCAGTGTCAAAGCTAAATGGCCAATTGAGCAATGAAAGTTCCATATCAGAGTTGCATGCTGAGGATAAAAGTGGAGCCAAGTCCTCTTCTTACATTCTCCGTTCAAGAAGACTAAGCTTGGAAGGTCCAAGAACTATAAAAAAAGCATCCGCTGATGTAAACAAAACCTTACCGTTTGACCAATTAAGCAACGAGAGTTCCACATCAGCGTTGCATGCTAAAGTTCCTCCAAGTCCTGCAAATATCTATCCGAAGAGTTTGATCGAAGTTGGTAGTGCGCTCCAAATCCACACTCCTAAACTACCTCAAACGCCCGAATCAACACTGCTAGATAAAAATGATTCAAACAGAGTGCCAGGTGACCTTGCTGATTCCATAACAGCAAAGGGAAAAGGGTCACAGTTTAGAAGATCCCTGAGAACAATTGGGAAACTGATTAGTGGCCCTGATAAAAGGTTTTTTTTTTTTGGTGTTTCTAACCTTGTTCACTTTGAAAGATGTTTTCAACTCATTTACTGAATCTTCTAATTTGAAAAATATGCAGAAGCCAACAAACTACGGTTGAAGTGAAGTCACCTACCAAGGGAAGCATTCAAGAAAGTCAGATAAAGTCGCCAGTAGCAACTAGTGAGAGGACAAAAAGGAGGCAATCTTTAACAGGAATTCCATCCGGGCCTAACAATAGGCGAAGATCCTCTCTTGGAGGAGGGAAGCCAGATCCTGTAGCATGTAAGTTAAAACTGCAGAATTGCAATTTTTATTTCTCAATTATACAATGATGATTGCAAAATCATGGAGACCTTTTTTGATCTCTTGGGAAATAAAAAGTACTTATTTGACCTCAAAAGTCATTTATATTGTCAAAAATCATTTTTGAGCCTTTAATATTAATACTAAGTCCGTATTTGTATATGGTTCCATGTGTGTAGATGAGAAGGATGAGAAGGAGAGAAATGCCAGAACGCCTCCTCCTGTTCGTTCAGAAAGCAAGACTGCAAAAAGGTGGCAATAGATGATAAGTGCTTTGACTTGAAGCACACCAACATGCTCCAATTTGGTTGGAGTTTTTCTGTCTTTACATCAACAAAGATACCTTTGTTTTTACAATTTTATTTGGGGGAGGATACTTTAACTAAAATATTACCAAAATGACAAGATACGGTGTAGATAGGTTTGGTAATTTTTGGATTTTGGTGACTTTGTAACTTCTATTCGGCTCCCTTAAAACCAATCACTACCTCAACAAATAATTTATTTTAATTATTCTTTCATCTCCCTCAAATATATTAAAGTTACAAAGTCACCATAAAAGCAAAGTTCCTCAATGTTCTCCTCTCTCTCTCTCTCTCTCTAAAAAAAACTCCAAGGGATCTTACCGTGTAATAATAGTGACATACAAACACATAAATTGAAAATTTCAATTTGATCCCTGAAATTTATAACTTGTCGGGTTGTTTTAACATGGTAGATGTGCCTCAAATTTATATTTGGAAGTCATGTCGTTTTGGGCAAGTCTTAGATTTTTGTTGCGTATTTTACAAAAAGAATTGGGTCATATTCCAGCAAGACTGTGGCCTGATTTACACTCCAACCGGGCGAGGAAAATGCTGAATTATTTTGTAACAGCGCCCACAGATCGCGTGAAAGCGCGTCTAGATCCCTTTCCGTGGCCTAAAGATTTCTTTTGTTTAAAAAGACATGTTTAATGTTAAATATTTTTATTCTTTTCATAATTTTAAAAAATATTTTATTTTTCATTTTTTATTCTTTTCATTGTAATTGTTTTAAAAAGTGATTTTTATAGAAATTTATTTGAAGTAGTTTAAAATTAAGTGATTTTTTAAATTTTGATATTAAAATAAAAATTTCAATAAAAAGATGAAATACCTAAAATAATTAATCAATAATTAAAAAAAGGCAAAACAAACGGGCTCATAGTTAACAATAAATTGGTGCTCGACTTCTCACACATGTTTCTTCTGTTTTAATATTTGATGGACGGTTCTCTTATATTTCTGCCATTGTCTTCTATTTCTGGCACGGCCTATGTTTTCGATTTTGCAGTATGGCAAGCTCTGCATGTAATCGCTTCGCTGCAGTGCCGGTGTTCTTTCGGATAGTTTTTGGAGCCGAGTGTGGCAGTTTTTTTTTTCTTCTGTTTGGAGTCTATAGCCTTTTGTGTTTTGATGTGTGATGGATGGAGTTTCTGGTTGGTGGCCTTCTTAATTGTCGGCGTTGCGTCGTGGCTTCTTGGTCTCGGGTTTGGTTTGCTGGTAATTTTTCAGTCTTGCAATTTTTTGAGTTTGGATAGTTTTCTGGTGCAAGAGTAGTTTAGGTGTGAGCTTTCTTAGTTGGACAGTGATTATTTTGGGTTATTCTGATAATATTTTGTACTATTGTTTGGATATTGGCATGTCTCATGCCTTTGTGAATCTTAATAAACTTCTTTAGTGTTTAATACAAAATAAAAAAAAACAAGTCACCTATAAATTGTGATAAGTGTTTGGTTTGGATATTATTAATTATAGTGATGATTTCATACATGAGAAAGAATAAAACATTGATGTATGTAATGTACTACTTATCTATCTATGTAGCGTAGCGCTCTTTCCTTCGTACTAGTAGTTGATAATAACGGTTAGTGGTCCCTGTGGAAACTCCCTAACGAGTCACATGTGTATAAATTCAATAATATCTTCACATTCACAAACTCAGTACGCAACTCTCGAGAATAACGTTAGCACATGTCACAAATGTCACATACATACTTTTGGGTTCCATGAACCAACTTTGTGATGCACTTGTTGTGATGCTAGTTAGATTTTTCAATAATGTATACATCACTAGTATTATATACAAATCGTTTATATAATAATTTCATTAGTTGTTGTGTGTTAAGATGATACTCCTACTAATTAGTGAGAAAATTTTGGAATTTCACTATACAAGAAACTCTGCCTTCTGGCTTACAAGCTCAGAATCAAACATAGCCTTTCATTATCATGTCAGCTTTGCACTGCTGTGATGCACCATCTATCAGATTCCTATATGCCCTTTAGTATTTCAATTTATAAAATGGAAATAAGTTAACCAAACAAAATCTTGCTAACTCTAGAAACAAATGTTAAAGGATTCAAAAATAAAATGTTGTATAAAAAAATAATATCATAAAATCAAACACATTTTTTAAAGTTCCATTTGGATTGTTTTCTGTTTTTATGTTCAAATTTCAAAAATTTATATCAATTTTTTATTTTGAATTTTAAAAGTTTCAAAATCCAAAATTTATTTTAGTTTGAATTATGAACTTTTTATAAACTGAAATCATTTTAAACAAAAAAATAAATATTCAAGATAAAACATATTCAAGTTTAAACTTTTATTGCAAAATAAATAGAATATTATAAATATATAAAGTATATGTTTAAAAATTGTATCGCAAAATTTTTAAGTTTATCCAACATAACTCAATACCCATTAACAATTACATTGACTTCATTGATCAATTTTTGAAGTTTATCCAACATGACTCAATGCCCATAATAATTACATAGACTTTATTCATCAAATTTTGAATTTTATCCAACATGACTCAATGCTCATAATAATTACATAGACTTCATTGATCAATTTTTGAATATTTTACATCCAATATGACTCAATGCCCATAATAATTAGTTGAAGTTAGACCAAAATGAAAGAAAAAACACCCTTCTTTCTTTAATAAACATTACACTAGTATTGTTTGGCAAACACCATAACCTAAAACCACCCACTTTGGACAATTGAATCTGAATTCAAAGTAAACAATGTTCCATATGTATTAATACACAAATATTAGAATCACAATTTGCTACTCTAAATTACACATCCTAGTATCCACAACATATTGCACTAAGAACTTTCCAACTTGTCACTATATGCATAATAAGAACACTTCAAAAATAAACAATAGTATCTTTATACATTAAAGAATGAACAACTAAACCGTGGAATGGAAACATTCACTGTGATTGGTGTTGAAGATTCAAATTCAATCTCAAAACAGTGTACTCATAAGCTCTATGCAACCTTTTTCTGAATCTTCTAAGGTCTAATTTAACATTTTGGCTATCAAGATAAATCTTCTTTGTATATTCCCACCCTTTGTTTGTAATGCTATCAGGGTCACTCAAAATAGGATCACTTTTATCATATCTCTCATATAAAGAACTTTCTTTAGGATGAATTTCATATCCAATGTATTTCAAACCAAGTTTTCTTGCAGGCTCACCATAGTAAGTATCTGCAGCCCAATTAGTCCCAAGAGGAACAACTTGAATGAACACAGATTTAGGTTTCATGAACATAAAATGTGTCATTGCAGCTCCATGAACACCAATCATCACATCACTTTCATTTAGTACCCTATAAATCTTCGCCAATTCCGAAGTTTTCTGAGGCTTTAAAACCGCGACTTGAAATCCAATTTCTTCAGCCATTTTCACTAACAAATTCTCATTGGTTATAGCTCTTGAACCACTTCTAGAGACAATAACCAATTTCGGTTTCTTCCACGCAATTTCTTGCACTCCTTCTGACGGAGATAAGGAGTTTTGTTGTTGTTCCCTTTCCTCTTCGCGAATAAGTCCTTTAATCCGAGGCGAATAAGCCTTATCCATAAGGTTTCTGAAATCAACAATGCTCTTCTTACCTTCCATCAACGACGAATCCACGGCTAGCTCATCATGGATTTTGAGGCCAACAATTGCTTCACTGAAACAATGAGTCCGGTTATCTTTGCTAAAATCTATTGGAGGAAACTCCGATAGATGCGAAAGAATGTCACCGTATTTCATGATCCACCAACTATGATATTCAAGTATCACAAACACAACCTTCTTGTTGAAATGCTGAGAAGTGATGTACAAAGGTATAATTCCGTCGTTGAATTCGTGATAAACGTTCCCAGTGTATCCTCCATTAGAGAAGAACACTGCCGGAACATCATGTTGAACATCACATTTTCGAACTCTCCGCGAATCCACTTTCTTCGAAACAAGATTCAATTCATCAATTGTGTCCATCACACTTGTCTCCCATTTTCTAGTATATGGCTTAATCTTCTCTAATTGAAGCACTTGATCCTCTTTATCTTCACCTTTTCCACCATTAACCTTCCTTGAAACATTATTTTTGTTTATAGAATTGTAGAGGAAGATCGAAGAGGAAGAAGAGTCTGTTCTTATATCACCTTTCATCACACAGATATCAGAACGATAACCAGTTCTGTCACAACATATAGTTCCTGTAGAAACCGAAGAACATGTAGAAGCTTTCACATCAACACCGTTTTGGTTTGCATCATTTTCAGGTCCATTAGAGTCTGAAGAAAAAAACAAGAAAAAACATCAACACAAAGCAAAATAAGAAAAACAACAAAATCTGAAACAAGTTTTGGATTAGAGATGCTTACATAGAAGAGATAGAGAGAAAGAGGGACCAAGGAAGAAAGGTGCGAAGACGTAGCAACAAGAGAGAAAGGTGATGAGGAAGAGAAAAGAGAGAAGCTTAGGCTTTGTTCTCTTGTAGTAAACAGAGGTTGAACATGAACAATCCATGAGAGGAATATGTGATTCTTCATCTTTGGTGGAGTCTGAAGATCTTTTACGGTGGTGGTAAACCATTTTGTTGCTGTTGTTGTTGTTGAGAGAGAAAGAGAGAGAAGAAAGTATAGAAGTTTGGTTTGAGTTAGAGGTGAGAGTTTTATTTGTGGCTTGTGGTGGTGGAAAAGAATGGGAAAGAGAATAAAAAGGAAAGTGGAAAGAAAGAAAGAGTTTGAAAAGTTTCAAAGTTGGGGGAACTCGGTTTTCTATGCTGTTGTTTGTATTGCTTGAGAAACGAGACACGCTCACAGCACAGCTATGAGCTTTTAGTTTACGTTATTTACTATTTGATTGATTCATATCTGGTTGGCTTGGTGTCTTTGCTCTAGTCTATTCACGCGCAGAAATGTAAGACTTTACTTTATTCTCATTATGACTTGGAAAGCAAGAGTGTGTATTTCAAAAAATAATTCATTTTATATATAATATATTTTTGCTTCTTCAAAAAAATATATCATTTTATATTAACAACCCAAACCGAAAATGATATTTATTTTATGTTTTTTTGTTTAAAAAAATTATGTTGAGTATAAATTTTATTTATTTTGAAGGGTAGAAACAGGGGAGGGAGGAGCTAAGGCCCAGCTAGCCCGGGCGCTTGTCCGGGCTCAACCCCTATTTTCTATATACTCCCCACAATTTAATAGTCGATTTTTAGACAAAATCAGGGGCAAAATTAGTAAAAATAAGGTGTGAAAATTAAAACAGGTGAATAATTAATGGTGTAAAGTTTTTGTCCAGGCTGTATAAAATTCCTGGCTCCGCCACTAGGTAGAAAGACATCAATATTGATGAGTTGAATTTAGTAATTATGGAAATTTTTAGTAGTTATTATTTGTTTGTCTCATAATATAAAAAGATATTTATATTAAAAGTGGAATAAATATTTAAGATTTTTTTTCTCATTCATCACAAAAACAAATTAAATAAATGATTATTCATGTAAAATGAAGTTGTTGTGTCACTAGTATTTAATAAGATATTTTATTATTGTCTAATGCATTGAATTTCTTGATCGTTTAACTAAAGGTTAAGCTTTACTTTAATCTTTTATTTAATAAATTTTCATTTTAAGTCTCTCATCACGCTATGTTAATTACATCGATCATTTTTATTAAATTTTGTCAAAAACGGTTAATTTAGACATACATGACACTCCAACTAATATTACTTTGGTTGATATGAAATTATTTTAATTGATTGGGAATATTTTGTCATAATATATGAAGCAACCTTCTTCTCTCTTTCCCAAAACTTAGTCGTCATCTCTCTCTCTCTCTCTCTCTCTCTCTCTCTCTCTCTCTCTCTCTCTCTCTCTCTCTCTCTCTCTCTCTCTCTCTCTCTCTCTCTCTCTCTCTCTCTCTCTCTCTCTGAAGAAGTGAAACATCACCATTAATAACATCAACAAAACCTTAACCTAGTTTTATGCTTTTGTTGTAGGAAATCACTGTCTCTCTAATTTATATTCAAAAATCAAACATCTTCATTCCAAACCTACTCTTATTTATAGCAAGCATCAAATCTATTATTTTGTGGAACTTACATTGTAATTTGTGTTAGGGTTTGTGCGGTCTTGTCTATTATGAACCTCTCTAATATCATCTTGATAGAAGAGTTTGGTGTTTCTATTGAGTTGTAAGTTTTGTGTTCATTCATAAGCTTTTAAACATTGAATGACTCTGTTTTAGAAGTGTGTCTTCTAATATTTGTAATTGATCATCACGATTGTGATTGAGGGGGATTGAGGAGGGTCTCATACCTAGGTGAGTCTTAGGTTGAAGTTAGCACGGGTAGTGATTAAGTGAGAAATTTGTAAACCAGGTGTAGTTTACGTGTGAATCAGAGTTTGTTTGCATAATACTTTGAATTGATACTATCATAGTGGATTTATCCCTGGCTTGGTAGCCCCCTGAGTAGGTATTGTTGATACCAAACTGGGTGAACAGTTACTTGTGTTCTTTAAAGTTTTTGCACTGCACTTTTATATACCTTGTCATTGTGTGTTGTTTAGAGATCATTGTCTTGACATCTCTTAGGACATCTAAGATCTAAACACCAAAATTTCAATTGGTACCAAAGTCGGCATCCTGCTCCAACTCTAGGTGAGATTCGGGGAAGATACTTTCTGGTACAATGGACAAGGAAGGAGGAGGGTTCTTGAATATACCACTTATCTTGATGGAACCAACTATGACTATTGGAAAGCTCGCATGGTGGCTTTCATTAAGTCCATAGACGGCAAGGCCGGGAGAGCTATTATCAAAGGCTGGAGTCCTCCTAAGGTTGAAGACAAAGACAATAAAGTGACTGTCAAGGATGAGGCAGACTGGGATGAAGAAGATGATACAAAATCCCTGGGAAACTCCAAATCATTGAATGCCTTATTCAATGTAGTGGACAAGAATATCTTTAGACTGATAAGTGGTTGTAGTGTTGCCAAAGATCTTGGGAAATCTTGAAGACTGCACATGAATGAACCTCCAAGGTAAAGATGTCAAAACTTCAACTTTTTACCACTAAGTTTGAAAACTTAAGAATGAAAGAAGATGAGAGTATTCAACTACTTTGGAAGTTTAATGTCAATTGGAAGATTAGGTTTTATGTACTGTCATTTTGGAAGTTTATGCTACTTGTAATGTCATTTTGGAGACTATGTATTATGCTAGATGTAATGTCATTTTGGAGACAATATTTTATGCTACTTGTAATGTCATTATGTTTTTATCCTGTTTTGATTCAAACTAATTCAACTCAACCATAATTCATGGTGAAGGTTAACATGGTGATGAAGTTAACTTTCTAGTCCATCATAATGAACAATTAAAATACATATTATAATAGGTTAGTAAGTTTTCTAATAATTTCTACAATTAGCCAATAGATTCAATAATTACATTTGCATTTTCTATAATTTACATAAACACCCCAAAAGTTATAAAATTATTTAATTGTCTAAATGAGTATTATAAAAAAAAAATTTACATTCATTCATTATTTTATCTATTCATAAATATGGTACTTTTTAATGAATAATCATGTTTTGTTGTTTTGATTGATTATTTTGTTGTGCATCTTAAAAGAGATAACTTACCTTTTTTTTTAATTATTCATAAAGTTACAATTTTTATTTTGCTGGACATCTGTTTAGATTGATAGATTGAGTTGACTTATTAATTAAATAGCAGTTACAACTTACAAGGGACTATTATCCTTGCATTAGCATTTGGATTTGCAAAAGAGTGATATATATGATATTTGTATCAATTAACTATTATCCTTAAAGAGAGTTAGAACTTACAAGGGACTATTATCCTTAAAATTTAAAAATTAACAATTTTACAAAACTTGTTTGTATCAATTAACTATATATGTATGATATTTGAAAAAAAAATTAATAGAATTTAAATATAATTTGTGATAAATATTAGGGTCTAGTTAAAAATATATGTTAATATGAAAGTGTAAATAGTTGTTTCTTTACTTGAATAGTAGGTCACCCATAACAAATCTTAACCATTGAATTTGTTTATTATTAAATCTATGGTTATTTTAGTTGTTCTCCATGATGGAGAAATAACTTAACTTCACCATATTATCCTTCACCATAATTCATTATGCATCAACATTACATGTTCATCTAATTGAGATAAACATCAACATTACAATACAACATTCATGCTAAAACTTTGACACCAAATCTTGTTGTTCTCATTCATTTCAAATCAAACATTTTGCTCACATAAGTACTACAACAATTCCAAAATAATACAACATTCATGCTAAAACTATGACAAAGTAAACCCAAGAACATAAGTACTACAACTAGAAGAGCTAATTTCTTCCTTGTGTTTTGCAACTTGTTCTTCAAATCTTCCATCTCCTTGGAACTAAATCTTGACCCAAATTCTTCCTGGATTTGCAGTAAATTTAGAAACGAACACCTTCATTGACAGATCGTGTCCATATTTAGGAGATATTCTAGCATTAGATGACATGCTATTCTTTGAACTTCCAGCCATTACACAGAGAAAGGAGCAAGAAGAGATAGCTATCTGAAGAAAAAAAGCGGCGGAGGATTGGAGTTTGAAGGAGGGAGAAGAAGACGATAATCCCAAATTAGGGTATTAAGGTTATGTTGGGTTAAACAATGAATTTAATGGAAAAATGTTTTTATAAAAATAAGTAAATCACAGATGGAATTAATATTATGTTACAACGTGTCAATGCCACGTATGCTGATTGGATGAGTTGGTTTAATGAAAGACCTAAATAGTTGAATCTTTAAATGATAAGGTGGGAATCTTTTTTTTTTGTTGCGGGTTTTTTTTTTCAAATATCGTCTAAATGGGAGGGACAAATTAGCTATTAACCATTTTTTTTTTGAAAGCAGAACTGTTGAAACACATCTTTACACTTAGTCTCACATCAGTAGATTTAGGATATGAACACCACATCAATACTTATAAAAGAAAATGCAAGCGTTCTTAAAATTTAATTTAAAATGTCTTCATTTAAGTTAGACGGGGCCTGCATTTACAAGGCCTAATTCACTCAAAAATGAAAATGACATTTTAAAAATATTATCTTATTAAACAAATAGGAGATTAAAGTAAATTTCGGTTCAACTTGTTTGGCCTGCCAAACCTCTACTTTTGATAGGTTGTTTCGATTGGATACCGGTTTTCTGGTCATTTTATCGGTTCAACTATAGTTCGGGTTTTATTGATGTTTGGGTCGTACATAGGTGCAGTTCTCAATTTAATCGGTTGAACTGGCCGATCAGATCCGATTTTTATTACCATGCTTATCACAATTCAAACTTAAATAATATTAGGGGTAAGTCTAGAAGAACGATCATAATCCATAGTCTTGTCTTTTTATTAACTATTAAATCTATTTTTAAATCTACATGAAACAAAACTTTTACGATCACCTTAGATAAGCATAGTTGCAGTAAGATTTGGTAATCACACTTCTCCATGTGGGATCGATACTTTTTACTACTTGACACAATCGTGCACTTGCAGTTCACACAAATCACTGAACTCGGGAACATACTTCGCATTGCGTAGAAGGAACTCATGATCATTGAATATTTTAAGTTTGGTCAAACCAACATTGTGAACCTTGCAAAACTAATTGTTACTAAGTCAAACGACTTCACCATATTCAAACTTCAAAGTCTTAAAGTATTCTTTCATTATGCACATGTGATAAGACCATTATGAGTCAAAGGCCCAACTCTTTTGAGTTTCCAAACTCGGACACTAGAAATGAACCAATACTCTCATAACTATTTTCATATGAAGAAACTATAATTTAATTAAAACATTCACTGTCCTATCTATTTGGAGAAAACTTATTGAAGTGACTAGTTTTCTTACAAATAAAGATTTTTAACCTCGACTTATCAAACCTATAGATTTAGACATCCCTTTATGCTTGTCGCACGCTCGCGAAAAATGAACAGAGTCGCCACCAATATATTTATCCCATAAGGGAAAGGAATATCAGGAAACCTAACAAAGGAAGGAACAGGGTCTTGCGACCAGAGAATCAAGGTACGGGAGTCGGTTACGCAAGGGGAAGGTATTAGCACCCCTCGCGCCCATCGTACTCGATGGTATCCACCTATGTCTGTTTCTATCTAAAGGGTGTATAACTATGTCTATGTCTAAATGCAAAATGAATGCAAAAGAAATACGGGGAAAAGAAGGAATTATTTACAAGTGTGCTCGTTCAAGCCCCGCGACTTGATGCCTACGTATCCTTTTCAGGAATCAGAGCGCCGTAGTTCGGCTCCATATTTTCTGTTTGTTTTTTGTGTTTTTTAGTTGGGCGGAGTTAACGTTCGCGCTCTTGCACAAGGGGACAGCCTAGGATGCAATGGAGCGGAAATAACGGTGCCCTTTAAGAAAGCGAGAGAAGAGAGAGAGAGTTTGAGTGTTTCGAGGAAATCCCTTAAGCAAGGGAAACTCGAGTTACTCTTTGGTTTGTGTTTTTTAGAGGTTGGGAACTTACGCCTGAATGGAACCCTTAAGCAAGGGAAACTCCAAGCACTCGAACATCCCTTAAGCAAGGGAAGTTACAAGTTTCCATTCCCTTTTTATTAGTCAAAATATTTATTAGTCATTTTTTATGCGTTTTCTTGGTATTTTTTAATGGGAGATTTATTCAAGTATTTTTAAATGGATTAAAGTTGAAAAAGAAAAAGAAACTAGCCTAAGTAAACTAGCCTAATATGAATGGGAATTTCTACCTAATATTATCATGGTCTCTACCTAAGGTTAGGGTTTAAAGAAAGCATGAAAAATAAAGCGGTAAGTAGAATATTGAAAATGGCATGAAAAGAACAAGTCAAAATATAGCACAAAAGTGAATTAAAAGTACTATTATTTTTATGGTGTTTTTATGAAGGAGAAATCAATTAAATGTCAAAATTAAACTAGCCTAAAACCTAATTAAGAAGCTAATATTTTTAGTGATCGTTTTTATATGACAAAATATGTATTAAAGGTCTAAAAAGATGGTAGAGAATTAGTTTTAATCACCAAAAAGAAATTGAGAAAAATCTAATTAACCTAAATAAAGATGATGGGAACAAGGGGTGTGAATAATATGTTGGTGCAGTTAGTAACATGGGTGCATGGCCCAGGAACTGGCCCAAGGATAGTTTTTGTTTGATTTTTCTATGGCAAAAAGAGTAACGATGGGTTTATGGGGGGTGCAGTTAGCAGTAATGGCCCAGAATGAATTATATTGATCCAGTTATTTGTTAGTATTCAGAACAAAAACAATTGAAAAGAAAAAAAAATAAAAATAAAAATAAAAAATAACGAAATTAAGTCTGAAAGGGAATTAGGGTTACCGGATGCGACGATTAACCTTCTCAAAACGGAATTCTCTTCTCAAGGGCGACGGCGGTGGCTACTCGTTTCTTCTCCGATGATCCCCTTCCGCCGCGACCTGCGAAACACAGCAAGCTCCGCTCCCTCTCACCTCTTCTCCGTCTCGGTTCTCAAACTCTCGCTCTCACTCGCTCCACCCTCGCCTCTCTCGTCTCTGATTCAGAGTCGCGTGGTGCTCGAATCGCGTGGATGACGATGATGAAGGCTCAATGATGATTGGTGCTCTTGTTGTTGTTACTAAGGTTGAAAACGCGTTGCGATGACGGAAGAGGTTGGACGCGGTTCTGATTGATGAGGATATACTGAGACGATACGAAGATGTGTTTGTTACTGCGTTGCGATGAAGATTGAAATTGATGACGAGGTTCTCTCATTCCTCTTCAGAATTGTGATTGAGGTTGGTGAATCGACCGAGAAAGATGAAGGCTGAGGTGTCGTTGGAGATGAATGATGGCTTCTGAGATGATGAAGATTGAATGCGAAGATTCGGAGAGTTTGTTACATCCTTTTCGGTGAGCTTCTTTCCCAATTTTCTCTTTCGTTTTTTTTCTGTTTTTGATAATTCTTCCTCTCTTCTGATTTTCTTGCTTCTTTTCTGTTGAGGATGATGATGGTGATGGGATTGAAGTGTGGCGAGGAGGATGATGAGTTTGAAGTAGAGATGAAGAGAATGAGAGATGGTTCTGAACGGTGGTCAATGGTGACGGAGGGGAAATTTTCTGAAGCGTGAAGGTTGAGGGATGAAGATGATGATGTGATGAAGAATGAAGGAGATGAGAAGAAGATGAGAGGAAGATGAGAGGAAGATGATGAAGAATGATGGTTGAGAGATGAATCGAGAATGGAGGGAATGGCCTGAACTTTTTACTATGCACTTCTTCTTTCAACGTTTGCAAGCGAAACGATGAGGAAGCTTGTGCTTTTTCTTCCGGTCCCTTGTAGGTAAGTGAAATTGTTCTTTTATATGTGTAATGATTGGATCATGATGACGAATCCTTGAGTGTGGGACTCGGAATTACAACTTCCACTAGATTTTCTAATTTCTTGAATGTGGGACTGTGTTAGACTATTAGTTAAAATTCTGTTATATGCTAGTTTGAAGTTAAAAACAGTTAGGAGAGGTTATAAACTGTTAGTAAGGGATGGTTCAGTTTGTAGTTGTATGTTAAAAGCTGTTAGCTACTTGCTGTTAGGGCATTCTTCTTATTTCAACTGTAGAATCACAACGTGAATGGGTCTGTACAAGTCGGGCAGCTAGTATGAATTATAGGTATGCCCTTTTGATATGTGGACTTGTATGAAGTGGTTTTGAATTGAATGCAGTAAGTATTTTTACACTGGAATGTATGTTGAATTGTATGTTTTTGGTTTTGACTAGTTTTTGGACTCTTGTATGTTTACAGGTTATGATTTTGGTGGACAAGGAGCATAGTGCAGAATTGCTGCAAGTATTTCAAGCTTTTGACACGGTTTGTGGATGTCGGTTTGAACTGAATGTATGACTGATGGTTTCAATGTGAACCGAATCTGATCCATTAGCACATGTGCAGGGCTGTAGCTTCCTTGGTGATGACGGGTGCTCGGAGTTGGAAATGGGACTGCAGATTAAAGGCCGAGACCGAAATTGTTGCGAGGTGAATGATAGTCTTTTTCGTTTATGGATTTGAATTTGATAGCCTTAATAGAATCCTGTTAGTTCCTGTACTAGATTGTTAGAATGTGGTTAAAGGTTAGTTATTTGCTGTTAGATGAAGTTATGGAATTCTGTTTGGGAATTGTTAAAAGGTCTAAGAGGTGAGTTATGGAAGATAAAAGGAGGTTAGGAAACAGTTAGAGATTATGGTTGAGGTTAATAAGTAAGAATGAGGACTGAATGTGTGGTTTTGGAATGAATTGGGATGTGTATTGAATGGTTAGTGATTCTGGTTATGTTAGTTTGAAACTGTTTTGAATGAATGGAACATTTATTCTTGGTTAATGATGCAGGTTTGATGTTGATATTTGAATGATGACTTGATGTAGGTTGGTTCCTTTTTCGAATGCAGGACAGACTGTTCATCAGAGTTTTTGGAGCACAGTGAGAGTGGAATATACGGAGTGTCTCGAACCGACTTTGTGGCTGCACCTGTTGGTTTCTCTTGGCTGCTGTTCATGCGTGTTATGTTGATTTTCAGGCAGTCCTGGTTCAAACAAACTTTACTTGGCACGCACAGCTTTGGTGCGTATTGTTCAAAGCAAACTGAAGGCAAAACAGAAACATGGTGGTATTGAAATCTCATTGGAAATAGGTTTTAGGATAGTGTACAACCTTGGTCAACTGCGGTCAAAATATGATTTCTTTTGTAATTTCCAATTTCGATCTTTTTGTAATGTATCTTAGAACTATATGATGGATCCTTAACCCTTGTAATGAAACTTGGTAAAGTAGCAGGATTTTGTTTGTAATGGAACACATTTTGCAAATGTTTTTTTTCATGAATGAGATTGTGATGACGTGGACCTTGGGGATGCATAAGTCAATTTAAATCTCTCCTCCAATGCTTCGATTTTGAATTTCAATTTTCTTTCACTGAAAGGAAACGTGTGAAATGATCCACCAAGTCCCAAATGAGTAGTGTATCAATTCATGAGTAGTGTATCAATTTAAACGAAACCACTTGATTGCCTTTAATGAACTCCACGATATTTGCAATACTTCTGCCAAAGTCTTTCATTGAGAAATCCAAGCAAACATTAATTGAACTCAGACAACCTGTACCACAAGTGAGCACAACAAAACCCTTATGAAGATAATGAGATTTTGGCTCAATAGCGTCTAATTGAGAAGAGGGAAACCCGACATCTTGTATAATAAGTAGCAATAGAGGATCCTTAATCAACAAGACTTTTGATCCCAAGCCAAATTTATTTATTAATGATGCATGATATGTTGATGTCCTAATGGGAGGTATGTACATGAGATTATGAAATGCATAAGCCTAAGCCAGATAAAAATAAAGGGGTAGGACAAATTTGGGGTATGACAGCTGCCCCTATTTAATCGTCTTAAACCTGAAGGTGAGATTGGCGTTAGCCTTTCGAACATTCAAGGTTTAAGAAGATTAAATACCAAAACCATAAATTTGTCCTAGAGAGAAGATGGGGTAAGTGTTATCCTTATTTTTGTTTTGATATCTGCTGGGGAAAGAGAAATTTTGTTTTTTCTGGTGGAATGATTTATGGATGTTATGGTTGAATGAGGAAAGAGGACAATGACTTGATGGGGATTGGGGATTGGTTTTATAGTAAGAAATTATGGATGAATTGGTGATTGTCAGGCGAGAACTGACTTCACCATAAAATATCAGACGAGGACTGAAAATGAAAGAAATGATTTGCCAGGGCGAGGACTGGACTTTGAAAAAGGGTTTGCCAAGGCGAGAATTGGACTTTGAAAAAAGTTTGCCAATGCGAGAATTGGACTTTGAAAAAAGTTTGCCAAGGCGAGAATTGGGCTTTGAAAAGAGTTTGCCAAGGCGAGAATTGGACTTTGAAGAATGATTGCCAATGCGAGAATGGGCTTTGAAAAAAGTTTGCCAAGGCGAGAATTGGACTTTGAAAAAGTTTGCCAGGGCGAGAACTAGACTTTAAAAAAAGTTTGCCAAGGCGAGAACTGGACTTTGAAAAAAGTTTGCCAAGGCGGGAATTGGGCTTTGAAAAAAGTTTGCCAAGGCGGGAATTGGGCTTTGAAAAAGTTTGCCAAGGCGGGAATTGGGGTTTGAGGAGATTTGTGATGTAGTAGCAGATATCAATCGGAGTTTGTAAGGACAACTTTTTATGTGGGGAAGTACCGCCGTCTTGATTGAGTGTTGATTTGTATTATCTGGCTTATGCTTTGTATGCATGTTTGAATTTTTCTGTGGCGTAATGCTCCATTTTGATGGATATGCTATGCTTTTGAGGATGCAATGTTATATGCAATGGAAACTATATGCAAAGTGCCAAATAAAGGCATTAGTGATAGAGAAGCAGGCTCATTGGGGTCCGCTGCTTATTTTCTTGAGACGCCGTTGTGAGTGGGCGTTGGAAACCTTACAGTACCAAAGATTATTGGCAACTACCTTGAGGGTTGGAATGTAGCTTTGTTGGGGAGGAAGTGACTTCATTTGACTTTCCCTACATCTTGAACTGCTTGGGGGTGGTGAGCTTGAGGAGATTCCCTCGATTCACCATACTAAGGGTGAGAAATCCAGATAAGGAGACCCGGTTGGGGAAGTGGAGCAACTCCCATGAGAAATAAACTCATGTGCTTGGGGAGAAACCATAATTCCAGGAGAAATAAACTCCTATGATTGGGGAGAGACAATACAACTCAAGATTGTGCCCCAAGCGCGGGCCATGAAGGAATTTGCCCCAAAGGATCCTTGGAGAGATTTATCAAATCTCGACGTAACTGCCCCAGATTGGTTGAACTTAAGAGAGATTCCTCGACTTGATTGCCCCAGATTGATGGAAGCTTGGATGGATGCCTCAGTTGACAGAGTCTTCACACAACTTGCCCCTTGGAGTAGTCAGCCTTTGAAGTGAATGGCTCATAGAATCGATCAACTCTTTCTGCAGTTGTTCATTGTTTGATCTTCCTTGATGTCAAGTATTTATTCACAAGTAAAAGATGGTTGTTTTGAAGATGATAATCCTAATGCAATGTTTATGCTAGCTTCAAAATCAAAATTATTGAAATGATGTTTTGACATTCAGTGTTTGAATTATTCGTCATATCGATATCGACATAAATGGTAAGCAAACATCTAGGAGTCAGTTTTACGCAACTTGGTATAGTATGCTCTTGAAACAAACCCTGCTTCAATTAGGTCTTTTAAGGGTTGTAACGCGGCCTGGTTCACGGTTTTAGAAAGAAAGGATTTAAGGCTCAAAGTCTAACCTAACCCACCCATTCTTCGTGATGTTCTCCAGTCCTAAGTTCAACTTAACCTGATACGAGCGTTCATCCTTCAAGAGGAGTTTGAGATGATTGAGGAACCAATGAAGTCTTCTCGGACATGGCAGTCACTCACTTTCTTTTTTGGTGTCTGATCACACAACTTTCTTCCTTTAATGAGGATATTTATGTTGTAATTCTCGTTTTTCGCTTCTGCTTTGCCTTTCTTTTTTGTTTCCCTAACTTTTGCCTGGACAAATTCTTTTGAATTTTATTTTGGAGTCCAGCGGGATGCCCTAATTTTGCCTAAGTCACTTGTTTTCAAGTTGTTGACTTAGCGGGCTCTTTTCTTTTCTCTTTTTCAATCCTTTCTTTTTGAATAAGTCGTGTGATCCTGAATCTCTGACTTGTGGGAGTGATTGTGACTGCCTTATTCTCTGATTGACGAGGGATTACTATTGTGGTATTGACTTTTCTAAACCTTTTGAAGGATAACCATTGTTGTATCCTTGGATGCAAACTCTTGATGAATTTTGATTGCTCGATCAGGTTAGTTGAACGCTACCCTGCCCCTGGGTTAAATGAGAGGTTTTTTTTTTTTGTATAGAAAAGAAACTCCTACTTCAAGGCTCAAAGGGGTTAACGAGGGTCTATCTCCCTTATATCTCCAGTGTTTGGGGATTTGGAACAATGCCTGTACATCCTCAGCGGGGTTTTATTCAAAAGCACGCAATTAGATATTTTTGCATTTTTATTTTTTCATCATTCTCCTTTTGATATTTTTTGCTTAAACCAGAGTTTGATATCGATAGACAGAAATATATGAGTGAACACGAATGGATTGATTCGAAACTAGCATATGCAGTGCCTTTTTATTTTCATTAAAAACAAACAAGTTTTACATGGAAGCAACATTTAACAAAACAAGGAAAATGACAGATGAAAATGCAGAAATGAATTGATGATTGCCATTGTTGAGGAGGCTTGACTCCGTCTGGGCTTGTTGATCTTGAATACTTCCTGTAGTTCCTTCCGAACACTTCAGATTACTTCAAAAGAAAATTCCAACAAAGTCACCCAGGAGTTGTAAATTTTGTGTTACTTTAGGGATTCGAGCAATGCGAGTGATGCAATGCTCAAGATAAGAGTACGTCTTGCTTATCCCTCGTGCGGGAGCCCCAAGCATAGATGTTGGAGAGATATTCACCATCAAACACGGAAGAACCTTGCAAGTTCATCAAACTTAGAAAAGCTATCTTTTGTAAGGAAAGCTCGAAACACCAACTGAAACACCAACCCTCAGGGATTCAACTGAGCACAAGAACCTTGGGAAGGAGAGGCGCTTTTATTATTATCATATCAACGAGTTTAAACAGGGAATTTGTTGATTTTTGAGACTTTCTAAAATCCAGGCTCTTACTCGGGCAAGGGAATTCCATTCACCCACATGTTTCCTTCCTGAAGGGTTATATGCCTCCCATCAATCAACTGTTGTACTTTGGCTTTGAAAGCGTTGCAGTCCTCAGTTGAGTGCCCTGCCGATCCAGCGTGATATCCACATTGCACATTAGGGTCATACCCAGGTGGAAACGGTTGTGGTGGAGGCTTTAGAGATTTGGGAACCACCAATGAGCTTTGAACTAGAAATGGAAGAAGTTTAGTGTATGTCATAGGAATCTGGTCCAAAGGAGCATTTCTTCGTTCCAAATTACTTCTAGGTTGGCGTTGATTCGGATGACCTTGTTGATGTGGGACACGTTGCTCTTGTGGCAAATACTGAATTGGTTGTTGTTGAACCATCTGAGGTTGTCGATTGATAGTGGTGGCAAAGGCTTGTGGAATATATTGGCCAGGAGAAACTAGTACCATCTGATAGTTAGGAACCTGAACTTGAGGATAAGTAGGGACTTCCTCTTCTTCAATCTCTGAAATTGCACATGCTTCGCTTTTCTCTTCTTCTGTGAATTCGGAAACATTAGCAATATCCTGAATTTTACCCATCTTTAAGGCGTTTTCAATTCGTTCCCCTACGACAACCAAACTTGAGAATTCGGAGGAAGCACATCCCACCATCATATTCAGATATGGATCTTTCAAAGTATTCATGAACATGTCTACAAGCTCTCGTTCCAAAAGAGGAGGTTGAACTCTGGAAGCTAATTCTCTCCATCTCTGTGCATACTCTTTAAAAGACTCATCAACCTTCTGAGTTAAACTTTGGAGTTGTAGTCTAGTAGGAGCCATGTCACTGTTGTACTTGTAATGCTTGAGAAAAGCCTCTGCTAATTCATCCCATGTGCGGACATGGATTCGTTCAAGTCGTGTATACCACTCAAGGGATGCCCCACTTAGGCTATCCTGAAAGAAGTGCATTAGAAGCTTATCATTTTCTGCGTACGGAGCCATCTTGTTGCAGAATGCCTTGATGTGACTCATCGGACAAGTGATACCTTTGTATTTCTCAAAATTGGGGACTTTGAATTTAGCAGGAATCTTGATATCAGGCACTAGGCACAAATCAATAGCATTCAAACCAGAGGAGCCTCGACATTCTAAAGCCTTCAGTCTTTCTTCCAAGAGATGAAATTTCCTCTCATTTTCCTCAATTGGGAACTTGAAAGCTTCGAGTTCAGAATCGTTCTCATGATGTGAATCCTCCTTGTTAGGAACTTCCACGGGCACAGGTTTTGATCCCCCATTAGCAACAGTAGTCGGAGTATCATTAGTCAACTTAGCAACACTTTGTCTTAGCTCTTCTTGCCCTTGAACAATAACATGGAGAGTCTCAAAGAGTTGGGTCATCCTTTCTCCCATAGTATCCAAGTCCTTACGAAGTTCTGCCTGATTTTGTTCAAGACGGTCCATGATTCTCCTCTGATCAATCCTCGTATGCTACAGATGTAGGGAAGTCAAACTTGTTGATGAAGCAGAAATCTGGATTGAAAGGGACCCCAATTAGCTTCTGATGCGGAACCATGAAATGTATGATGATATGAATGCAATGTTCCATTTCCGAGGAATCCTAAAGTCTTTTCACACATTCTTTCTTTTATCTTTTTTTGAAACCAAAGCTTTCTTTTTTATAAAATACCTTTTCTTTTCTTTTTTCCTTCTTTTCTATTTCCTTTTTCTTTTCATTTCTTTTTTTGGAAATAGACTTTAGAATTCCTCACAAATGAAGTGGATAAAACAATGATGTTATGCAATGCAAGCATGGGATCAAGGTCCACATGATCTGAGTAACCACCACACAATCCTCTGAATAACTGATGTGAAGCTTCTGTACAGGCCAAGTGTCACAGGATCAAAGGTTCGACGCCTTTTTGAATACCAGAATATCAAGCACCATGAGAACGGACCAAATAAAGGTCCGACCTCAAATATGAAGAAGCAATGGTATGTAGGAGCCAAGGTTTCCTGTCCCACCCCAATCTCACGGGTATGAAGTCTAGACACGGACAAGTGGTCCCTAATGGTCACCAGGGTCTACAGTTCCCATGGGGTACAAAGTGTTTGAGGCAACAAGCGTGCCAGACACAGTGTTCCATGAAAGAACCTCGCCCAGTTGTGGTACGTCATATTGAACTCATCCATAGCAAGCGCTACGGTAGTCAACATGAGCATCCACGCTAATCCTATGTGTCACTTGGCCTGGGTAGTGGGCCTTTTACCTCACACAAACCCCCCACCTGCAAAACAGAACAGAAGACCCCAAGGAACACAAAATATAATCCATATGCATGATGTGCAAGCAGAAATAAACATGATATGCAAGCAGAAAATAAACATGCAAACATATATACCAGATATAGACATAAAACAAATAAATACCCAGTAAATAAACAAACAAACGCAGGCTAGGATCGACTCACTAAGGATGGACCAGCAACAGGTCTAGCAACATCCCCAGCAGAGTCGCCAGCTGTCGCACGCTCGCGAAAAATGAACAGAGTCGCCACCAATATATTTATCCCATAAGGGAAAGGAATATCAGGAAACCTAACAAAGGAAGGAACAGGGTCTTGCGACCAGAGAATCAAGGTACGGGAGTCGGTTACGCAAGGGGAAGGTATTAGCACCCCTCGCGCCCATCGTACTCGATGGTATCCACCTATGTCTGTTTCTATCTAAAGGGTGTATAACTATGTCTATGTCTAAATGCAAAATGAATGCAAAAGAAATACGGGGAAAAGAAGGAATTATTTACAAGTGTGCTCGTTCAAGCCCCGCGACTTGATGCCTACGTATCCTTTTCAGGAATCAGAGCGCCGTAGTTCGGCTCCATATTTTCTGTTTGTTTTTTGTGTTTTTTAGTTGGGCGGAGTTAACGTTCGCGCTCTTGCACAAGGGGACAGCCTAGGATGCAATGGAGCGGAAATAACGGTGCCCTTTAAGAAAGCGAGAGAAGAGAGAGAGAGTTTGAGTGTTTCGAGGAAATCCCTTAAGCAAGGGAAACTCGAGTTACTCTTTGGTTTGTGTTTTTTAGAGGTTGGGAACTTACGCCTGAATGGAACCCTTAAGCAAGGGAAACTCCAAGCACTCGAACATCCCTTAAGCAAGGGAAGTTACAAGTTTCCATTCCCTTTTTATTAGTCAAAATATTTATTAGTCATTTTTTATGCGTTTTCTTGGTATTTTTTAATGGGAGATTTATTCAAGTATTTTTAAATGGATTAAAGTTGAAAAAGAAAAAGAAACTAGCCTAAGTAAACTAGCCTAATATGAATGGGAATTTCTACCTAATATTATCATGGTCTCTACCTAAGGTTAGGGTTTAAAGAAAGCATGAAAAATAAAGCGGTAAGTAGAATATTGAAAATGGCATGAAAAGAACAAGTCAAAATATAGCACAAAAGTGAATTAAAAGTACTATTATTTTTATGGTGTTTTTATGAAGGAGAAATCAATTAAATGTCAAAATTAAACTAGCCTAAAACCTAATTAAGAAGCTAATATTTTTAGTGATCGTTTTTATATGACAAAATATGTATTAAAGGTCTAAAAAGATGGTAGAGAATTAGTTTTAATCACCAAAAAGAAATTGAGAAAAATCTAATTAACCTAAATAAAGATGATGGGAACAAGGGGTGTGAATAATATGTTGGTGCAGTTAGTAACATGGGTGCATGGCCCAGGAACTGGCCCAAGGATAGTTTTTGTTTGATTTTTCTATGGCAAAAAGAGTAACGATGGGTTTATGGGGGGTGCAGTTAGCAGTAATGGCCCAGAATGAATTATATTGATCCAGTTATTTGTTAGTATTCAGAACAAAAACAATTGAAAAGAAAAAAAAATAAAAATAAAAATAAAAAATAACGAAATTAAGTCTGAAAGGGAATTAGGGTTACCGGATGCGACGATTAACCTTCTCAAAACGGAATTCTCTTCTCAAGGGCGACGGCGGTGGCTACTCGTTTCTTCTCCGATGATCCCCTTCCGCCGCGACCTGCGAAACACAGCAAGCTCCGCTCCCTCTCACCTCTTCTCCGTCTCGGTTCTCAAACTCTCGCTCTCACTCGCTCCACCCTCGCCTCTCTCGTCTCTGATTCAGAGTCGCGTGGTGCTCGAATCGCGTGGATGACGATGATGAAGGCTCAATGATGATTGGTGCTCTTGTTGTTGTTACTAAGGTTGAAAACGCGTTGCGATGACGGAAGAGGTTGGACGCGGTTCTGATTGATGAGGATATACTGAGACGATACGAAGATGTGTTTGTTACTGCGTTGCGATGAAGATTGAAATTGATGACGAGGTTCTCTCATTCCTCTTCAGAATTGTGATTGAGGTTGGTGAATCGACCGAGAAAGATGAAGGCTGAGGTGTCGTTGGAGATGAATGATGGCTTCTGAGATGATGAAGATTGAATGCGAAGATTCGGAGAGTTTGTTACATCCTTTTCGGTGAGCTTCTTTCCCAATTTTCTCTTTCGTTTTTTTTCTGTTTTTGATAATTCTTCCTCTCTTCTGATTTTCTTGCTTCTTTTCTGTTGAGGATGATGATGGTGATGGGATTGAAGTGTGGCGAGGAGGATGATGAGTTTGAAGTAGAGATGAAGAGAATGAGAGATGGTTCTGAACGGTGGTCAATGGTGACGGAGGGGAAATTTTCTGAAGCGTGAAGGTTGAGGGATGAAGATGATGATGTGATGAAGAATGAAGGAGATGAGAAGAAGATGAGAGGAAGATGAGAGGAAGATGATGAAGAATGATGGTTGAGAGATGAATCGAGAATGGAGGGAATGGCCTGAACTTTTTACTATGCACTTCTTCTTTCAACGTTTGCAAGCGAAACGATGAGGAAGCTTGTGCTTTTTCTTCCGGTCCCTTGTAGGTAAGTGAAATTGTTCTTTTATATGTGTAATGATTGGATCATGATGACGAATCCTTGAGTGTGGGACTCGGAATTACAACTTCCACTAGATTTTCTAATTTCTTGAATGTGGGACTGTGTTAGACTATTAGTTAAAATTCTGTTATATGCTAGTTTGAAGTTAAAAACAGTTAGGAGAGGTTATAAACTGTTAGTAAGGGATGGTTCAGTTTGTAGTTGTATGTTAAAAGCTGTTAGCTACTTGCTGTTAGGGCATTCTTCTTATTTCAACTGTAGAATCACAACGTGAATGGGTCTGTACAAGTCGGGCAGCTAGTATGAATTATAGGTATGCCCTTTTGATATGTGGACTTGTATGAAGTGGTTTTGAATTGAGTGCAGTAAGTATTTTTACACTGGAATGTATGTTGAATTGTATGTTTTTGGTTTTGACTAGTTTTTGGACTCTTGTATGTTTACAGGTTATGATTTTGGTGGACAAGGAGCATAGTGCAGAATTGCTGCAAGTATTTCAAGCTTTTGACACGGTTTGTGGATGTCGGTTTGAACTGAATGTATGACTGATGGTTTCAATGTGAACCGAATCTGATCCATTAGCACATGTGCAGGGCTGTAGCTTCCTTGGTGATGACGGGTGCTCGGAGTTGGAAATGGGACTGCAGATTAAAGGCCGAGACCGAAATTGTTGCGAGGTGAATGATAGTCTTTTTCGTTTATGGATTTGAATTTGATAGCCTTAATAGAATCCTGTTAGTTCCTGTACTAGATTGTTAGAATGTGGTTAAAGGTTAGTTATTTGCTGTTAGATGAAGTTATGGAATTCTGTTTGGGAATTGTTAAAAGGTCTAAGAGGTGAGTTATGGAAGATAAAAGGAGGTTAGGAAACAGTTAGAGATTATGGTTGAGGTTAATAAGTAAGAATGAGGACTGAATGTGTGGTTTTGGAATGAATTGGGATGTGTATTGAATGGTTAGTGATTCTGGTTATGTTAGTTTGAAACTGTTTTGAATGAATGGAACATTTATTCTTGGTTAATGATGCAGGTTTGATGTTGATATTTGAATGATGACTTGATGTAGGTTGGTTCCTTTTTCGAATGCAGGGCAGACTGTTCATCAGAGTTTTTGGAGCACAGTGAGAGTGGAATATACGGAGTGTCTCGAACCGACTTTGTGGCTGCACCTGTTGGTTTCTCTTGGCTGCTGTTCATGCGTGTTATGTTGATTTTCAGGCAGTCCTGGTTCAAACAAACTTTACTTGGCACGCACAGCTTTGGTGCGTATTGTTCAAAGCAAACTGAAGGCAAAACAGAAACATGGTGGTATTGAAATCTCATTGGAAATAGGTTTTAGGATAGTGTACAACCTTGGTCAACTGCGGTCAAAATATGATTTCTTTTGTAATTTCCAATTTCGATCTTTTTGTAATGTATCTTAGAACTATATGATGGATCCTTAACCCTTGTAATGAAACTTGGTAAAGTAGCAGGATTTTGTTTGTAATGGAACACATTTTGCAAATGTTTTTTTTCATGAATGAGATTGTGATGACGTGGACCTTGGGGATGCATAAGTCAATTTAAATCTCTCCTCCAATGCTTCGATTTTGAATTTCAATTTTCTTTCACTGAAAGGAAACGTGTGAAATGATCCACCAAGTCCCAAATGAGTAGTGTATCAATTCATGAGTAGTGTATCAATTTAAACGAAACCACTTGATTGCCTTTAATGAACTCCACGATATTTGCAATACTTCTGCCAAAGTCTTTCATTGAGAAATCCAAGCAAACATTAATTGAACTCAGACAACCTGTACCACAAGTGAGCACAACAAAACCCTTATGAAGATAATGAGATTTTGGCTCAATAGCGTCTAATTGAGAAGAGGGAAACCCGACATCTTGTATAATAAGTAGCAATAGAGGATCCTTAATCAACAAGACTTTTGATCCCAAGCCAAATTTATTTATTAATGATGCATGATATGTTGATGTCCTAATGGGAGGTATGTACATGAGATTATGAAATGCATAAGCCTAAGCCAGATAAAAATAAAGGGGTAGGACAAATTTGGGGTATGACAATGCTCACCTCCTCCCTCTTGAGATACTCAAGTATTCACCATTATCGTTAATCTTCAAATATTTCACCTTTAAACATTCCATGGATCTCATAGTTATTTGGACTTCATCTAGAGTAATAGTACATTTTTTACCATAAAAGAGCTAATCCTTGAAGTATGCAAAGTATTGAGGTAATGAGTTTAATAAGAGTAAAGTCTTGTCCTTATCGTCAATAATCAGTGATCTTGGGAAATTCTATTAATTTTTGCATTATGGATTTGTTCTCTACAACTCGGGATGAAAAGTGTTATTGTTACTCACATAGCCAGTGAGCCAAATAATTTGTCATATAAAATAATTCACGTTTTTCCCATATCAAAGCCGCAATACTTTCCCTTTAAGGCTTTCATATGAAATTTATCCTTGAAACACAAGATAATGGCACATATGGTCTTATCCATAATTTGATTCTTATTTACTTATTTTATGCATGCAAACATCAATGTATCACCCTTTAATGCTTCTACACACTTACGTTAATTTAATATTTCTTGCATATACACTTTCCACAATTCAAAATTGTTGTCTCCATAAAACTTCTTGGTATCCCATTTAGATCCCATGACGCTCACTTATAAACATAACCTCTTTGCCCATTGGTGGGTGCCACTTGTAAAATTGAAAATTTTAACCACACCAAGATCTTTGTCATGGTGCCTAGTGAAAAAAAATCATTTCTAACATAAGCAGACAACATGGACTTAAGACCTTATGCTGCAATAAGAAATTTATAAAAAGGAATATGTTCAAAGTGCCTCAGGAATCAACCCAAACAAAATTCACTAGTGGGATAAACATTAATCATCAACAAAGTTGATGTATAGCTAATGTATTTCTTAATCCACCTTATCTCCTTATATGAAAACAAAATATTAATCATAAATTGTTCAAAGTAACCCCATTTTAAGGAATCACAAGCCTTTTCAAAATCAATCTCAAACATATTTTTTATATTTTTAGTGTCATTCACAACCCCTTTAATGATAAAAAATTCCTTTAATATTTTGACAACCCTTCACAAAATCAAATTTATTATGTGGGATGATCTTATCAATGAAATAAGATGAAAATAAGATAAATTCTACAACTAGACCAGTAAGACCATATGTTGTATGTTAATGTTTAGAGATAGAGTTATGTTTGATATTTGCACGAATAACAATATTGGTGAAAGGGCGCATTGGTATCTCAGTGTTGAAACATAATGTTGTCGTATTGGTTAATAGGGCAAGAAATAGTATATTAGATAATACAATTGATCTCACTTCGTTGACTTGGAGATGAGTTACGATGACAATAACATGTGGAAATATTAATAGCTGAATAGAAGAATATATTAGTGATGAATGGTTATACATGAGGATAAGGATGATGCAATCTAACCCCCAACAAATTTTCTCACTGTTAACACTAAAATCTCAAATTATTTTCTCTTATTTCATTTTTGCAAACAAACAATCTAAAAAAACTCTTTACTTAGAGTCATAAAAACGGTTGAATTGTATTTAAAACAAAACAAGTATCAGTGGATACAATAATTTACGTACTCACTTTGGAGCTACAACAATCATCTAAGTTATAAGTGATGAATTCAACTAGTTGCAATTTAAGTAACTCACATAAATGGAGTTATCAATCATCATAGGCTAGGTTTCAAATTTTTATGTAGATTATTTGAATTATTTAGTAGAATTATTCACATAACATACATTAGTGTTCATATTTCATGAACCAATGTAATATGATTATAATACAATGCATCACTCATATGATATTTGATATGTTAAGAATAACTCAATGTGTCTAACCCTTGGTAAAATAATTTATGAAATTTTAATTAACCTTGAAAACATTATGATCTCTTTATAAAAATAGGTTAACCAGATGACTTAGTTAGTAACATAAATTTTGATTTTAATCAACTAATGTAGCTCTAAAATCCAAGATCCAATCACTCATGTAATTTGAATAAAAAGTACAAATTGAATCAAATCGTACAAGACAATTTGAAATTTATTTAGATGGAGAGTAATCCATCAAAATGCTATCTATTGTGTTTTTTGTGCATCTCTGATAGAATTTTTGAACCACTTGTTTACTACTTGGTTTTGCTTTAGATATTTTGTGTAGTACTTTTAGGTGGTTAGTGAGAGCTAAGCTTGTTTTGACTATGATGTGACATTCAATGATATGATTTATCTAAAAGGTCCATAACGACTTCATTTTTTAGAAAGGCCTCAATAGTTGAGCAATGGAGAAGGGTATGTTAGAACAAGATTTGTTCTGATCAATATTCTTAGTTTTGATGATAACAAGGATATGAATTTTGTGTGAGATAATGTGGTACTCTAATACATTGCAATTTCCATTTCAGGAAATATATAAAGAGTATGCACAAATCAGCGCTCAGAAGCTTTGTCTCAGAAGGTTCAGCATGCAACATCAGAACATGGTCTGGCAAGACATCAGAAGATGGTCAAGGCAGAATCAGAACATGGGTCTATGGAAGCATCAGAAGAACTTGAGATCAGAAGCAGAAGCACTGAAGTTCTCATGGTATCACGCTCAGAAGCACTTCAAGGTCAGAAGACAAGAAGATGCTATGCACCAAGCTGTTTTGACTCTGATGATATTCAAATATTATATTCAAACATCATATCAGAAGAAAGTACAGGTGGCAGGCTACGCTGACTGACAAAAGGAACGTTGGAAGCTATTAAAGGCAACGTCAGTAGACACAGCGTGAACAAGGCTCGAGGTAGTTGACAAAAGCGTGAAACATTAAATGCAAAGCTGTACGGAACACGCAAAGCATTAAATGCGCTCAACGGTCATCTTCTCAAGTGCCTATAAATATGAAGTTCTGATGAGAAGCAAGGTTGACGATTTGCTAACAATTAACTTGCTGAAACGCTGTTCAAATTAAAAGCTCAGAAACTTCATCTTCATCAAAGCTCACTACATTGCTATTGTAATATATTAGTGAGATTAAGCTTAAACGTTAAGAGAAATATCACTGTTATGATTATAGCTTTTAAGAAGCATTGTAAAACTCTTATTTGATTACATTAATTTGTAAGTAACTAGAGTGATCAAGTGTTGATCAGGATACTCTAGGAAGTCTTAGCTTGTGTCTAAGCAGTTGTAATTAGAGTGATCACGTGGTGGTCAAGATACTCTAAGAAAGTCTTAGCTTGTGTCTAAGCAATTGTTCCTGGAGTGATCAGGTTGTGATCAGGATACTCTAGAAGACTTAGTCGCGGACTAAGTGGAAAACCATTGTAATCTGTTGCGATTAGTGGATTAAATCCTCAGGTGAGGTAAATCACTCCGTGGGGGTGGACTGGAGTAGTTTAGTTAACAACGAACCAGGATAAAAATAACTGTGCAATTTATTTTTATCGTACAAGTTTTTAGACTACACTTATTCAAACCCCCCCTTTCTAAGTGTTTTTCTATCCTTCAGGGTAAGGGTTAAATTCTCCTGGTGGATGTGGGTATAGGGAAATTTCATGGGTAACTCTTACTCCAAAGGGACTGGGATGAGGGTCATCTGCTTTGTATGGACGAATATAGGGTGTGCGAGATTAACTTTTTTAGCTTGCTTTATGTGTAAGTATGTTATTCCTCATATTTCACTAACCTTTTTTTGGTGAAGGTGTTTTTTAGTTTACCTATTTTTTTCAATAGGTGCTTTTAAGATAATTTCTTGTGCGACTATTTTTACTTTTACTATTTAGTGTTTTTTTTTGTTTTCCTCTTATCTATTATGTGCTCTCAACACTTCGTGTTCATAGAATTTCCTTGTTGTTGAGTATGTCTAATGCTCTTTGTGTGTATGTGTATTTATTTCCTTAAAAAAAAGGAAGCCTTTCAAACTTTTTTTATAATGAACTTATATAATTATTATAATACATGAATTATTTTGATTTGTTACCCATAGCTGGAATAGCTCAGTTGGTTAGAGCGTGTGGCTGTTAACCACAAGGTCGGAGGTTCGACCCCTCCTTCTAGCGAAACTTTTAACTCTTGTAAAATATATCTTATTCAAAGTTAAATTTTACATTATATATTTCCATATTAAAGTCTAATTATTCCAAAAGTATCAATATGTATTATAATTTATAATATCTATATATTATTTTTATTGAAAAAAATTATTTTTTTTAGAGGAAATTAATATAGTAAATTTTTTGTGAAATAAAATAAGGATGAATCAATAAAAACAAATAAATTTAAGAAAAAATAAAAGGATTGGATGAAAAAATATAAACAAGTAGACAAAATAAAAAATATAAGGATTATCTAAACACAATATAAAACTCAAAGACAAGTCTTTAAAGAAAATGATTTTCTTTACAAAAATTGATTTTAAAAAAGGACAATGACTTTAATAACTCTTCTTCACATTCTAGAACATTAAAATAATCTTCATTCTTTTACAAATACGCAACGTCTTAGGTGATGATTGGTGTTGTGCCACCAAACAATGCATCACGTCACCTCACGTTATTGGTATGTTGATATCTTTAAAACATAACATGTTTATTTAAAAGAAAACTAAAAAGACATTAGATTTTTGGGCTGTCTCCAAATAGAACTTGATTTTAAGTCTTCAACCTGGTTTATCACACAACCATCAAGGTTCATCAAGATCAATGGTGATTTCCAGTATGGACACGTGATCCTTAAGATAATGCTTCACTATTTGATCATTTACTTTAAACTTATGAGTTGTCTACTCATTAAAGAGGTTCTTTGTTCCATAAATATATACTTTTAAAAGTTTAAATAGGCATGAGGGTAAGAATTAAGTATAGAGTAAAAGATGAGGACATCTTGTACCTCTTATAACTCTTTTTTTAGACATTTCTTGTCATTTCACTTATTTGTCTTGGCCTTATAAATTTTGACATTTTCATAAGAGAAGATTCTAAGTTCTTCCAATTCATTCATTTATAAAAGTCTTGTATTCCGAACAACATATAAATTGAAATTCAATTTCTTAGTGGACCAAAAGGCTCTATGTTACAATTAAGTGGAAAAATTACAAGTCTTTCCATAAATAAACATGAACGGGACACAGACTCTTCTAACAATGTTTTATAGCCATTTTTATATACCCAAAAAAACTTCATCACGGTGCTTGGATAATTCTTTTGTTGAAGGATTCACCACTTTTTTTAGGATTCTCTTCATTTTCCTATTTGACAATTCGTCTTGACCACTACATTATTGATGGTAGGTTATGGCAACCTTGTGATTCACATCATACTTGGAGAATAAATCCTCAAACAATTTGTTATATAAAGGTGTTCTTTCGTCACTAGTTATTTCTTTAGGGGTGTCAAATCTCGTGAAAACGTTTTTTTATTAAAATCTTAGATACCACTTTGACATCATTTTTTGGTGATATCATAACTTCTATCCACTTTAACACTTAACAAACAACTACAAAATTCAAATATTACCAAAAGATTGGGGGAAAGGGTCCCATGAAATCCATTTCTCACACATCAAAAACTTAATTTCTAAAATACTAGTTAATGATCCACGTTAATCTCTAAGATTAGCTTTTTTAGGTTGTTTTATATGTAAGTATGTTATTTCTCATCTTTCACTTAGCTCTTTTGGTGAAAGTGTTTTTTAGTCTACCTATTTTTTCAAGCTTTTAGGGTGATTTCTTGTGTGATTGCTTTTAGTGTTTTTTCCCTCTTATCTAGTATGTGCTTTCGACGCTTCGTGTTCATAGAATTTCCTTGTTGTTGAGTATGTCTAATGCTCTGTGTAATCATATATATATATATATATATATATATATATATATATATATATATATATATATATATATATTATGTGTGTGTATTTATTTCCTTAAAAAAAAGCCTTTCAAACTTTTTTTACAATGAATTTATATAATTATTATAATACATGGAATTATTTTAATTTGTTACCAATAGCTGGAATAGCTCAGTTGGTTAGAGCGTGTGGCTGTTAACCACAAGGTCGGAGGTTCAACCCCTCCTTCTAGCGATATTTTTAAACTTATGAGTTTTTTCTCATTAAAGAGGTTCATTGTTCCATAAATATATACCTTTAAAAGTTTAAATGGGCATGCGCATATGAATTAAATATAGAGTAAAAGATGAAGACATCTTGTCCCTTATAAATTTCAGCATTTTCATAAGAGAAGATTCTAAGTTCTTCCAATTCATTAAGCAATAAAAGTCTTGTATTCCCAACAACATTTAAATTGAAATTCAATTTTTTAGTGGCACAAAAGGCTCTATATTACAATTAAATGGAAAAATGACAAGTTTTTCCACAAATGAACATGAATGGGGACATTTCTAACAATATTTTATAGGCAGTTTTATATGCCCAAAAAAACTTCATCCCAGTGCTTGGATAATCGCTTCGTTGAAGGATTCACCACTTTTTTTTTAGGATTTTCTTTATTTTTCTATTTGACAATTTGGCTTGACCACTTTGTGGCAAAGTTGTGATTCACATCATACTCGGAGAATAAATCCTCAAACAATTTGTTATATAAAGGTGTTCCTTCGTCACTAATTATTTCTTTAGGGGTGTCAAATCTCGTGAAATTATTTTTTTATTAAAATCTTAGTTACCATTTTGACATCATTTGTTGCTGATACCATAACTTATATCCACTTTAACACTTAGCAAACAACTACAAGGATTCAAATATTACCAAAAGATTGGGGAAAGGGTCTCATGAAATCAATTTCTCACACATCAAACAGTTTAATTTCTAAAATACTAGTTAATGAAATTTATTGTTTCATAGATACATTATTTTCTATTTGGCATCTATGACACGTTCTTACAAATTCATTGACATATTTAAATAATTAAGGCCAAAAATATCCATATTGTAATACCTTGGCTCAAGTTCTAGTTCCCCTAAAATATCCATCATATGGTGAATAATGGTAAAATGACAGGATCTAACTTGTCTCTTCCTCCGCGGTGCACTTACTTATAAATTACTCCCTTCGTTCCTTTTTAAGTTTCATTTTAGAAGAAATTTTTTTGCTTCTATTTAAGTGTCGTTTTATAGTTTAATGTTTTACTTTGTCAATTATACTCTTACTTTCTCAATAACTCTACTTCACATTTCCATCAAATTAATTATTTTCTCAATTAGTTATTGAAAAAAGAAAGAGAGTGTATGATTGAAATTATTTGGAAATAGAAAATAAATGAGTGTATAATTGGAAAAATAACTGTAACAATCTACTATCTTGGTTGAAGAACTTTGTGTTAAAATGACACTTAAAAAGGAACGAAGGGAGTAGTGAGCATACTTAATGTATAGAACAAGCTCATCAGAGAAATATCTATTACAATTGTGGAAAAGTTTCTTCCTTTATTGTAAAATGAATTTTGGGGGCATGTTCCCATTAACTAGGTAATTGACAATGTCAGCATACCAAGGTGTCATGGCACCTGACAATACCAACAAGTATTCATCAAGAAATTTATCTATATCATGAATCTTTAATTTATCTAGGAGACGTGAAAAATAATTTTTCAATTGATTCTCAACACATTTCTCGTCTCGAATTTCCAAAATAAAAAACTTGCATAGTGATTAGTATATGCCACCATGTTGGTGCCCAACGAATAGGATATTACTTTATCAAATGCAAAAACAATAACTAACAACTCGTTTTCAGTAGTGGTATAGTTCACTTGGACATCAATCAAAGTCTTGCTTGCATAATAAATGATAAGGAATACTTTATTATGTCTTTGACCCAACATAACCCGTATTAAAAAGTCAGTTAAATCTAACCCAACTCAAAAAGTTTGTATCAATCATGTGTAATGATGATAATAGTAGAAGTTAATACCTTCTTGAGAGCTTCAAATGCTTTCATACATTCTTCATCGAAGTGATAAGTCATGTCATGTTGCAGCAGTTGACATTGAAGTTTTATAATTTTTGAAAAATCTTTGATGAAACTTCTATATAATCTAGTAAAACCAAGAAAACTTATGACATCCTTGATATTTGTAGGAAGGTAGCTTCTCAATTACTTCTATCTTGTATTGATCTACTTCTAATCCCTTTTTGGAAATACAATGCCTACACAATCCTTTTCTTTACCATGAAATGACATTTTTCCAAAGTTAAAACCAAATTTCTTTTCTCATACCCTATTAACACAAATTCTAGATTATCCATGAAGCCGTCCTTTGATATTTTAATAAGATATAAAAATAGAGTCATCATCACATCTTTGAAAAGTTGCAGATGCATTGCATAATTCAAATTGCATCCTTATGAAAGTAAATGTGACATAAAGGTAGATGAAAATTGTCTTTTCTTGATCATTTGGTGCAAAAGAAATTTAGTTATATCCATAATAACTATCAAAGAAACAATACTACTTTTTCCTAACATACACGTCAAACATTTTATCAATGAATATAAATGGAAAATGATCATTCCTTATAGATTTATTAAATATTATGATATCCATGCATATCATCCACCCTGCCACATCTCTAGTGGTAATAAAATTATTCTTTTTATTGATGATGATTTTCATGCCATCTTTCTTCGAGACACATTATACATAACTAACCCACACGCTATTAGATATGGGATATTTTATCCCAAAGCGAACCACTTTATGATTTCCTTCTTCACCCCTTTTTCACGATAGGATTCGGTATCCTTTGGATTTCTATGATATTTTAAACATTGTATTCCAAAAATATTTGATGCATACACATAGTAGGAATTATTCTCTTTGTTAGCCATTTTATCTCTTGTGTTTATGGAAAGTTAGGTATAATGATAACAAACCACTTCTATTCTGACTCCAAATATGTATATTAATTGCATGTGAGAAGATAGTTGATTTAACTTCAAGGCCAAAGTTTTTAATACGTTAGCTCTTGTCACATAACTAATTGTCTCCAACGTTTCAAAATTGTTTAGCCAACTTGCATTAGGTTTATTTGGTGGAAGTCCACTTAGGATCCCTTCTTCATATATATCTTCACCTTCCCAAATATCCAACTCTTTCTTTAACTCTTTATTATCTTGAATAAACTGCTTGTGAACTAAATTTCTCAACTCATAATTAATGAATTTACAACATCTTTTTTAGGGTACTTTACCCCATTAAACACATTAAACATAACTTGTAGACCATTAAACCTCATTTTAAGATCATTTTTCTCAACATCAATGAGAGTTATACCAGTTGTTAGGAATGACATTTCAAATAGAATGGGTGTCTCTTCACCCACCATGAAGTTCATTATGATGAAATAAGCATAGAAAACAAATCTATAAACTCTATCTAGCATTACTCAATCTTACCTTGAGGGTAACAAATTCTTAGGCTATCTAATTGTAAAGTGATAATGGTGGGTCTTGTAGCTTCAATGCTAACTTATTAATATATGTCAGGGTACAAGGTTGATGTTTGTGCATAAGTCACATAAGGCCCTTCACAACACATGCCTCCTATGGTGTAAGGGATTGTGAAGATCCATGGATCCTTGAGTTTCGGGGGGTAGCCTTCCTTGCACCATTTGACTACATTCTTGTGTCAATGCAACGGTCTTAATTTTTCCAACTCTCTTTATTTTTGTTACAACATATTAAGTATGACCTTGCAAATCTCTTTGTTTTTAAGCATCCAAAGTAAACACATGAATTTTAGTGGTGCTAGGTAGATAACCATTGCTTCTTGAACTAAGTGCAGTGGCAATTTCCCCATTTGAGTCTCTAAATTCTTGATACTCACTTATTGATTTTAAATTTGGGTCTTTTCCTCGTTTACAAAAACTTTTTCTCTTGCATGCATGTTTTTCGGTATATCTCCAAACTATTTTCTCCCATTATTGACAACATTATGATTAGGTGCGGAGAAACTAGATGTTACTTCAGGCTTCAATTGATTTGGCGTGTTTGACCACAAGAGTTTAGTGTGCTTCCTCCTTCCATCATGAGTTGTAGATGTTTCTATATGGGTAGTTAGTTGTACTTGAATTTGTTACCCACATAGTTTACCGAAACAAGTTTGCAAAGTAATCCTCAAACAAGTGTACACCCCCACGACCCACAATATACACATGTACAAGTAACTAGTAGGGCAAACCTTTAAGCTAAAGTGCTAGATATATAGTTATGTACAAGTAAATATTTCAAAAAGTTATTATAAAGTTACTTTCAACTGTTTTAGCTTTAGTATAAGCTCCTTAAATTGTATTTTTGTTGACTTATATTATATTTTAAAGGAGAAGCTCATTATAAAAAAAAGCGACTTTTATTTTCAGAATAAAAATATAATTTAAGGAGCTTCTATGAAAGCAGATGAAAGTAACTTTTTAATTTTGAGAATAAGAATATAAGTTAAGGAGCTTCTATCAAAGCAGTTGAAAATAACTTTATAATAACTTTTCGAAACATTTACTTGTTGATCGGTCACCAATTTCACTTATACTCCGCAATTTATTTGGTAAAAATCGGTCATTTCGGTAACACTGTGAATGGTTTGTTCTTTGTTTTAAGTAATTCTTTCATGTTTTGTTAATCTAATTGTTAGTGGTAATTTTTAGTAGAATAGTTACTTTTGATCACTTTGGTGGTAGTTATTGGTTATTTCAGGTGTATGGAAGAATCGCCGAAAAAATGGGACGAGAACAGAAGAAAACAAAGCCAAAATTGCAAGGAAAGAAGCTGACGCGGGCGCCAGCGTCATGGGACACGGCCGTGTCATCTGATACATGGAAAAGGAGCATTTTTAAGAGAAAACAGAGGCTGACGCGGGCGCCAGCGTCGTGTGACACGGCCGCGTCAACTGTTGCGGCCAGAAATTGTTATTTTTGGCTGTTTCATTATTTCAAGTCTCATTAAGGGCGTTTTCGACTTTTTACATGAATGGAATGTAACCTAACACTACTTAGTCCTAGTTTGAGAGTTTTTTGGATTATCTTGGATCATATTGAAGAATTTTACGGTGAAGGAGAGGAGCTAACAAGAGTTTCGAAGAACGGAGATCTTCAACGGCAATCGCAATTGAAGATCAAAGACTTCCATAATTTTTGTAATGTCTATCATCTTTATCTTTAGTTCTTCGAATATTATTATGAGAAGCTAAACCCCCCATTGCTAGGGGGGTGTCCCTGAATTGCCATTGTTATGAACCTTATTATCATTAATTTATGTTATTAAAGTTTTATGAGTTTATTTTTATTGTGCAAAATTCTTAATGCCTTTTCTATCGGACAAATAGTTTTCGGATTCACGGTTGAGATTTAGGTCGGACAAACCAACTCAACGCAATTTGCACAATAATATTTCGGTAAAATTGCTTAGGAATGAGGATTTAACCGTAGTAACCGTTTAATTCTTGATATTCATTACTATAGTACTTGTTGTTATCGTTAATAGCTAAGGAATTAGGATTAAAGATAAACACCAAAGGTTTTCCGTTAAGGAATTATGGAAAACAACTCTTGAGATTCGGTAGTAGCTCATTATAACTATATTTCATAAATTGGGGATTAAAGTTCATTACGCGGCAATTTAAACACCTAACCTAGCATGCTTTCTCATATTTTCAAGAACCGTTATTTTACTTTTGCTTTCATTAGCTATAATTAATATAATTTCTCTACAAACAAACAAATCCCATGATATTTTGTTCAATTGAATAATTGTGAAACTTATATTTCCTACGCAGTCCGCGAGTTCGATACTGGGTATAAACTTATTTTTAAAACTACATCGGTGAAAAATAGTACACTTGCTAATTTTCCGATCACTTGTTCATAATGATATATCTTCGAATCTTCAGTGAACACAATTTATACTATCACATTATTATAAATTATTTTTTAATTCTTCATTCCAACATACATTTTAATAATCCTTCCCATATTATTTTATTTTATCTAATTTAAAAATATATATTATTCATTCAAATGCCAACATTATCTTCACATATTTTTAAATATTTATAAAAAAATATTCATTTAATTTTCTTAACATATTTCATATCTTTTGGTAATACAATAGTATTTTATTTTAATTTGTATCCATTTTTGTGTATATATATATATATATATATATATATATATATATATATATATATATATATATATATATATATATATATATATATATATATATATATATATATATATATATATATATATATATATATATATATATATATATATATATATATATATAATATTTTATTATTTTTAAAAGTATTAACAAAAATCAATACTTTCACTAGCAAATATTTTATATCAAACACAATATTAAATTTAAATGAAAAATCATATTTTATTATTTTCTCTTTTTTCAAATTATTTTCATATATATATATATATATATATATATATATATATATATATATATATATATATATATATATATATATATATATATATATATATATATATATATATATATATATATATATATATATATATATATATATATATATATTAAATAAAATATTTTTTGAGCAAATAATAATTTTATTCTAAAAATAATCGATAATACAAATGCTTATCCAAAGATCCAGGCACAACAAAGGGACTAATGGACTAGCAAAACCTTACAAACAACCACACACATCAAGTCTCAGTTCAACTACAAAATCTAGCTAATTCTTTATTTGTTTCCGCTCGCTGAATCACATTTTGAATGATGTTCGTGCTCCAAAGCTCCTTTGTGTTACGATTTTGGAATATAGCTTGAATTCTAATCATCCATATCGATAAATAGTTTCAACTATGTCGCTCTTCAGCAGTCTACCTTACTACCTTTGGCTCTCAATTGAACACTACACCATTGTAGATCGGCTTCCCAACTTTGTGGGACATGGTTGTAATTCAGCCAAGCAAGGATTTAGCTCCAAATACTCTTTATTTCTTCACACTTAAAAAACAAATTATTGCAACTCTTAAGGCTCCCACAATACTTACATTTTTCCATCAGTCATTAAATAAAATATTTTCATATATAGATATATATCAAACGGTTTAGTTTAAAAATTTTTAAAAGTTAAAAAATTATAAATATTACTAAACAATTTTAACTTTATTAAAAAAGTTTTTATATTCAACTTCAACTTAAAAATAACTTTTATAGCTGAAAAAAGTTCGGCCAAATGGTAAGAAACTTTTTCTAAATATTGTTTGGTCCAATAACTTGTAACATTTGGATCATCATAGACTTGAGTTCAAATTAGACGATTGTGATATCTAGTCTTATGATACCAATATTCACGGCACTGGGATCAAAGATTTCATAGCATCTAATGTTTCATGCTTGGTCATTAACAATGTCAATGATATCTTTATTAGTCATGGCTTCTTTTTTCTTTCTCTTGGTTTTCAACTTCAATTTCTACTTCAACTTGCTCTAGTTCAGGAAGAGGGTTTCCAAACAAAAAGATGAGTTTGTTGAAATTTCCTCAAATTTTTTAATATTCTTTATCACTTTGGATCTCCTCTATATTATGGGAGAATCAACTTGGGCGTGCATGAAGAAGATGAAAGAAAAGAAAAGGAAAAAAGTATTATTGGTGTTTAATGTCAAATCAATGGTGAATCATTTAATGCCATGTTGACATCATTTGCCATGTCATATGCCACATGTACAAATTTAACACTTTTGTTAAAAATTTAAAAGAAATGATCAAAATAAAAGAAAACAAAGAAAATAGTAATATTTTTTTGGAAATCTCAATTAAAACATTTTCCTAACTTGTGTGGACAATGATAATTTCATTTGCTGTATATTTTGATTGGTGAGGGAGTTGTCCAATTTACACACACCAAGTATGTACCTGACTAATAATAGCTTACAACTTCAAACAAGCACCAAACTCTTAAACAAGTGTTTATCATTTGAGAGAAAAAGTAGCAGACAATTGCATGCAGTAGTTGGTCAATGAACACTCTCAAGTGGAAACCCTAGGTTGCTTGCATCCGTGCTCCGGTAAAAGGTTGCCAGCTGCAGCTCTTTTTGGTTTCAACTGCAATGAAAAATGGCCATATGCAACAGTTAGACCCTATATGGTCATGAGTTAAGTCTAACTCAATCCTACAAAATCGACTTATAAGGTGAGTATTGCTCCAACTTATAAACACATGTTCAGGTCATATAATATTCGATGTGAGACTCTTAACAACTTTCAAAACTAACCTTTTCCCGAGCATGCTGATAAATGTGCCTTAGAAGGATATTTTTGGCTTCAGTGTTTATCACTGTCAAGAATTTTCCACAAGTTAGCAAACCCTCAATTACAAAAACCTAAATAAATCAAAAGAATTAACCTGACAGAAAATTGGCAGAGCATACTGCAGTGAAAGAAAAAGAAGAAAACTACCATCGCAGCTAGCTAATAGGGTATGTTTGGTTTGAGGAAACATTTTATATTTTGAATTATTTTCCTCCAAATAATGATTTAGGGAAAAATGAATAACGAAAAATGCATATTTTCAAATAGATTATAAATCAAATAAGTAAAGCGAAACGTTACAGCAGAAGTGGAAGAAGAAGGTTCTTGTGACTACCTTGATCAGGCGGTGGAAGGGTCCTGCTGTGAGTAGGATGGTAAGTAGCTGGTGTCTTCTGCGTGAAAATAGAAGTTTCATTTCAACAAAGAAAATGAAAATGTATGAATAGGTGATCCCATTATTCGCGTCTTGGATTGAAAAAAAAGTAGGGAAAAACTGTGATCCATTTAGTATGTTTGACTTCAAGGTCAAATCTTTCATCTTTAAGTTTTCTAGGCAAATACAATTGATTAGAGGAGCATATTTTATATCCCTCAGCAAAGATATAAATGTATCCAAAGATCTCAATTTGCAAAAAGCTCACAGTTCATTATATGACTAATAATGTCATTTGCTAGTAATGTGTGAAGCAAATATTTAGAAAAGACAATGGCAACTATAATCATCAGATCATAAAATCTGAAAACAACCTATTTGTGGCAGGGTATCATGAAGATTGATATGACTGAAAGTCATGGGGAGATTTTTTTTAGATAGAAAAGAAAATTAAGTATAATTCTAGTTTGTCAACTAACTAGCCCAAAAGGAAGAATTAGAATTTTTTTCTAATAGGAGATCGGAATACTTTTCCTTGAAGATGGAAAATTTGTCTACCAGAAAATAGAAGCAAAACTCGTTATTGAAGAATTTGTCTAAGCAACAATGTTGGAAAAGAAAGCCAAATTTAATAGTATTATTTTTAGAATGAAACGAAAAGAAACTAAGGAAAGAAATATCATTCCATGCCGTGTGTTTGGTTATGCGGGTGAAGAAAATTGATTTTGATTGAAAGAATTTTGTAAAATTGATTATGGCTAAAAATGAGTTGAAGGTAAAGTGATTTATGTATGGATAAATTCTTGCAAAATTGAGTTGAACCAAATATTTCAGTGTAAAAATCACATTAAGCCTCAAAAGCTACAAATTCTAGCTTCAAGTAAAATCAATTTTGGAAAGCAGAATCAACTCTACTCGAGAGTAAACAAACATGTTCGAGTCGATTCTACACACCCAGGATCAATTCTAAATGCTCCAATGAAAAAGATATCTTCCTAGAGAGGATGATCTACATATATAACAATTATGCTAACGAGTTCAACCTCGGGCCAACAACAAACTGCACCACATTGTTATTCTGTTATGAATTTCAATCATCCAAGTAGCTTGGAAAAACAAATCAAACTTAAATTCCTAAAGACTGCAACTAAATTTTTTTTATCTCAATCTCTACCAAGTAAAGATTGAAGAAATGTTCTCAAAATTGAATGGTGTGATTCAATTATGTAGTATGTTCCACAAAGACAGCAATATTGTCTATTATGGATTGCAGAAAATAGTCGTTTGTTCAAATTCTGCTATGCAACAAAGCTATTAGCCGCTATTTAACAACATTTTATATTGAATAGTATATAGATAGACAATAGCAATTTGTTCAAATTCCATAATGTGTGAGCTATAGCCGCTATTTAACAACACGGAGCATAAGGGAGAAGAATAAGAGTATTACTATGCATGTGTATTACTAGGTTAATCCTAACTCTTAACAAACTAAAAGAAGATATGATCTAGACGATTAGCAACTAAATTTGTGCTAAAATAAGGCAAATCTCATTTCACTGAACTTTCAACCTAGGTAAATGTAAACATAAAGAAGAAATCTGAAAAACACAGGAACGGATCTACCTAATCGGAAAGATACAGTATAAATTTGAATACTTGAATAAACTCTATCATGATTTTCAGATGACTACAGTTTTATATACTTACAGAAGAACTAGAAGGATCTGAAGGTCGAATCTGACTGAAATTGTGAGGGTTATAAGATGGCAAATTACCAAGCACAGAATCCATATAGTGGTACCTATTTACTCCAAATTTCAAAAGGCACAAAACAAATCAAAAGAGTGAGAAAACAAAATGATAACAGTAACACACAGCAACTAAGAAAAAAAATTGAATTTTCATTGAATAATCTGAGTTGGAGAATTATTCATATTATAAAAAAAATAAGAATATAGAAAATCCCCTAAATTTAGAGAGAGATTGAACTAGAACATCACCAAGAAAATTCACAACAATAATCTACAAAGAGTAAATGTTCCAACAAATTGCAAAATGAAATCATGAATTTCAGATGAAATTACCTTTTTTTTATCTTTCTCCGATAGTAATTATCAGACTGGAAGTTTTCCAGAAATAAGAAAAAGATGAAAACTCTGAATTTGTCTGAGCCAGCTATGTTAGCTACTGGAATTACTAGTCTCGTTTTTAGATGGTAGATTATTCATACCACGCAATTCAAGAACAGAAAAACACTTGACTACATAAAGACTAAAATATCCCTCCTACGGTAGTACTCCCTCGGTCTTTTTATTAAATAAGAATTTTTGATGTATTTGGTCTATATATGTATTAGATACATTAATCATTGAATGAATTTAAAGAGTGAATTTTATCTTATAATAATGAATAGATGATTGATGTATTTGATCTATATATGTACTAAATTCATTAATCATTGAATAAATTTAAAAAGTGAATTTTTTCCTATAATAAGAGTAAGAGGGTGAGAGAGTAATAATAATAATGTAAAATGTTGTACAAAAGAATTATATATGTCTATTTGTAAAAGCTCCAAAATAGAAAACCTAATTTTTTTGGGTACTTAATAATTTTGTAAAGATTTTATGGAATTTTTTTGGGTACTTAATAACTAAGTATTTTAAGAAAATTAGTAAACTAGTCCTACTAATATTCCTATATAATCTATTCATGACTCAGTATCATTATAATTTTAATATTATAAAACTAAAAAAAATGTGGAACTTATTCTTGTATGAATACCTCTAGTGTGGTGGAATGGCGTAGACTTGCACGGTTAGCACTTCAATGGTCAAGTCACTGAAGTATTCGAGAAGTGATCTAAAGTAAAAGTGGAAAAGATATCTGAAATGGGCGCATATATAGCTTATATAGGGTAAGTGGTTAAAAATGCTTCTGTTTAACTTGGAGTGTTGTGAGGATCATTGTTCAATTGGATCTGACAACGAAAGATAGATTGTAGTCGGGATTGTGTGCTTCGTGCTTTGGTGAGGTCTTACTTGTTATTATTTGTTGTCTGCACTTTTCGTATTAGGTCTTGTGATTGGACCTTTATTCATAGGGTTTGTTAACGATCCAGGATGGTTGTCCTAAAAGCCCTTGTAACTACTTGTTGAAGTGAAGAATGTGTGGTTCGGACTACCGTTGATGTCTTTCGGCTTTTCGAGCAGTCTTTCGTTAAGGAAAGCATAAAAGTTTGAGAGGAAGATAGTTGGATTAAGAACACATGTATTAAATGCTCTTCCCATAACTGTCACATTTTTTTAGACGAACTTGACACATGGTTCTAGGCCAGACAATGATTATGGCCCATTTTTATAGGGTACCTAAGTGTTTGAGTAGATTGAGACGAGATCGTGATCGTTGGTTGCAAGGTTGTTGTTTTTGGCGCTATCCAACGTTGATCATGTGACAATTGTACCAAGAATGTATATTAGGGGTTAAAGGGTAACTTTTCCTCTTTTCGCCACTCTCGAGGCCTGAGATTCTTTCTTCACTTTTTTGCAGCTATTTATAGTTTTTGCAAATATTTCATGTCAATCATTGTTCTGACGCCTTTATGATACCTTTTTGATGGCTTTTACTCAATACTTCAAAAAAGTATATACAATGACGCCCATTTTACTGCGGTTCTTTGAAGGACCATGGTGAATTCTCTTAAATCAGGCGCCATCATTTTTATTTATTTATTAATTAAAAATAGTTTACATATTATCACGGTTGGATAAAGAAATTATGGTGAAAGTTCCTAAAGTTCATGGATTTGAATCTCAGCCCCAACAAACTTGTGATTCCTTTAGGCTATGTTTGGGAGTTTGGAGGGGAAGGGAGGGGAGGGCTTTGGAAAATAGGAAGAATTTGGTGAAAAAGATAAAAAGATTTTGAGTAGGAGGGTTTTGGAGGGTTTGAGTTTATTCATAATACCAAAAACCCCATATAATGGGGGAACTAAAAAATTGTATTGAATGAGGGTTTTGGAGGGTTTTGAAGGGCTTACATAAATTTTTCAAATATCTTTTAGGTTGTTATAGTATTCTGAAAATTAAAAATTTAGTAATAATAATGACTCTTTTATCATTCTAAACAAAATCATTTTTTCAAAAAATGTCAAACATTTTCCTATATTTTTTTAAAATTTTGTTTTTGGAAGTCTTCCCCTCCCATCCCCTCCAAACTCTCAAACATAGCCTTAATATTATACAGACGTCTTTCTTTTTAAATTAAATACAAATGTGGTTTCACTACGGTTGATTATTCCAAACGTGATGATGTCATTTACCTTTTTTTTATTTTTATAGTGGCGTGAATCTTTTTTATTTATCTCAAAATATCTCATATGTGATATATTTAAACCAACCACTGTGATATATTTTACTTTTTATTTTTAAATGGTTAAAACTGACGGTTTTTGTAAACTTTTATTAAATAAATTAGATATCATCGTGATTGGTTTAATCGACCATGGTGAAATGTTTTATTCAAAAATAAGAAACTCGGCTTAACTTGTCTATTTAATTGTCATTTTTTCATTTCATCGCTGAGAACTATTTGAACTCTAACACGTTTGGCGTGAGAAACCATTTGAACCCTAACAATGTTATCATCTCCATTAACGAAATGAAACACACACATCGTTATAGGCTTAACATATAAAGTCAGCATTATTGTTCTTGGCTTAACGTGGAAAAAAGTCATCACTATTGTTCTTGGCTTATCGTGCAAAGAAACAAAAAACACAAGAAACACAAAGGAGGAATATGAAGAATCTTACAAGAAAGGAGGACAAAACTCGCAATATTTAGCTCTTTTACGTATTCATCATGTTTCCTGTACGTAAACTTTTTACCATGCATGTACAGTAAAATATCGATCCTGAATGTTGTTGTTGTTGTTGTTAGTTTTTATGTTGTTGTTGTTTATGTTATTGATGTTAAATTTTTAAGTTCTTGTTGTTTATGTTTATGTTGTTGATGTTTGTAGCGGGGATAATCTGAGATCGAAGCCATTATATTGACTCGACTCAATATTTCAGTGAAAGTCGCCACCGCGCTTTATTGTTTCCAAAGGAAATGGGAAAAGAACGAAAAAACCCAAAGTTTGTTTTTAAAACAAAAGAGATCTTAGGTACGGGTGTTGATTATACAAGGGGAAGGTTTTAAGCACCCCTCATATCTGTGGTACTCCACAGGAACCTTTTTGAAAATCTGTGTCGTGTGTGCTAAAAAGAGTTTGTTTATTTTTAAAATAAGCTCGGCAAGACATTAAGTCTTGTGCCTACATACCTCCTCGGTGCAATGGAGAAGTCAGAGCTAATGTAGTTCCGCTTAAAAGGGAAAAACGTTTTAAAAACGAATAAACACTTTATCGTCGTCGGAGATAAATACTCAGCCATTGATCTTGAGCATGAGAACAAATGAATTCTTTGCATCGCAAATGAAAGAAGGGCTCCAACTCGGATAAAATCAACGAGTATGCCACTGGCTCTCTCACGCGGAAAAGATCTCATTATATCAATCAATTTCAAAATCGTGGGGTATCGCCACTCGTTTCAACAACTAGTCGTGTCTAAACTTTTGAAGAAAAGGCCACTAAGGGCAAAAGGTATTTTTAAAGAAAAGGTTTTGAAAAGGTTGCAAACATAAGAAGGTTTTGTAAAAAGAGAGAAGATTTTGAAAATTGAAGAAGGGGAGGAGATGAAGAGGCTATCCTATTGCGTAAAATAAAAGCTAAGGAAAAGAACGGTCTAACCGAAATAAGAAGCCAACACTTGACATTATGAGTCAAGGTAGATTTCCCATCCTTTGGAATATCGACACTAAACCAAAACATTATCACTTGGGGATCCAGATGAACTTATTGAGTTTAGCACAACTTTGCATTAAGCACATTAAAATTCTGACGAAAATCGGGCAGAGTAACGGCTGTTTTCGGGTAAAATCCTTATCTCAATGCCTTGGAATTAACCATCAAGGACTTTCAAGGAAATACCTGCATACACAAATAGACAACAATCCAATGCCAGACAGACAGAATAAGAGCAGAGTAACAACAGAATAAGGGTCCAGAGGTACTAAGTCCATAAGTCCAGATCTCCATAATGCTCGGGATAGTAACCAATAGTCCGAAAGAGAGCCTTAAGCGTTTTTTAGATTTTTGTTATTTATTAGTGTTTTAGCATAAAAGTAAAGTATGGTCCAAGTGGACAAAAGAAAAATAGCGGAAGCATAAACATATGTCCAAATGGACAAAGAGAAAATAGCGGAATATAAACGTCCAAATGGACAAAGAGAAAATAGCGGAATGTAAATATGATGAAATGATAAAATAAAGCGATAAAGCGAGAAATATAAAGAGCGACATAATAAATTGCGGAAATTAAAGTCAATTGTTAGATGTTAAAGATAACCATCTTGAAACTTGTCAAGTATGTTATCAAAGTTAGTAATAAAGATCGATGGTGAGTGAAGGATGTTCTCGGATTTAAATTCAATGGACATTTATCAGAAGCTTGATAAAATCATAGCAACTACACGATAAACTTCCATAAGTCATAAATCAACCGCATACAATTCTCTTCCATGTTTGATGTTTTTTTATTCGGGACACGAAATATTACGCTCTGTTAAGCAGATCGCCAAGTGATTTATGTAGAAATTACCCTACAACGAGGCCGGTCAAAACTTTATGTGCTAATGCATGCGAGAGAAGCGATATGTAGATCACTCTCCGAAAGCAATACCGCACGAAAAGAAAATAGGTAGCGATCTAGTCTTTACCAAGAATCCATAAGAATTCTCAAGGTATTAAGACTTTCATCGATCAAAAGAAAAAGAAGGAGAAGAAGAAGATAAAAATGCATAAAGATAATAAACTCACACTATCATTAATATCATTCATCTAATATTATGGATTTGGTCATTTCAAACCTATCAACATCCTAGATCCAATGATATTAATGAAGTGGAGGAAGAAGGAAGGTAAAACAAGCATAAAAAAGGCAAAAAAAAGCATTTTGCCTCACTGGAAATCGATTTACCTCTGTAGGAAATCGATTTCCTGAGTGCAGAGTTCAAAATTGGCATAAAAACAAGGTGGAAATCGATTTCCTACAGAGGGAAATCGATTTCCTGCATGCAACTTTCAAAAAATCAGCATTAGGAAGCATAAAACTTGACTTAAGCAAACATACAAACACCTTATGATCACATATCCATTGGAGCACGAATTTTCCATCAAATCACCATCAAATAGGACCAATATAGCATCAAAGATGCATTGAACACAAGCAACAAAGATCTACATCTTAGAGTTTAGGAATTTACCAATTTTTGAATCAAATTGTTGAAGTAGCTTCAAGAACAAGCACAAAGTGTATAGATCCTTCAAAATTTGAGATGAGCAAACAAAGAAAAGAGTGAAATGTAGGAGGTTTAGTTCAAAACTAGTGAGATTCAATGTAAATCTCACTAATTCTATGAGAATGAACTTTGGGTGAGGGTTTTGGAAAGGGTGAGAAATGAATTTGCAAGCACTTTTTTGGCTCTCCAAGCTTGAGAAATGAGGGAGTAGAGACCTCTATTTATAGGATGGGAGCAAGAGTAGTGGCAACTTGGTCTTTTTTCTTTTGGTTAATTAACTCGTGTTTAATTGGTGTTTAAATGGTATTTAAATGGTAAAAATGGTAAAATGGGGTTAAAAAAGGTTCAATGAAGGGAATTAATTTTGATGAGGTGGAAAATTGGTAAAATGACAAAAATGATCAAAGAAAATTGGTGCCAAAATGATGTCATGCTTCCCTCCTTATATTTTTTGAATTTCGCCCCAGGGAAATCGATTTCCCTCATGGGTAAATCGATTTCCATAGTGAAATCTTCAAAAATCTGTTTTCTTGCGCTGTTTTGATTTCTGCCCGATCTTTTACGTGTAAAATATGAACAAAAGAGACAAAATACATATTTTTGGATTTTGGTTAGTATAAAACAAATAAAAAACAAAAAGTTCTTGATGATTCCTCTCAAAGACAAACTGATACCTCAAGATTGTGATCTTGATTGATGATTGAAATGCAAATGATGTATGATCTTAAGGTCAAAAATTGGGGTATGACAATGTTGAATGTTTATGTTCTTGTTGTTTATGTTTATGTTGTTGATGTTGAACTTTTATGTTGTTGTTGTTCATGAATGTTTATGTTGTTGTTGTTGTTTTGTTGTTGTTCTTTATATTGTTGTTCTTTATATTGTTGTTATTGAATGTGTATTAGACACATTTATATTCATGGTTACATGGGGAAATAGTATTATAGGGCTAGATGAAAGAGTTGGATTCGATCAAGTGGTTATAGTTGAAGATGAAAGAGTTGTTGTTTATGATATTGTTGTTGAATGTATATGAGACATATTTGTATTCATAGTTGTGGAAATAGTATTATAAGATTATATGAAAGAGTTGGATTTAATCAAGTGGTTCTAGTTGAAGATGAAAGAGTTGTTGTTTATGTTGTTGTCATTTATGTTATTGTTGTTGAATGTGTATGAGACACATTTATATTCATGGGTGCGGAAATAGTATTATAAGGTTAGATGAAAGAGTTGGATTTGATCAAGTGGTTTTAGTTGAAGATGAAAAGTTGTTATTTATGTTATTGTTGTTGAATGTGCACGAGACATATTTGTTACGTTGTCGTATGCTTTTGTTAAGATTGGTTTAATCTTTTGCTGTTGTTTTTGAAAATATATGGACTATTCATCTAGCGATAAAACTCATACAAATGAAACTCGTACAAATGAATCTCAAACTATAGTGGAAAAAAAGAGGTGCTACAATGATAACTAAATTAACAAAAGTCTGTAACTCGGGTAACGGGTTGTTGATCGAGTGTAATGTCATAACTTGGATGTGTAATGGTGATAATTCTTCACTTTTTGGAAATTATGTTGCGTTCCTTGGATGTAGCAAAGTGAATATTTTGATAAATTATTGGACCCAAGTAACACAAAATATGAAAGAAAGCATATGGACAGACGTTAAGGTGTTAATTTTAATTTATATATGATTTGATAGTATATTTATAACTACTAATACATACTTATTAATGTAAGTGTAGTCGACTTTTGAGTTTATTGATGATGATAAGTTGAAGAAAAAATGGATCACTTATGCTAGTGAGCGTTGTAGGGGCTTTAAGTCACAACTCACGTGTGACTACATTACAAATCCTAAGGCTGATCTTGAACATCCTACTGTGAAATATAATTTTATTGGCAAGAAGGTTTGAGAAAAGTTTGTGAAGTTTCATAGTTCTGTTGATTTCTTGGTTAGTAGTAATATTCTTTTCTGATAATTTTATGCTTATGTTTTATAGATACAATCATGCAAATTAATATTCTCACTATGTTTATAACAGGTTAAAGTGAATCCGGAAAGTTAAATAAGGCAAAAAAACAAATACCCCCATAGATTATCTCGTACGGGTTACAGGAAACTTGAGGAAATGGATTAATGAAAAAAAGAGAACAAATGGGAGATAAGGACTCCACGAGTTGCGATCGCAGCCCATCTCCATCATCACAACATGATAACTACAAGAGGGCTCAACAAAGATCAACTGGAGATTTTACTTCAAATGCCTCATGAGCATAAAAACAATAGCAACAAATAGAAGAGAAAAAATGGCAACAATGTTTTAATAGCAACAAATGAAGACACTTGCATAAAAAATAATTATAAGAGAAAATAATTTGGGATGAATAAAAGGCGAGGAGTGTGTACCTTTATATAGCATTTTTCTAAGATATTTATGGCATTAAAATCAATTAAAATCATATTGATTTGCCCAAGAAGAGATTGATTTGCAAATATTTTCAAAACAAACTCTCTAATCGATTAGAACCTTGGTTAGTCCATTAGATCTTATAAAAATTTGAATTTCACCATTTTCAATTAGATGAATTGATTTGATAGAGTTTTGGAGAAGAAATAATCATTGGCCTGATTTATCTCTTCTTAAATTGATGAAGATTTGAGAGAGAAAAAAGATTTAATTGATTAGGTCTTTAGGGTTAATCGATAAGATGTCGCAAAATTTAAAGGCAAAATACCCATTTTGGTCCCTTAACTATATCCCAAGGTCCATTTTGGTCCCTTATCTCTAAAAAGTGTCAAAGTGGTACTTTAATTGTTTAAAAAGGATCACGTTTGTCCTTTTTGTCAGCTCCGTTAGTCAAAGTCAAAGGAATGGCACATGTGGCATACATGTGGCAGACACATGTTTATTTTAATTTCCAGGTGATTTATTTTAATTGCCAGATGGATAATTTTGTCTGAGAAATAAAATAGAAAGGGGAAATGAAATAGAAACTTCATTTTGTCTTTGTTGGTTCTTGGAGGAAACCCTATCACAGCTGCCATTGACGAATCTCCAAGCTCAAGTTGCTGCGAACGAAGACGAAGACGACATTCAAGGTGAAAGCGAAGACGAAGACGACATCAGAGGTAAGTTTATGCATCTGTATTAGTAACGTAGTTAGGTCTGATACTCTATTTTGTTTTTAATTTCATGTTTCTGAAATCTATGTTCTCCGCATCTATCTAGGGCATAGTCTGAAATGGATGAATATCTAAAAATTACAATTCACCATAGTGGTGAATTTGCTAGTGAGGACTTGAGTGTGTACGTAGGAGGTCAGATTGCTAAACTGAGAGTAGATGCTGATAAGTGGAGTTTTTTTGAGCTGTTAGGTAGTATCAAGGAACTAGGTTATCCATCCATAGAAAACATATATTATAAGGATCCAACTGTTGGGATGAATCTGTTGGTAGATGACAGAGGGGCATTAGAGATTGCTGATTTATATAGGGTTCATCTTAGTGTTGAAGTATTTATTAAGCACACATTGTCCCAGACTGTTTTTGTTGATGAGACTGAAGTTGTGTTGGATGAGATTCCACTTAATGAGATAATAGATGAGGCAGAAGCAGAGATTGAGGAGATGATGAAGGAATTTGATGTGAGGTCCAATGATGTAACACATGATGATGTGAGGAACAATGATGTAACATAAGATGATGTGAGGACCAATGATGTAACACAAGATAGAGTGAGGACCAATGATGTATCACAAGATGAGATGAGGAACAATGATGTAACACAAGATGATGTGAAGACCAATGATGATAATGCAGTAGGAGCTGATAATGGACCTGTGGGTGGTGAGGTTGATGATGATGTAAGTGACTGATGATGATAGTTCTGATGATAGCAACTTCGAGTATGATAGTGCAATGGAGATAGTATTTGATGATGACTCTGATGATTATGGTACTGAATTGGAAGAGGAAGAGGGAAACCTACTGGACTATGATATTAAAGATAATGAACAAATGAAAAGAAAAAAAGGTAAATAAATGTGTGATGAAAACAAAGAAGATAGTAAAGGAAGTGATAATGATATTGAGGATCTTGGAAGTGATTGTGATAGTGATGATAGCAGTAGGGCTAGGAGAAAGAAGTATCCAATTTTCAAGCTTTTAAAGGATATGTCCAATTACAAATGGGAAGTGGGAACCTATTTTACTACAAAGGAAGATTTCAAGGAGGCAATTGTTACTTATGCAGTCCATTCTGGCAGAGATTTAAGGTTCACTAAGAATGACAAGATAAAGGTTAGGGTTAGGTGTAAGGATGGATGTGAATGGGAATCTTACTGTGCTAAGAAAATTAGTTGACACTCATAGTTGCAGTAGAGAGTATCATGTAAAGTTATTGAAGACAAAATGGTTGAGCAAGAGGTTACAAAATTCACTTAAAACCAACCCTAGAATGAAGCTTAAGGACATTAAGGAAAAGGTTCAGAAGAGGTGGAATGTTGGGGTCAACAAAACCAAGGCTATAAGGGATAGGTTTGCAGCCAGAGACATGGTTGATGGGTCATTTCTAGGGGATTATACAAGGGTATATGACTATGCACATGAGTTACTAAGATCTAACCCAATCTCAACTTGTAAGGTGGGTGTTCAACCTGCACAAGAAGGTAGTGATGTTCAGAATTTACATTTCAAGAGGTTGTACATATGCTTGGCAGCTTGTAAGGAAAGCTTCAAGTTGAGCAGACATTTCATAGGACTTGATGGATGTTTTTTGAAAGGCCTTTGTGGAGGTCAAATACTTGCATCTATTGGCAGAGATCCCAATGATCAAATGCTACCAATAGCATTTGCAGTGGTTGAAAGTGAAAACAAGGATAGCTGGACATGGTTCTTGGAGCTGCTTATTGATGATCTTGGTGGGAGAGAAGAGTGCCTCACATACACTTTCATTTCTGATCAACAAAATGTATGACACTATAAATTTTTCATGTTATAAATTTGATATGTTGTAAATTTCTCATTTTATATTCATTTTTGATGACTTATGGGTTATTGCCTGCAATGGAGGAACTTCTTCATAGGGTTGAACAGAGATTTTGTGTTAGGCATCTCTACAACAATTTCAGGAAGAAGCATCCTGGAAAAAAACTAAATGAAATTATATGGAAAGCAGCCAAGTCAACTTACTACCAAGCTTGGCTGCTTTCCTGAGTATTACAGGAAATCAAGATATATGCAAGTGTACAAGCCAGTCATTTTTCCAGTCAATGGCTCAAACCTATGGGAGAGAACAGAGTATCCTGATGTTCTACCACCCAAATTTAAGAAAATGCCAGGAAGACAAAAAAAGGAGGAATTTAGAGCAAGGTGAACTGGATGGCACTGATAAAAAGATGAGAAAAACTGGATTCATTGTAAAGTGTAGTAGATGCAAGAAACAAGGACACAACAAACTTACTTGCAAGGTACCATCAACTACTGCACAATCATCTCAGGCTACCAATGCACAATCATCTCAGCCTATTAGTGCACAACCAACTCAATCAACTAGTGCACAAGCTTCTCATTTGGACAGAAAGGACAAACATGGTCCTTTTTGAACAATTAAAGGACCACTTTGACACTTTTTAAAGATAAGAGAGCAGAATGGACCTTGGGGTATAGTTAAGAGACCAAAAAGGGTATTTTGCCAAATTTTAATTTCAGTTGCGCCTAATTGATTAGCACTTTAGGATTAATCGATTATATAACCCTTTTTCAACTCCCTTGGTCTTTTGGGCCTTGGATGGTATTGGACATGCTTCATTTTTCTTTTTGCATCTCTGTGTCACCAAGATTGCACATCTTTGCTAAATTTTTATTTTTAGTTTGACAATCTTGTTTAAAATCAAATTCATCTCAAACAAAAAATGTTAGTGGTAAAATAAATCCACTAAGTACATAAAAGACCACTTTCTAGTGGATTAAATCAAAGTTTTCTGATTTAATCCCTACCAAGTGTTTTACCTCAAAATATCTTAATTTATCTTGAGAAACTCCCCTATTAAAAGGAATGACATCACATCGTAGAATCACGAAAGTTGGCTCACACTTATCAAGGGTGATAAGAAAAAATCTTTCACCTCAAACTTCCTAGAGGCTCGTAGACTGCCACTATAGAGCCGTTAAATTTTATAAAAAAAAAATCAAAGACCATAAAGACCACCACTTATTATCTTGATTATCATCAAATATATCTTTGGTGTACTCAAAGTATACTCATGCATTTCGCATCTTCTTTAAATTTTTAATTTGCTCATTTAAAGTTGCAAAATATTCCTGCAAAATAAATTAATTTTAGAACAAATTATCTTTGGTGCGTTAGTGACTTTAAGAGTTCTAGAGTTATTTCTTTTTGATCATCTTGATTCATTTAATTTTACATTACAATAAGGTTCCAAATGACTTAGTTTATTATAGAAATTGCTTGAAAGCAAGACAATTAGATTTCTTCGTGACATGGCAGATATTACTAAATTATCTATAAAATTTATAACTTAAGCCATTTTTATTGAACAAAGCTCTTTGATTAGACGAAATTAAATCTAACTTATTTTTACCCTCTAAATTTTTTTATAGAGTTATGATAGTATCAGAGTTATCTTTAATTCAACCAATTGGAGAAGGTTGTCACAACTCATCAAATAACCTTAGATGTTTGTTATAAATTTATTAAATAACATTTGAAGGTGCACTCAATTTTTTTAAGATTTAGTAGACTGAAACTTTTTATTTAAAATATGATTAAATATTATTGAAGACATTAGGTAGAACATATATATTATCAAAAAATAAAGAGTTGATTTCAAAATTTAAAGCTAACATTTAATGAAATATTATTTTGGGGAATAATTTTAATTTTTCTATTTAAAAAAAAAACTTTACATTTTTTCAGGTTTGGAAATAAAAAAGTTTAGAAATTTTTTTAGCTAATTTGTAAATTTATCATCCATATTGAATTATTTTACTCGAATAGAATAAAATTTTAATTTATTTAATTATATTATTTTAAAATTTCAATTCATAAAAGGTAAAATTAAATATAAATTTCATTTTTTTCCATAATTAATAGTTAATTAAAATAATTTTTAAAATATTCAATGAAACTTATTTTAAAAAACATACAAAGTCATACTTTAAATTTTATATTTTGGTTCATTCAATAAGTGTAATTTATAATTTTTTTAATAAATTGTGACTGGAAGAGTACTTTTAACTAAAGACAATCACATAATTTTCAGGACAAAAACACATTCAATTTAAAGATGAACATGGAAGATTTATAGCACTTGAATTAAGGTGGTGTGTTATGAGAAATTTCATAATTCAAGTGATGTAACCGGTTACAACAAGCGTATAACCGGTTACAGGTATGAAGAAAAAGTCAAATAAGCAAAAAAAAGTGATTTTGCTGTTGGTGTAACCGGTCATGCATTCGCAATAATCGATTACCACTATTTGTAATTTTCTAGTTTTAATAGCTGTAATCGGTTACAGGTTTTATGTAACTGGTTATAGGAACGCAAATTTAGTTTTTTCAATATATATATATATATATATATATATATATATATATATATATATATATATATATATATATATATATATATATATATATATTACCAATCAAGTGATTTCAAGTTCTAACAATTTCTACCCTACCTATAACCTTATAAAACCGATATACCCTATTAATCATGGTTTACCCAATCCGGCCGACCGTAACAGCTTGAGTTTTAAAATATTGTCTACTTCTTTTTAGAAAGATTTTTTTTAATAACCAAACTTTAAAAAAAAATCAAACAAACTCATATATCAAAAAAATTATCCCATTACATGTTTGATGTTTGAAAGACTCCCAACATGATTAGTAGAGTAATTTTTTTGAAATATGAATTTGTTTGATATTTTTTAAAAATATTTGGTTATTCAAATTTTTTCCTCTTCTAGATCCAAATAAAATTTGTTTTATATCATGAGATTAAAACTCCAATACAAAATAAGGAAAAAAAATATTAAATTTATATTTAATTCATGTAAATTCAATGCTTATGTTAAATGGAGTAGTATAGAATGACGATTTATAAGTATTTGACCATAAAACATAAATGTATATTAAATATTAAATAAAATAAATAATTTTCAAATTATACTTTATTTATAAAATATAAATGATAATTATTTTATTTTTGTATGAATTTGATTTTTTTTAATTTTGATAATTAATATAAAACTTTTCTTTGTTGCAAATACTAATAATTATGACAAAAAATATAATGCACTATTCATAAAATTTAAATATGTAGTTTGAATTTGAAGATATTTAAATTTTGTTGATTTTATATGTATTTTTAAATCGTTTAACAATATTAAAAGATAGAAAATATATTATTGGTGTCATTTGTATTTATGATAATGAATTCCAATCTTCAAATTATATTTTTAATTTACATTAATTTAATATAATTTTTTATTTTAATTTTTATCCTAATTTAATTTCTTGTATTAATTTTTTTTATTATAAATTTATTAAATAACATTTGAAGATGTACTCAATTTTTTATAGATTTAGTAGACTAAATTTTTTATTTAAAATATGATTAAATATTATTGAAGAAATTATGTAGAACATATTATATTATCAAACAATAAAGAGTTGATTTCAAAATTTAAAGCTAAAATTTAATGAAATATTATTTTGGGGAATACTTTTAATTTGTCATTAAATTTTTTTTTACATTTTTTCAAGTTTGGAAATAAAAAAGTTTAGAAAAAATTGTAGCTAATTTTTAAATTTATCATCCATATTGAATTACTTTACTCGAAAAGAATAAAATTTTAATCGATTTAATTATATTATTTAAAAATTTCATTTTTTAAAAGGTAAAATTAAATATAAATTGCATTTAGCTTTTATTTTTTATTTTTTCCCATAATTAATAGTCAATTAAAATAATTTTTAAAATTTTCAATAAAACTTATTTTAAAAAACACACAAAGTCATACTTTAAAATTTATATTTTGATTCATTTAATAAGAGTAATTTATACATTTTTTAATAAGTTGTTACTGGAAGAGTACTTTTAATTAAAGACAATCACATGATTTTCAGACAAAAACGCATTCAATCTATAGATAAAGTTAATTGTGATTTAATTAAGTTTTAAATTATTGATTATAATCCAACTAGCTCAATCTGTTTCAATTGTAATTTAATTTAGATCATATTTTAGATATCGAATTTGCAATTTTTTTTATTAATATAATAAATTTTTTCAAAACAACAGAATTAATATTAATATAATATAAATTAATCTTATAATTAGTACTAAATAAATAAATACCAATTAATAATAAAGTAACTTAACATTTTCTCTTATAGTAATAACAAGTAAATAAATATTAAAATGATATCCTAACACATATGATGAATAAAATAATAAATTTCTCCATAAATCCAAGATGTTCATCGAACCGAACCTGTCTTTTTTCTTTAAGCATGAAAACCGTATGACCTTCCCAAACCAACGAGTCTCACAAACCGAACCCATTTTTTTTTTCATTTCGATTTTTGGTTACTCCTCCTATAAATACCATCACACAACTCCAACCAAATCCTCCATTATTCTTTCTCCGTTTCAACCTGAGAAGAAGAAACATAACGCCTCCACAAAAAAAAAAAAAACGATATAAACATTAACAACAGAGAAGAAAATCTCATTTCTTAATCGATCTAACTACAACTGAAAATAAATAAAAATCAACCCTAGCAGCAATCATGTCTGATGCATTTTGCAGCGATTGCAAGCGCCAGACGGAGGTGGTGTTCGACCACTCGGCGGGGGACGCCGTCTGCTCGGAGTGTGGCCTTGTCTTGGAATCTCACTCCATCGACGAGACCTCCGAGTGGCGAACCTTCGCTAATGAGTCTGGCGATAACGATCCCGTACGTGTCGGAGGTCCTAACAACCCGCTCCTCACCGACGGCGGTCTCTCCACCGTCATTGCCAAACCTAACGGCGCCTCTGGTGATTTCCTTTCGTCCTCTCTTGGGCGCTGGCAGAATCGAGGTTCCAATCCCGATCGTGGCTTGATCCTTGCTTTCAAAACGATTGGCACCATGTGTGAGAGGTTAGTTAGTTAGGGTTTCATACAGAAATATATGATTGAATATTGAATTGAACTCTTGTAATTTGGTGTTTTTATTGATTGTAACGTGAAATTAGTTTCAATCTTATTACTTGATGAACTAGGCAATTATGAAATATGCTGACAAATCCGATTCAATTTCAGGTTGGGACTGGTTGGAACCGTTAAGGTATCATCTTTTGTTTCCGATTGTTATTTTCCCCTTCATGTTCATTTACCATCATTATAATGCAAGTTTGATCAACATATGTGAAATTAGATTAGATTGTATTGAACTATCATGCTGTTTAGTTTGTAGTGTGTATTATTCAAAACGATTTCAATGCTTCTTCTATTGTGGTTTACAATCTGTATCATTGGACTCGAACATTTTTCAACTTTTTTGTAAAATTCTTTGAGAATGCTGTAGAAGTTTAGGAAACAAAACATTGAAAAATTCTGAATGATTTGATTTGATTTTTTTGTTTGTTTGCGGAAGTTCACTTTGTTTTAAGTTGGCAAAGCACCTCTCTAGCAATTTTTAATTAAGCGAGTAATGAGGAGTGATGGCTGAATGCTATCTAATGAAGAGAAAATGCTAGAGAATGTTTCATGATATCCTCTCATGTGTCAAAGCTGATGAAACTGTTTTTAGATTGTTGGTATTGTACTAGTTGTACTCTGAAACAATTGTTGTAGTTTTTCAATCTTCAACTTCCAATTTACTGAGAGTGGTGTAAAAGTTTTTTATAAAATTCTTTGAGAATGATGTGTAGAAGTTTTGGAAACAGAACATTGGAAATTTCTGAATGGTTTATTTTTTTTCGTCATAAGTTGGCAAAGCATCTCTATCAATTTTTGTTAAGTGAGTAAGGAGGAGTGACAGCTGAATGTTATCTAACGAAGAGAAAGGGCCAGAGAATGTTTTTTGTGATATCCTCTCACGTGTCAAGGCTGATGAAACTGTTTTTAGATTTTTGGTATCGTAGTAGTTGCACTTTGAAACAATTGTTGTAATTTTCAATCTTCAACTTCCAATTTAGATGTGAAGTTTGTGTTTGCTTCTCTTATATTCCTTTTATTATCAATTTGAAGGACCGGGCGAATGAAATATACAAGCGGGTTGAAGATCAGAAATCTAGTAGGGGAAGAAATCAGGATGCATTGTTGGCTGCTTGCCTCTACATTGCTTGTCGACAAGAAGAAATACCGCGAACCGTGAAAGGTACATCCTATGAATTTTTTAATATATCAATGCTTCCCTGGAGACACGAGCCCCTGATCCTGATGAATCTCGAATAGAAATTTGCTCAATTGCCAATGGAGCCACCAAGAAGGAAATTGGCCGAGCAAAAGAATACATAGTGAAGCAACTGGGTTTGGAGAATGGTGGTCAAAGTGTAGAAATGGGAACAATACACGCTGGGGACTTCATGGTCAGTTTTCTTTAGTGTTGTGCACTTGTACAAAATAACTTTCTACTTCAATCATTGTGTAGCACTGTAACCTACTCCCCTAAGTCTTATAGTTGTATTACTAACATATTTTTTTTATCTCAATCTTTAGAGGCGATTTTGTTCCAATCTGGGTATGAATAATCAAGCTGTTAAAGCTGCTCAGGAATCTGTTACGAAATCTGAAGAATTTGATATAAGGTAAATTTTAGTTTGATTTATTTCTTCAGACTTTAAACTATGGAATATATGTTCACTGCTAGAGATTGGCAATGGTGAGAACTTTGGGCAAGGTTTCTGTGATAAGAACCTACATCCAACTGTATTAGCTTTAGATTAGGGCTAGCTTGTGCATATTAGGGTTACGTTTAGCCCCAAGACAATGTTGTCAAGATCAAGCTCCTATCTAAGATGGGGTGAGCGTTGTAAGATTGTAAAACATAAATTATAGTAATAAGCATCATAAGATGCTATCAAAATGAAAAATTTATGCTACAGACACAACTTTGGAAACAGGTCGGGTGGTGTTCTTGAATGGCTTTAGTACACTTACCGAGGAGCTTGAGTTTTCGTTGAAAATGACAGCTTTGTAATTTTGTTATATTTCAACTCAGCTATCTAATCAGTCTTGACTTAGAACCACTACTTTTTATATTTATTTTGGTGTTGTTTGGTTAGATCCGAGAACCATGGTTCGAATCCTTGCTGAGAGAGGTGTCACATTTAGTGTCCTTGACTGGTTAAATCTGAGAACCATGGTTTAAATCTGAGAACCATGCTGAGATAGGTGTTACATTTGGTGTCCGGCCTCTAATAGGATTAATTTCGGTGGAGAAAACTATGGAAACCCAAAAAAAACATATATTGTTCATGGTTCACCCTAAACTTGACTATATAGAGTCAATTGTATAAAACTAAGATTGTTTCACTGTACCTTAATTTTTATGGATTCTTGTTATATTATTGTATTTGATACTAATAACATCTAATTTGACAGGAGAAGTCCCATATCAATTGCTGCTGCAGTTATATACATCATTACTCAACTTTCAGATGACAAAAAACCTCTCAAAGGTCTGGGACAGTTACATATACTTATGCTAAAATCTGTATATATATTTTTATTAACTAAGAAAATAATTGGGGGAGCTATGGCTCCCACTTGCCATTGAGAAGCTCCACCTCTATATTGGGTTATGTAGGCAGCTCTCTGTTATGCTATAACTAATTGATAAAAGCTATTGCATATTGGTACAGATATATCACTAGCTACAGGAGTTGCAGAAGGGACCATTAGGAACTCGTACAAGGATCTTTATCCCCATGTTTCAAAGATAATACCAAATTGGTATGCAAAGGAGGAGAATTTGAAGAACCTTTCTAGCCCTTGAAACAAATCATTACCATCCATATTCAACAACCTAGATGTCATTGATTGAAACAGTTGCATTGGGTGCATTGAACTTTTGTATACTTTTTGTTTGAAATGAAAGCGTCTCTTTATTTTTATTTATTATTATCATTATTTTGAATTTCCCATTGTAGTTAAACTGCAACACCAATTGATTTGGTTCAGCTTACTCATTCGATTTGATATTCTTTAGATAAAATTTGCTAGACCTTGATGAAAGGAACAGATTATCCATTAAAGGGGCTGAACTCACAGGGCACCCATTGCTGTCCAATTTATTTAGGTGGCACTTGATATTGATGTTCTATTTTATTAGAACTACTTTAGTTGTTTACTTTTTTTTTTTTAATTAGAGGTGGTAAAATAGATGGATGAAAACAATCTATCAATTTATTAATTTGTTTAAAATTTAATCCGTTAAGTATGAAATTCATTCAAGCAGCTCATTAATATTTTTTCAATGGAGGAATATCCCTCATTCATAAAATAATTAAAATATTTCAATAATTTTTTTTGCAAGAAAAATTATTTTATTTTAAATTATTTGTTAAAGTGCTTTTTAAATTCTTTTTAAAAATACTTCTCTCTCTCAATTGGATGGATTTGAACAGATTCATTAATTATCATTTCTACAATTGAGTTTAATTACTATCATTTCTACTATTGAGTTTAATTACTATGCATTGTGAATGGAAAGAATTTTACACCATAAATAAATTGTAGTCATTCAAATGTATTATATAAAAAAAATTAAAATAGAAGCCAAAAATTTCAAAAAAAAAAAACGATTATGATTAATGATAAAATATTTTACACAGGTGATGTATATCAATTAAATTACTATGAATTTCACTTAATATTTTAGATGTGTGAATTTCATAGCATATAAATACATATTCTCATGTTTGACATCTTTATTTGAATTAATATTTTAAATGTAGCGTATAAATATATATTTTTTTGTATATTTTAGCGTCTAAGCAGACATTCTGTGCCCGTTTGTCTGCTTTTTTTTCAATGGCACACGCGTCAAAATATATAAAGGTATTTTTTATTTAATTTTGTTTTGAATATAAATTATCTATAACTATAAAAGAGATCCATGCTTTTAGGCTGACCTACTTTTATTCTAATAATGCCCTTTAAAAATGTAATTCATGAAAAAACTATAACTGCCACTTAAACGACATGTACATGCTTCAGTGGTACATAAATTCAAATGAGACTATTCCAAGAGTGCCTTGGTTTTAGAAGGGCAGTGGAGCTTACGTCATCCAATCACATTCATCTGTGTCACGGGCAGTGTTTTAAAAACCGGACCGGTCATCGAACCGGTGAGGGTATTGGGTCACTGGTCGAACCGCACGACCAAACCGGATTAAACCGGATAACTCGGTTAAATAGACCTGTCATTATATAGGTATAAAACCGGTGGAACCGGATGATTCAGTCTCTAAAAAAATATAACTACCTTTTAAATTTTTTAAAAATATCATATCATAAATTCACAATTTCATAACTTAAATTCAAATTTTAAACAAAGGTATCACACATAACAAAATAATAAAAAATTACAAATTCTAATTGCAAACAAAGTCTAATTACAACATAATCTAAACAAAGTCTAATTAGAACATAATCTAATTGAATAGTTTATAACAAAATAACTCTAATGTGTACCAAATTTAATTCAAAATAGGATCTTCCTAAAAAGAAAATCAAATAAAATTCAATATGTTTATGCTATTTAAGAAAATTTATTACCAAAGATAACAAATAGACAATAAAGTTTTTAATTTGTCACTAACGAAAAAAAACTATGTGAAAATGCTATTTAAGTAATACACTACTAAATATATTAAAAAAAAAGTTTAAAAGAAATGTTAAAAAAAAAACAAAAAAAAGAAGCAATTAAACCGCCGGTTTTCCCGGTTTTCCCGGTTTTCACCGGTTCCCACCGGTTTGATAGCATATCCGATCCAACTATTGAACCAGACCGGTTACCTGGCCGGTTCCCGGTTCGACCGGTCCGACCGGCCGGTCCGGTCCGGTTTTTAAAACACTGGTCACGGGTTTGCTCTTCCAAATGAAGTCAATGCCGCCAACCTTTGGAAACTTCAATCTTGTTGTGCTGTTTAATGCCCCACTTAGTGCATGTTTGGATTGACTTCTACAAACTTCAAAAGCACTTCTAATCCTCTTTAACTTGAAAATTGGTTTTTTTTTTTTTTTTTTATACTTTTCCAAAATCAATTCTCCTCCTCCAAAAACAATTCTAGTAGAAACTACAATTCCTAACTTTTGAGTTTAGTAGAATCAATTCTATATTTATTACATAGAGGAATGCTAGGATCACACTTTCTAACACACTCTTTAAACACTTACCAATAATAATTGGACACTTCATCTAATATTTTTACTATTTTATCCGTTAACCGGTTTCATTTTTTTTAACAATTTATTATTAGTTTTAATGTGATATAATCATTTATTCTATTAGTAATTAGAGTTGAATGTTTCGTCTTCCTTATTCAACTAACTGTCTCTTCATGTTTTCTGATAAAAAATTGTTACTTTCAACCCATTAACTTTCTCTGTATATAACTTATTCTAAAATTTATCTACAGAAAAACCTAATTTTTTAACCTGCAAATTATCCTAAAATCAAGTAGGCCCATCACTTCAATGTCTATTATCATATGATTCTAGAATTCAAATGTAGACTCTAACTTTTTTCAACAAAAATAGATCTCAACTCAGAAACCCAAAAACAAAAGCCATTTTAAAATGACAATAAAATACAATACCTATCCATGAAAACTATTTAGATTGTTTCAAAACTAAGACACAGACACCACACAAGCATGCACCAAAGACAATAGATATACAGAAAAGATCATTGAATCTAAAAAAAATGGTGCGAGATACATGTTAGAGCTGGGATGAGATAGATTTTCAGATCTAAAGAAGCCATTGGGAATGGAGTTTACAGAGATTAGAACAACAAAGTTGTAGAACTGCATTGCAAATGATTTTCTTTTAGTATTTTTTTTTTCAATTGAAAGAGATTATTGTTTCTTAATTTTTTTTGAAGCGATTGTTTTTCAACCGGTGGAACTGGTTAGCAGGTCAAAAAGTAAAGATAGTGGATGACTTGTCAAACTATTAGTGGTGTGTGTTAAAAGAGTGTGTTAGTGGGTTTGAAGCTAGCATTTCTCTTAGGGGTGTTCGCGGTGCGGTTTGGGCGGTTTTGACGAAAAAAATCATCCGAACCGCAAGAGAAAAAATCGTGCGGTTTGGTTTGGTTCGGTTGGCTTTTAAAAAAAATCCGAACCAAACCAAACCAACCTAATGCGGTTTGGTTCGGTGCGGTTGGTTCGGTTTTTTAGAAATATTTTATTGAACCATTCATATACATATAGATGATAACATAACTTTGTATTTAGACATTCATACACTATCAAATAACAACAAAACCCGTCATATATTTTGACAATAACTTTCTATTTAATATGTAAAAATTAAATTAGACAAAAGTGGAATAATAAACACAAAATAATAGTATAAAACAATATAAAAATTATTAGAATGAAACAAAAAAATAGAAGATACGAGAGATTAGTGAAGGTGAAAAAGAAAAAACAAAAGAGTTGAGAGATTAGAGAAGAAGATGTGTGATAAAGACGAAACTGAAATAGGGAACATTTGCATAAAAATGAGAAGGTGAAAAAGAAAGAATATAAGAGAGTAGAGATTATAGAAAAAGAGGGAAGATGTATGTGGCAAAGAAGACGCGATAATGCTATTAGAGATTTGAGAAGATCAGGACTAAAATCATGTGTAAGGATGATAAAATTGTTCGTAATCATAAGGTTAAGGTATTATAGATTTAAGTTTGGGTTGGATGTGAGTTAAGTAAAAGTTAGGTTGTAACGTAATGCGGTTTGATTCGGTTTGGTTCGGTTTATAAAATACAAACCGCAAACCAAACCGAACCATGCGGTTTTGTTAAAAGATGACCCAAACTAATCCGAACCAAATGCGGTTTTTTGCGGTTTCGGTTTGGTTTGGTTGGGTTTGCGGTTTTCTATTGGGTTGGTTTGGTTTTGATCACCCCTAATTTCTCTTATTACATATTATTTATTACAACTCTTTTAAATTTTCCTATTTTACCCTCTTTAATTTTCATTAATTACTTTTTTTTTTCTTTTTAATTTGTACTAGAATTCATTACCATTTTGGTATTTATACAATTCAAAATCAATTTTGTTAAAACTATTCAAACAACACTAATTGATAACAATCACTTCTATATCATTGTATCATAAATCAATTCTGTTAAAATCAATTCTACCAAACTCAATTATCTCAGAATCAATTCTGACCACCGCCAATCCAAACACACCCTTAACTGAGGTGAGCTTGTACTTTTCTTTTACTAAAAACCACTCATTTGGTTCTTACTTTCTTCTGACAATAACAACTTGTTAGTTACATTGCAATTTGCGAATAAACAAAATAACAACTAGTATTATTGCATTGGTTCCCCCATGAATAAAATAAGTTGGTAGACTAGGCAAGACTTACAACCTGTGTCAATTGACTATAACCAACCAAGTATGGATATGAAAGCACAATTGCATCCCAACTCCATTTTGCTATACTATTCTAGTTATCATTCACATGGCTGAAACATTTTTGTTTGATGTTGCTGGTTCACTATTAGGGAAGCTCGCTTCTTTTGCTTTTGAAGAGGTTGGTCGTGCCTGTTCTGTGTATGATGATCTTCAAGGGATCAAAGATACTCTGTCAATTATCAGAGGTCTTTTGTTGGATGCGGAGGAGAAGAAAAACCAACGACATGCTTTGCGTGAATGGCTAAGGCAGATTCAACACATTTGCTCTGATGCTGATGATGTTTTGGATGAATTTGGTTTGCAAGTCAAGCTAAAACAAGCTGTTGAAGATTCTGGCAGCACAAGGAGTAAGGTATGCCGCTATGTTTCTTCCTCTAACCCACTTGCTTTCCGTTTTAGAATGGCACATCAAATTAAAGATATTAGAGGCAGATTGGATAAGGCTGCAACCAATGGAGCCGGGTTTGCACTTGTGAAAATTGACGTTGAGCCTAGAGTTGCTGTGCAAAGTAGAGAAAAAACTCATTCATATGTTGATATTTCAAGTGTAATTGGGAGGGAGAAAGATAAGGACGCAATTATCAAGCTCTTGAAGCCACCTCATCCTCACACTGATGGTGATAAAAGCCTATGTGTTATTCCCATTGTGGGTATTGGAGGCATGGGAAAGACCACTCTTGCAAAATTCTTGTTCAATGATCCGAGGATCGATCAACTTTTCCAATTAAAGATGTGGGTGAGTGTCTCTGAATATTTTGACCTCAGGAAGATTGTTATTAAAGTCATCAACTCAGCTTCTGCTGCTTCTGCTTTCGATTCAGCTTCAAGTGTTGCTCACCAGGAGAATATAGACCATTTTGATATTGAGCGGCTACAAATTCATTTGAGGCGAAAACTTTCTGGTAAAAAGTTTTTACTTGTGTTAGATGATATATGGAATGGTGATCTTGTAAAATGGACTGAGTTGAAAGATTTGTTACAAGTTGGTACATCTGGAAGTAAAATCATGGTGACAACACGAAACAGATCAGTTGCTTCGATAATGGGTACCGTTCCCTCCTATGTTTTAGAAGGTCTTGATACAGAGAAATGTTTATCTCTGTTTGTCAAATGGGCTTTCAAGGAAGGAGAAAAAAAAAAGTATCCAAATCTAGTGGAGATCGGAAAAGAACTGGTGAAAAAATGTGCAGGGGTTCCACTAGCCGTGAGAACATTAGGAAGTTCTTTGTTTTTAAACTATGATTTGCACAAGTGGGAATATGTAAGAGACCATGGGTCATGGAATTCAGAAATGAAGAACGGTGATATCCTACCAGCATTACAATTAAGTTATGATCAAATGCCATCTTATTTGAAGCAATGTTTTGCTTTTCTTTCCCTTTATCCCAAAGATTTCACCTTCGATAGTGATGAAATTATAAATCTTTTTGCAGCCCTTGGGTTAGTTCAAACCCAAAATGGAAGTGAAAAGATAGATAGTATTGTAAGAGAATATATAGACGAGTTAAATTCACGATCATTTCTTGAGGATTTCAGAGACTATGGCTACTATTACAAGTTCAAAGTACATGATTTGATACATGATCTTGCAATACATGTGGCGAGAGACGACTTTGTATTGGTAAACTCGGACACTCAAAATATACCTGAGAAAGCAAGGCATTTATCAATTTTAGAAAATGTTTTACTTGACTATACTTTGATTCCAAAGTCCAAAAGAGTGAGAACTATATTATATCCTGTTCAAGGAGTGGGTCTTAAAAGTAAAAATCTTTTGCATACATGGATATTAAGATACAGATACGTACTATACTTAGATTTGAGTAGTTCTTCATTTCAGACTCTACCAACCTCGATTGCCAAATTGAAGCACCTGTGTGTTCTCTATATTCGAGATAACCTCCAAATCAAAACACTTCCCCGCTCTATTTTCAAACTCCAGAGTTTGCAAGTTTTGTCCCTCGTTGGATGCACGGAACTTGAAACATTGCCTGAGGGATTCGAGAAGTTGACAAGCCTTCGACAACTGTATATAACCACAAAACAGTTTTTTCTGTCACTGGATGAATTGGCAAGCTTGAATCATCTTCAAGCTTTGGGTTTATATCATTGTGACAATGTGAAGCTTTTGGTCAGCGGGGCACATGCACTATTCACTTCTCTTGAAGCATTGTATATTCAATCTTGTAAGAGCTTGGAGTCTTTCCCTCTTTATATTTTCCCGAAATTGCAAACTCTGGTAATTAAAGATTGTCCGATGTTCAACCTGTCGTTGAACTATGAAGGCCCAATCCAGAGGCAGAGATCGAGGTTGAAACATCTGCATCTTAAGAGTTTTCCAAAACTTTTGAAACTGCCTAGATGGATTGAAGATGCAGCAGAGACTTTAGAAACCTTGAAAATTCGAAAGTTTCCTAATCTCAAGATGCTTCCTGAATTTCCAACATTGATGACTCATCTCAAAAGCCTATATATTGAATCATGTCCCGAACTTTTGAGCCTTCCAAGTGACATGCATTGTCTCACTGCACTTGAAGAACTTCGCATTTATCGTTGTTCTGAGTTGTGCCAAAAATGTCGGCCCCCATCTGGAGAGTACTGGCCCATGATTGGCCACATCAAGCGAATTTCCATTGGAAAACATTAACGTAAGCATCAAACTTGAAGGTAAACATGTTAGGGTCTGTTTACATTCTAAAAACATTTCTAGTTTTCTTTAAATTGCCAACAAGGACAATTTTTCAGTAACATCTGCTTTATTTGCAGGATATGATTTGGGGGTTCAGTAGGTTGAGGATTCAGAATAAGCACCAATGGTTGAAAATGATTGCTCGCAAGAAGCTTTACATTCTCAGGATGTTTGTTTCCATCTGCATGTATAATTATTCTCTTCCATTCTACATTCTCAGTACTCACAATTATTTGTAAGAATTCAACATTTGTAATTTGTTCAATTTGTAATTTCAACATTTGTATATTACAGCTTGGTAACAAGTAACAACCATAAGACACATATGACAACTCTTCAAATTATAAAAACCGATAACATTTCTATTTAAAGAGACACATCGTCTGCCATTGATTCTTAGATTTGTTCATTTTGAAGGATTGTCTCAATATGTTACTAACTGCTTAGTAAGTTTGCAATTTCTCACTTTTTTAATTTGTTTTCTTTAAAGGATACATCATATGACCCTAATAATGTTTGTTGAACTTGTGTATCACCAGTTCTTACTGCTAGCTACACTAGTTGACCAAGTCTTTGTGGAAATTTTGTTTAATTTTTCTGTTATTTAATATTAGTTAATAAAGTAGTGAGGAAAGTTTAGGAGTTTCTTACTCTTAATTTCATATACAATGCATTTCAAGCAGATTGTTGTTCATTAAAACTATTGTTTTTCGCTTATGTTTTGTGAGTCATGCTTAACCAACAACAAATTGATATCTAGAGCCTTCTTCTTAAAAGGGACTTATGAGTGAACTTAGTGAAACTCACTACAAAGCCTATACACAGTTACACACTGCTTCAATTTATCAAATAGATTTATTCTCAGACACAACATTAGTAACACCTGCGTATGATGGTGAAATATCATATCAGAGCAGCATGAATTGAGGCACACTTAGAGAGAGGTAAGAGATCTCGGGAAAGCTATTGAGGAGGACCACAAAGTTCCTACTTTACCATACAATCCTACTACAAACTCTGATGAAAAAACACAAGGAAAAACGATAAGGAAGTCAAAGGAAAGAGCTTCTTTGTTAGGTGCTGTCTCACAAGACATTGTCAGTAGCTCATTTTCTACTTGCTCTTCTAGTTATGTTTTTTTCTCTTTTGCAGTAATAATGTTTTAACTGATAAATAAAATTTGTTTCCTCATTTCAACTGTTATGAGATAATTGGAGGTTCACTGAATAATGTTTTACAGTACATAGTGGAAGACAATAAAGAGAGTGAAAAAGACTTTGTCTATTATCAATGTTGACTTGACTATATGGTGTGAGGCATAGCCAGTAGCCACCATAACCACAAACTTAGATATAAACAGCATTTCTGCTCTTTCCTTAATACCATGGCAGAATTATTTCTTTTCGATATTGCTAATTCACTACTAGGGAAGCTTGTTTTTCATGCTTACGAAGAAGTTTCACGAGCATATGACGTGGATGACGATCTACAGCAATTCAAAGAAACTTTGTCAATCGTCACGGGCGTTCTGTTGGATGCTGAGTATAAGAAGGACCAAAAGCACGGGCTGCGTGAATGGATGAGACAGATTCAAAACATCTGCTATGATGCTGAAGATGTACTTGATGGATTCGACTTCCAACACAAGAGGAAACAAGTTGTCCAAGCTTCTAACAGCACTCGGACGAAGGTAGGCCATTTCCTTTCTTCCTCTAATCCAATTGTTTTACGTCATAGGATGTCACGCCAAAGCAAAGAGATTAGGGAAAGATTAGATAAGGTAGCAGCTGATGGGAACAAGTTTGGCCTTGCGAGACCCGATGTTGGTCCTCCACTTGTTATACAACGGAGAGACTTGACTCATTCCTATGTTGACGCTTCAAGTGTTATTGGGAGGGATAATGATAGGGAGGAAATTATCAGAATTTTGATGCAACCAATTGATGATGTGGGCTTGTATCTCTGACTCTGATGATTTTGACATGAAGCAAATAATTATTAAAATCATTAACTCTGCTTCTGTTTTGGCTCAAATTTCAGCTCCGCCGGGTGATGTTCTTGCTCACCAAGATAACATCAATAACTTAGATATTGAGCAACTTCAAAGTCTTCTTAGGCATAAACTTTTTGGTCAGAAGTTTCTGCTCGTGCTGGATGATATATGGAATGACGATCGTGCAAAGTGGATTGAGCTGATAGATTTGATAAAAGTTGGTGCAACAGGAAGCCAAATCATAGTGACGACACGTAGCAACTCAATCGCTTCAATGATAGGTACTCTTCCCTCGTATGTTTTAAAAGGCCTTTCTCAAGATGATTGTTTATCCTTGTTTATCAAATGGACATTTAAGGAAGGTGAAGTGATTAAATATCCAGATCTTGTGGAGATTGGTAAAGACATCGTGAAAAAATGTGCAGGAGTTCCTCTAGCTGTCAGAACATTAGGAAGTTCATTGTTCTCAAAATATGACTTAAACAAGTGGATATTTGTGAGAGATTCAGAACTATGGAACATAGAACAGAATAGAGATGATATTTTACCTGCACTAAAGTTAAGCTATGATCAAATGCCATCCTATTTGAAGCAGTGTTTTGTTTACTTTTCTCTTTATCCCAAAGATTATACCTTCTTTAGTTATGATATAACTCGGCTTTGGGTAGCTCTTGGATTAGTGCAATCTCAAGAGGGAAGTGGACAACTGAGTGATACCGGAAGAGAGTATATTGACGAGTTAAATGCCAAGTCATTTCTTCAAGATTTCAAAAACAGGGGCTATTATGACGCGTTCAAACTACATGATTTGATACATGATCTTGCTTTGTATGTTGCGAAAGAGGAGTGTGCAGTAGTAAACTCGCATACTAGGAATATACCTGAACATGTAAGACACTTATCAGTAGTAGAAAATAATTCAGCAGGTGAGACTTTGTTCACCAAGTCCACAAGATTGAGAACTATATTATCTCCCGTCAAGCGAGTGGGTCCTGACAACGGAAGTTTGTTATACACTTGGATATCAAGATACAAGTACTTGCGATATTTAGATCTAAGTAAGTCTTCCTTCCAGGCTCTTCCTAAGTCAATTGCTAAATTGGAGCACTTGCGAGTTCTTGACTTTTCTTATAATAGGAATATCAAAAGACTTCCCCATTCTATTTGCAAACTCTATAATTTGCAAGTCTTGAAACTCAGGGGGTGCAGGAAGCTTGAAACATTGCCTCAAGGGTTAGGGAGGTTGGTTAGCCTTCGGGAATTGCATATAACCACAAAGCAATCCGTTATGTCACTTACAGAACTTGCAAACTTGGACAATCTTCAAGTTTTAGTTTTTTATAGTTGTGACAAAATGAAGTTTCTATTCAATGAGGCTCACAAACTCACTTCCCTTGAAAGATTGACTGTTCAATCATGTGGTAGCCTAGAGTCCTTACCTCTCTTCATTTTTCCTAAATTACAGACTCTGTATATTTCAAACTGTAAGATGGTAAACTTAACGTCGCACAACGAAAGCCCAACTCATAGATTGGTGATTAACCATTTATATATTGAAGAACTTCTCACTCTTCTGACAATTCCTAGTTGGATTGAAGGTTCTGTAGATACTTTAGAGATCTTACACTTGTATAGCCTTCCCAATCTTAAGACACTTCCCGAGTGTATAACAACAATGACTCGTCTTAAGAGGCTTCAAATTCTTGACTGCCCTGAACTATTGAGTCTTCCAAGTGACCTCCAATGCCTCACCGCCCTAGAACTATTGTACATATATGATTGTCCTGCATTATACCGTAAATGTAAGTCTAAGTCTGGTGAATACTCGTCCATGATTGCTCGAATGAAAAACACTTCAATTAAAATTGTACCAAGAAAGGTGGAGAAATGAAGCCGTCTACCCTTGAAGGTAAATATATAATTTTGTCACTTCCATGATCCCTTTCTAAGTTTGGTCTAAAAATTCCTTTTAATCATATATCCACCCGCAAAACATTTTTTGATTCAAAAGGTTTTTTGTTTGTGCATGAGGATTGTTTCTATTTTCTTATTTAAAAACATAAAATTACAGCTGAAATTGGAAATTTATAGAGAATATAATTTGTACTTGATTCTAAGAACATTGAATTGGAGGTGACAAGACATGATTTTTTTGAGAGTAAAGTTCTCTTTATTTACAGGGCAAGGTTGACGCTGAGGCATAAATGGAAATGGAGATACATGCAAAGAAGAATTCAAGTCGTGGATTGCATTGGAGTAAATGAATGTCAGCAAAAGGATTTAGATTCTCAAAATGTTTGCATCTTTATGTTTCATGTAGCCGAAGACTTGAAAGTGATTGTTTATATTTCGAGTACTTAAAAATTTATGTTTCAAATAGCATTTGTGTTGAACTAAAGTACTTTCATAATGTATGTCGTTGAATATTTGGTGAAATAACCATCATTTAACTTTTTGAGTAGGGATGGCAATGGGCAGGGTATGGGTAGGGTACTATAATACCCATCCCCATATCCGCGGTTAGAAAAAATCCCCGTACCCGAGCCCATACCCGTTTGGATAGCAACTTTAGCACCCGTACCCGCGCCCTCTGGGTATGTATGTACCCATACCCGTACCCGTTACCCGCATTTCTAATAAAAAATAAGTATATTAACTATAAAATATCATATCATTTTAAGTTTTTAGTATCATTTAAATATTTTCAAAAAATTTATTATTAAACTATGAAATAAACAAACATTTATGTTACATATATAATGGTTTAACCTCGATGTATTTTTGAAAATTGATAGACATTTATTTTAATATAATAATATAAATCAAAATATATAAATATATATGTTGTGCGGGTATGGGGCGAACTGGGTACTAAGTTGCCCATACCCGCACCCATACCCGCTTATTTAAGTGGATAATTACCCGAGCCCGTGCCCATATCCATTTATGCGGGTTTTTACGCTACCCATTGTGGATATTTTTGTGGGTACCCACTGGGTATGGGCCAAATTGCCATCCCTATTTTTGAGTCACTACATTTATGATAGACCAACAATTTAATGGAGCATGAATTAACTATTTTCTCACTTGGGTAGTATATAACTAGATTGAGTCCCGAACATTGATGAATTTTTAAATTAATATTAAAGATTGTCTTTTTATTAAGATGGTGTGAATTAACCAATCGTTAGTTAGTTCAGTGATGATTGGCGCTGAACTTGGTAGGGAGAACCACGACTCGATCCCTCGCAATTGTGATCGGGAGGGGGCTGAAACCACTTGATGGCAGAAATGACCCCTGAACCGGACTAAACCGGTGGTGATAAACCAAAAAAAAGATGGTGTGAATTACATTTAGGGATGAAAAATAGACCAAAACCCGCGGGGCTCACTTGCACTCGAACCCGAGTGAACGGGTTGATTGGATTTAAATTCGGGTTCGGGTGCAGGTTTGGGTAGTGTGAAACCCGCACCCGAAATCCGAAACCACACCGCTTATATATTTAAATATAGGGTTAATAGTAATTCACCCCTGTAATAGTGAATTTTGCTTTTCTCCCTCCCTACCTTTTGGCAACGGTATTTTCAAAAAAGCCGTTGCCAAAACCTGCCTTTGCCAACGGTGGGGGTAAACCGAAACACGCTCATATTATAGAGGGATATTCTTACTCCAAGAGTAAGTTATCAAGACTTACTCCTCATCAAGACCATTGATTCTTTTCAATCTATGGTTAAAATTAATAACTAATTAAATGTGGAGAGAGAAAAATTATACTCATTAACTTTAACCATTAGATTGAGAAGAATCAATGGTCACGGTGAGGAGTAAGTCTTAATAACTTACTCTTGGAGTAGGAAAAGTGTATTTTGTTACGGGTTTGGGGGGAAAAACCCGAACCCAACGGGTGTGGACGTGAGTGTTATTTTGCACCCGAATAGCAATTGAGTTTGGGTTCAGATTCAGGTGCCGATTTCGGGTGCGGGTTTGGATAGTGTGAAGCCCGCACCCGACCCGATCCGTTGCTATCCCTAATTACATTATTGAAAGAGATGATCTTTTATCTTTTATTTTTGATGAATCTGTCTTCAACTAAATTTTATTTTATGAAAACAAAAGAATCTTAATTTTAGAGTAATTATGGATTTTGTGAATCAGATTGACGCGTTCTAATAATTATGGAAAAGCTGAGAGAAACAGCTACAACTTTCATGTTGGGGTCAAGGGCTGAATCGGAGTGCATAATTTCCAGAAGTTCGTTGAAGTTTGTGATTGTAGAAATTAAGTTGTTTTGGGTGATTTTTTATGGGCTTGGGTTATGTTTTCGATCCGGTTCAGATTGTAAGTGAAACCATTGGGTTGTTAAAAGAATTATGGCCATGCTACATGGATGTCATGTTTTTTACTATTCACAAAAACAATTGAAATTTGTATGAATCACGAGTAACTAATCCTCTAAGGCAAATTCTGCTAGTTACAATTTCCACATACCTTTGAGGTTTTTAATCTTTAATCAAATTTCTTTTTCCTTTGAATATTAATCTATATGTCTTGTTTGCTTAATTTGAGTTATATAGAATATTATTAATTTATTCCGATTGAATGATGTTCCTTGACTTTTATCGTTGCTTAATCGTTAAACTGTGTATGTTAAAATCACGTTTGCTTAATTCGTTGTTAATTGGCGTTGTAATCGGTAGGGAAATAGAATTCGTTTAAGGGATTGCAGTTTTATGAACCAGTGGTAAGTCGGTACCCGAATCAGTAGAATTGCTTGGGATACAAGTCATTAGAGTAGACTATAAGAAAAGAGGAGAGATTGTATGTTTTCGGTGTGGTCTTTTTTAGTTGTTTGAAGTAATTTGTTACTGTATTTAAATGTCTATTACAACTTACCATAGTATTCAACTATCAAATATATGATTATACCATAGTATTTGGTTGACCTTAAAAATACATTCTATTTTGTTAATTACAAACTTAAAATTTGTTAGATAAATGTGGTTGTTGGTGGATACGAGGCAGCCCTTGAACAAAGAAAGTGTTGATGAAGATCGAGCTTGAAAACTCAAAGCGTGTGAATTTCACACTAACATTTAGGAACAATTCGCCCCCACCAATTATTGTATATTGGATGCAATTGAGATTAACGGCGAATTCCCTTCATGATACTTTAAATTCCTTAATGTGAATTGCACAAACACACTAAACGTATCTTTTGATAATAGTTTACGGAAAAATGTTTTCTACACTTTACTCATGCATTAATAAAGTGAAAGAATGATTTTATTATAATTGAAATGGTGGAAAAATGAATGTGAATATTTCTATTTTCGTGTGTCTTTTCTAATTCACAAGTGTCTCTATTTATAGAGAAAATGATACTACTATCACTTAGTGAAAGGAAGCACCCTTTGAATAACTAGTGTGATACCCGTGCGTTCGCACGGGTACCCGTCGTTTTCGCGCATTTGGATTGAGGAAAGTAAAAGGTATTAATAAAAAATTAAATTTGGGTTAAAATAAAAAAAGTTATAAAAATTCTCATATTAAAAAAGTTAATATTGAAAATAAAAAGTAATTAATAAAATAAAGTTTATATTATAATAGATTGAATAATACATCTAAGGATGCATTTAAGAAATGTAACTTTATGTTCCCGTTAATATTTAATATTTTGATCAATAATTCATGTTCTCGTTAGTATCAATATTTTATTCAGTAATTTCATGTTACCGTTAATATTTAATATTTTGATCAGTAATTTCATGTTCCCGCTAATATTCATTATTTTAATCAGTAACTTCGTATTCCCGTTAATATTCCAAAGTTGTTCTTGTTAATATTTAATATTTTGATCAGCAACTTCATGTTCCCGTTAATATTCATTATTTTGATCAATAACTTCGTGTTTCCGTTAATATTCATTATATAAATCAATAACTTTGTGTTCCTGTTAATATTCCGAATTTGTTCCCGGTAAAATTGAAAAAATTTATCAGTTACTTAATGTTTTTGCTAATATTCAAAAAATTACCAGTTACTTCGTCTTCTCATTAATATTCAATATTTTGTCAATAACTTCGTGTTCCCCTAATATTTATTATTTTAATTAGTAACTTTGTGTTCCCGTTAATCTTCAAATTTTAGATAAGTGAGTTAATGTTTTCGATAATATTCAAAATTTTGATAAATAACTTCGTAGTGTCCTTAATATTTAATATTTTAATGAATAACTTCGTACTCCCGTTAACATTCAATATTTTGAATATTAACGGAATACTCGTGCATTCGCACGATTACCAGTGTGATAATATTTTTATAAAGTTAAATGTTAGTAAAAAGTATTGACGAAGAAAATAAAAAGTATTAGTAAAAAGTATTAACCTGAATTACCAAAAAGTATTAATGATTTTCTTTTTTTATAGCATGCTCTTTTCTAAAAAATAGTTGCATTGTTACCAAGCTCTAATTTTTATTTATTTATTATGAGAACAAAATTCACCATATTTACTGATATCGTTAATTTGTAGACCGTTTTCATTGGTTTAGTTTTATGTTTTATTATCACATGTATATACACTCTTATCATCTAAAATTAAGAAGGTTCACACCTTTTCATATAATAAAGTTGGAAGAGATATAAGAGCATCCACATCCATACAATCCAATTTGGTGGTATAAATAGACCCCACTTAATATAATATATTATTTCACACTTATCAATTATTTAAACCACCTAATTAAAATTTGTAAATATCCATACTACCCATCTAAAACTTTAAAATGAGTCCCACTAATCACACAATATACACTAACTTAACATTTAATATAATAAAAAATTGAAAAGCACCGTAGCATTATTTGGATAATGTGGTTATGTAATACTACACCATTTGCATTCAATTATCCATACTATTCTGACACAAGTGATACATGTGGCAAATACCACCCCCCAATATTTATGCTCTAAGAGTTAATAATCAAAAAAGGATATAAAAATTCAACTATAAGCACAGTAAAAAATTCTAAGAGGATAAAAGAGAAATTAAACTGAAACTTACTTCTCTTTCAAACTTATATAAAGACCTTGAGGACGAATGAAGATGGATCGAAGAGCACCCTGATTAAACATTAGTTAGGGCAAGAAAAACTAAGTTAATTTGGAATCGTGTCAACAAAAGAGTCAAGTCAGTGTTATATAAACCTAGCCAAAACAGTCATAAACTCGCATTACAATTCATACACAATCTTCACACATTTTCGCTAACCTACTGCACGTTGCATTCAAATACTACACAACCATGTATCATTTTCAAACTAATCATCCATCATGAACATAACTGACAGTTAGCATACACCCTGCTATATTTACCTACATTAACACAAAAAATCACACCAAAAGCTCCATAACCTTCTAATTCTTTAACAAGTTCAAGTACAAACCAAATTATCAAGTGTCCACTTACAGTTTCAGTTAAAAGAAAGCAGCTTCGAAACGCAAATCACAAGTCAGTTTCAAACCTTGAATCTCACACCTACAAATGAAATTGTTGATGATATTAATCACCACATTTTTGAATAACTTGGCAGGAGAAGAAATTAAATTTATTATGATTTACTATTTTGTTTTTAAGTTTGTATCCAAGCTGAAACAATTAAGTGTAACTCGTAAAACTGAAGAAATCATTCGAAAGACCGTTAGCCCCAATAAAAGTGTATGTATACCTCTTCAAGTCGCTTTCTCAGAGCATTATGTCCGCTGCATCATTAGGAGCATAAGTTTTTGTTTGGAGTATAGAGCTTATGTTATCGAAAGTCGACATATATGTTATCGGCACAACAATGTTTATATAAATTCCCTATCACAGAAAGAAAGTTATACACCCTATCATAAACAAAGTTATTAACACCAAAATCATTGTTCCAACCAGAAAACTAAAATATTGGAAGGAGAAAATAAAAATGCAAGGGAGAAAACACAACAATCAATTCATCAATAATCTCCACCTTCACCATTGAAGGCCAAATGCATAAAAACCTGATAAACAAAAACAAAAACAGAATACAAAAATAAGGGCAGAGTTAAAAATAGATCATCAACAACATAAACTTAGTTTCGTAGATCTAAGGTGAGATGGATAAAAGTATCATTCTTGTCACACAAATTGAAAATTAAATCACACAGACTTCAAATAATTTATGAACTACAAAACCAACAACTTGAACATACCTTTCTTTAAGTTGAGCAGTAGATGAATCAACTATGGATTGTTGCGATTGAACGGTTACAGATCTGAAAATGGTAAAACTGAAGGATATGGAGATTTTGAAATGAATGTAAAACAATAAAGTAAAAAGCAAACCATTAAAATCTGAGGAGAATCAGTGTCTTCTTCGTCGTATGCGATTCAATTCCGACCACCACAGACAACGAAATCAAAACCCTACCATAGAAGCGTTGATCTGAAAAAAAATAGTCATGTTAATAAACAACATAGAAGTTACAAATTTCATAGGTTGAGAAAACAAACCATCAACATCACGATATCATTAGCAACGTGTTCATCGTCACCATCAACATCATATTCATCTGCACAAAAATCTGAAGAAGAACAATATCAGAGAAAAAAAGACAAAAGAAAGAGGAAGAGGAAGAGAGGGGTGAAGGAAGAGAGAGCGTGATGTTTTTCAAAATAGAAGCAACCCTAGGGTTGGTAGTAGAAGCAAAAGAAAAGAAAGATGGTTAAGGCATCCACGTGGCAGTATTTGGTAACAGAATGACAATATGGTATTTTCCAGATAAGTGAACTTTCTTATATTGTAGATATTCAGCACCAGAATTAATGAACCAATAATTACTTTAACGTTCATCACTTTTCATAAACATTACAATGGTTCAGTGGATGGGGCGCTACTCTGCCAACCAGCAGTTGTGCGGGTTTGATTCCTGTAACGTTACATTTTGAATGTTTATTTTATTACCGTTAATAATAGCTTTAACGTCCAAATAATATTTTGGAAATCTCTAACAAAATTTATAAATTCTACCGAATTTATATGGATCTTCGTGTTTTCATGTGACATAAATTTTAACAAATAAAATATAATGTATAGAAAACTATATTTCAAAATTGTATTATAGCATTCTTTGATGGATACTTATATGTAGACACCATTTAATTTCTAAACACCAAATTGACACTCCATTCACGAGGCATGTTAGTGTGACTCATCCAACAAAAATCAAATTCAATTAATTTAAGAGGTGTCTAAAGCATTTCCCTTCTTTAACCGGATATACTTCTGAGATCATCAAACCGATGCAGTAGACCTTGATAGAATTAGCCTTCACCATATATGAACCTAAAACATATAACCTACTACAAAGCCCCCATTTAACAACTAAATTCAACCAAGCTTTCATAATCAACACAGCAAAGCAAATAAATTACAACTAGTATTGTTGCATCGGTTCCTCATGAATAAAATAAGTTGGTGTCACTGTCTAGCTGAATGTATATATGAAAAGGAGTATTGTATCTCAAAGCACTATTACCACAACTACATACTACATACATATATTTCTGCTTTTCTTCCGTTTTCATTAACATGGCTGAATCATTTGTTTTTGATATTGCTAATTCACTCCTAGGAAAGCTTGCTTCTTATGCTTACGAAGAAGTTTCACGAGCCTATGGTGTGTACGACGATCTACAGCAATTCAAAGACACTTTGTCAATTGTCAAAGGTATTCTGTTGGATGCTGAGTATAAGAAGGACAAAATGCATGGGCTGCGTGAATGGATGAGACAGATTCAAAACATCTGTTCTGATGCTGAAGATTTATTTGATGGATTTGAGTTCCAACACAACAAGAAGCAAGTTGTCCAGGCTTCTAACAGCACTCGGACAAAGGTACGCCACTTCTTTTCATTCTCTAATCCAATTGTTTTCCGTTCTAGGATGGCATACCAAATCAAAGAGATTAGGGACAGATTAGATAAGGTAGCAGCTGATGGGAACAAGTTTGGCCTAACAAATATTGATATTGGTCCTGAACTTGTTTTACAAAGGAGAGAATTGACTCATTCCCATGTTGATGCTTCCGATGTAATTGGGAGAGAGAACGATAGGGAAGAAATTATCAAGCTTTTGATGCAACCATATCCTAAAGATGATGATGGTGATAAAAGTTTGTGTGTTATTCCCATAGTAGGAATTGGAGGCTTGGGAAAGACCACACTTGCAAAGTTTGTGTTTAATGATAAGAGAATGGATGATCAACTTTTCCAATTGAAGATGTGGGTTTGTATCTCTGACTACGATGACTTTGACATCAAGCAAATAATTATTAAAATCATCAACGCTGCTTCTGCTTCCATTTTCAATCCAAATTCAGATCCACCGAGCGTTACTCTTGATCACCAAGAAAACATCAACAACTTGGATATTGAGCAACTACAAAGTCGCCTTAGGCATAAACTTTTTGGTCAGAAGTTTTTGCTTGTGCTAGATGATATATGGAATGATGACCGTGGAAAGTGGATTGAGTTGATAAATTTAATCAAAGTTGGCGCAACAGGAAGTCAAATCATAGTGACAACGCGTAGCAACTCAATTGCTTCAATGACAGGTACAATTCCCTCCTCGTATGTTTTAAAAGGTCTTTCTCGAGATGATTGTTTATCCTTGTTTGTCAAATGGGCATTTAAGGAAGGTGAACAAGATAAATATCCAAATCTAGTGGAAATCGGAAAAGAAATTGTGAAAAAATGTGCAGGGGTTCCACTTGCTGTCAGAACATTAGGAAGCTCATTGTTCTCAAAATATGATTTAAATAAGTGGATATTTGTGAAAGATTCTGAGTTATGGGACATAGTACAAAAGAAAGATGGTATTTTACCTGCACTGAAGTTAAGCTATGATCAAATGCCATCCTATTTGAAGCAATGTTTTGTTTACTTTTCTCTTTATCCCAAAGATTATACCTTCAATAGTAATGATATAGCTAGGCTTTGGGTAGCTCTGAGACTAGTACAATCTCGAAATGGAGGTGAAAATCTAATGGATATTGCAAGAGAATATATAGACGAGTTAAATTCTAGATCATTTATTCAAGATTTTAAAAGCTTAGGCTATTTTGTCACGTTTAAAGTACATGCCTTGATACATGATCTTGCTCGGTATGTTGCGAAAGAGGAGTGTGTGGCAGTGGACTCGCGTACTATGAACATACCTGAACACGTAAGACACTTATCCGTTGTTGAAAATAATTCAGTAGACAATGTTTTGTTCCCCAAGTCCAAAAGTTTGAGAACAATATTATTTCCCATCAAGGTTGAGGGCCTTGACCAGGGAACTTTGTTGGATACATGGATATCAAGATACAAATACTTGCGATATTTAGATTTAAGATACTCTTCCTTTGAGACTCTGCCTAATTCATTTTCTAAACTGAAGCATTTGCGATATCTCGACCTTTGTTATAATAAAAAAATCAGAAGACTTTCTTATTCTATTTGCAAACTCCATAATTTGCAAGTCTTAAAACTCATTGGATGTATGGGGCTTGAAACATTGCCTCAATGGCTAGGGAGTTTGATTAGTCTTCGGGAATTGTTTATAACAACAAAGCAATCAATTATGCCACTCGCATTATTTACAAACTTGAACCACCTTCAACTTTTGGTTTTTTATAAGTGTCATAATATGAAGTTTCTATTCAGCGAGACACAACGACTCACTTCGGTCGAAACATTGATTGTTGAATTATGTGGTAGTCTAGTGTCCTTGCCTCTCTTTATTTTTCCTAAATTAAAAACTCTGGTAGTTTCAAAGTGTCAGATGGTAGATTTGTCATTGTACAATGAGAATCCAATCCAAAGATTCATGATGAACCATTTATATATCGCAAGACTTACCGGGCTTCTGACAATTCCTAGTTGGATTGAAGGTGTTGTAGATACTTTAGAGACCTTACAAGTTTATGAACTTCCCAATCTTACAACACTCCCCGAGTGTCTAACAACAATGACTCGTCTTAAGAGACTTTGGATTTCTTGTTGCCCTCAGTTGTCGAGTCTTCCAAGTGACTTCCATTGCCTCGCCGCCCTTGAACATTTGTACATATATGATTGTCCTGAATTATACCTAAAATGTCAGCCTAAGTCTGGTGAGTACTGGCCGATGATTGCTCGCATGGAAATCACTTCAATTGAAATTCTACAAAGAGAGGTGAAGGAATGAAGTCGTCTACCCTAGAAGGTAAACAAAACATTTTGTGAGTTTTAATTTGGCTTGTTGTGTAGTTACCTGTTAGTTATTTCAATGAGTTGTTGCGATTGATGTTTGTTATTTCCATAATTTGTTTGAGAGTAAAGTTTTCTTTACTTGCAGGGTAAGGCAAGGTTGATGATAAGGAGCGTGGAAAATGAATGTCAGCAAGACCATTTGGATTTTCAAAATGTTTATATGTATGTTTGATGTAGCCATGTAGGCAAAGAATTGAAAGTGACTGTTTTATACTTCTAGTACTCCAAACATTTATGTTTGAAATAGCATTTGTGTTTAACTACAGTACATCTTTCATAATATTTATTGTATATATGGTGAAATAATCGACCAGGATCATAGACAACAAGTTCATGGTGCATGGATTCACTATAATTATACATGTTTTCTTAAGAAAAGTATGTTCTTTCCAATAGTCCGATCTAGACGACTAGGCCATCGCGACCTTTTCGCAATAGTCAAAGTGAATGTCATCGCGACTGCTTTGATCAAGACGACTAGGCTATCGCGGACCTTTTCGCAATAGTCAAAGTGAACGTCATCGTGGCTGCTTTGATCAAGACGGAAATACCATCACGAATCTTGTCGCAATAGTCAAAGCGAACATCATTGCGACTGCTTTGATCAAAACGTCTAGGCCACCACGGACCTCGTCGCACCAATCGATACAACGTCACCATGACCTCTTTTCTGACCAGATTGATCAAAACCCCTAAGCAAGCTGGTCAACCATATTCGACATCACGGTCACACATTCCATACAGTATAAAATCTGGAACATCCCGACATGTTACGCGGGCTTCCCGCATAAGAGAAATCTTACAATACATAAATCCTTACGAAAATACATTTAATTGTTACGACATAACGTTCGGGGCTCACGAAGAGTTCTCATCTGATTTCAAAATCGGAGAGCTGTATATATCACTATAACGAAAGCAACAAAGAGGAATAAAATTCTTTATTAATGATTAACAGAACAAGTACAAAATGCAAGTACAAGAATAACATTGTTTCTAGTTAGCGGATTTATGGCCTTCCAAGCGAAGGTATTCAAGTCAATCCTCGTCCCAATCTTCGTCAGCTTTGGAGTCAAAATCATGTTCCATAGCCGCCTTCTTGGTCTTCAAAGATTATGACCTAGTCTTCAGGGACTGATTTTTCTCAGAGAAAGAAACAATCTAAGTGGAATGCTTTGGCTTCCTAGAGGAGTCCGCAACGACCCCCTTCTTCCTTCTCGTATCACGGGACTTCGAGACTTCAGAGGTTTTTTCGTCTTTGATCTTATCCATAACTAAGAGGCAAGAAAGATCTAGGGATCAGAAGTTCCCTAGCCTCCCCTTATACAAGAAGTTTGAAAACATAGATAATATTGAAAAACATTTAATACCTAGGTGTAATATAGTGAGAGAACTGACTTTTGTTTTGTTTTTCGTAAAACATGTTACGGTTAGCAAGAGTCGCCACCGACTTTTACTTTATCCAATTTAAGAAAGGTATAAAAGAACAGGAAAGACCTTGATAGATTTTAAGTTCGGGGGTAAATTATACAAAGGGAAGGCACTAGCATCCTTTGTATCCATGGGCTCTTAATTGTTTAACTCATTTTACTTGCTTTTTGATAAATGGTGTGTGTATAGAAAAAAGTGTAACTTTGTAATGATTCTCGTATGAATGTATATAAAGTGTTTATTTTTTAAAGTATTTGTGAAAGAATGATGTTTGAAAATATTTTGTAAAAAAAGTTTGACTTTGTAATGATTCGTGTAAGAATGTATACAAAGTATTTTCTTTTGAAAATAATTTTGAAAGTGTGAGGTGTGAAAAGTAATTTGAATTTTGAGTTATGAGCAAGCATTTAAGAGCGTCTTACCCACTCAAGGCCGTTCTTGTTATTTTCTTTCTCCTTTGTGGATAGGACTATCCTTACCATTAGTTAGTAAGTAGTATTATCTTTTGGATGTGAAGGGACAGGCGTAGGGTCATCGCATGGTCATAGAAGGCAGCATTGTAAGGATACCTTAGCAATTCGAAGGGACTATAATCATTTTTCCGTAGGGTCATCAAGGGACAAGTAGGCAACTCGGAGGGTCATCGAGGGACTATGATCTTTATACCAAAGAGACTACGATGATATTATTCGTAAGCTTCTTTTGTTAAAGTATCCCTACGTTCGAGGGACATGACCAATTTAATCGTAAGGAAACAAGAGAGATTACCCTAGAGGTGAAGTGTGCAAAGTGTGTTTGATTCAATTATTTAATCTTGAGTTAGGTTTTCTAGCATTCATTGATTAGTCATGCTATACAATCCTATTAAACTATCAGTTAAATATATACAAGAGATAAAAATATAAAATGCGAGAAAGTAAAACCTACGCTATTACATAGCTTAGGGAGAGATACATAAGTGTAAACAATGCGAGAATATAAACCCTAAATTATTACATCTTGTGAGCAGTTACAATATTTAGAAAAATGCAAAGAAAATTAAAGCTACGTTATTACAAGACTTCGCGATGAGAAATGTACAAAAATGATAAATGTACAAAAATAATATGTAACTCGCTAAAATATCCATAACAGCCCAAAGCCTCAAGATAGTACCTCACAATCAAAATAAAAATGTTAGTAATGACATGAGAAAATAGCAAAGTTATAAACAATTATCAGAAAAAATAATTAACTAACAAAAAATCTAAATAAAAACTAAATTAAATTTTAAAGAGAAAATAAGCATTTAATAAAAAATATATTTTTTGAATTTTAATATTTAATAAAGAAACTAACCAAAATATTTTTGTGTTTTATTTGTTTGAACCTAATTATGTGGAGAGAAATACTTTTTTGTAATTTATAATATTTGATTCTTTGTGTTTTCGGAATAATGATTATCAAGATAGAGACAATTCAAGTAAATCTATAATTAAATAACAAACATTCAAATAAATCTAAATAATTAATTAAAACTAAACAATATAGTAAAAACTAAGAAAAAGTAAAAAGTGAGGTTAGAGATAATCAAATTTCATACGTACCAGTACAATACAATGGTATCTTTCCCTTTTTTTTTTGGTTGTATTTGGAACCAATATAATATGAGTATTCACTTTGATAAAACCACATACCAAGAAATTTTATTTGACTTTTCAAACTTGAAGGTTCCTCTTCCTCTTCTCTTGCGAGGCTGATGGAGCCCGACAGCAGCGGATGTGTGGGAATTTTTATATGGGCAATATGTACATGTGAAATGTGTGTAAGGATTATGTACCATGGATGAAATGAAATAAGAGTTTGGGAGAAGAACTATTGTAAGTGTACCTATGTACTTGACAAGTTAGTGAATGAATGACTTTTTTATACGTGAGAGAGTGGTTGGAGGAGAGAGAGTTTTTGGGTTAATTATTATATAGTTAAAAGTGTAGGAATTTGTTTGAGGGACTATTTATATCTGAAAATTAGGGTTTGACAATAAAGGTGATTCATCTAATTTGAAATGATTTTTGAAAATTGAGATTGATTGAGATTTGATTCATAATTTGGTGAATAAGATTACGAATCTGTACATTTTTGTAAATTTGTGCAAAATTCGATTGGAAAAGAAATTGATTTGAAAAGATTTCATTTATTTTTTGGATTTTTAACTATTTTTTTTACCTAAAATAAAGATTTTAATGAAAAAAATAATGTTTTAAAAATGCATAATAAATAAATACGAAAATAAAAATTAAATGATTAAATTTTTTTTTTTGATGATTTTTGATTAAAAAGTGCTTAAAAATGAAAATTTGACTATTTTAAAAAAATGCATATTTAATTAGTACGAAAATTAATTAATAAAATGAGAAAAATATATTTTATTTTTGAATATAAATGAAAATAAAGTTAGAACTAAAGTTAGAAACAAATAAAAGGGAAAAAAATGTCAAAAATGAGATTTGAACCCGGGACCTTGTACTTCGTAAGCCTTACACTCGAATTCTTACCAACTGGCCTATGTCACTTATTTGAAATAAAATGACATTTGCAAATATATGAGGGCAAATTTTGGGGTACAACACTAAGGTTTCTCAAAGGCACGATAGCCCAAAGCCAAGCCGGCTTGAGAGCACGACTATTAACTACTCGGATGAAACGTGAACTATAAAATACTGAGGCAATTAATTTGGCAAAATCACAAAAACATGAAACAAAAGGCTACAAGGGCCAGGATCATTGTACACGCCGCCAGAGGCTTCAAAAATTTACAAACAAAGGAATAGAAATGTAACAACAATAAACAAAAACATCACTGGCAAGGCTGGTCTGCACGATCATCATTGATATGTCTGACCGGGAACTCCTTGTCGAGCATTCCCTCGACCTCAGAGGCGTCGGATTCTGGATCCACCAACTGACCCTCACGGATAACCTTGAAGAAGTCCATTTCATCAACATTAAGGCCAGGTTACAAAACCAGAGCCTGCGTCTTCACCCTATCGAAAGCCTCATCGCCAGCAAATAGGGCTTCGAGCTTAGCTTCCTTTAACAAAGCCCTAAGTTCTTTGTTGTCCTTGTTCAAACACTCGTTGTCCTTCTTCAACTGCTTAACTTCTTCCCCTGCCTTCCTAAGCTTCTCGACCTCCTGAGCAAGCTGCCGATTTGCTTCATCAAGCTTCTCGGTCTGGGCTTTCAGGGCCTCCTCCAACTTAGTTACCTCTTGGGACAGATGACGCTCGACCTTATCATAATCATCACCGGCCTCAAATAGGACACGTACCATCACGGTGCTCCGCATTAAATGGGCTCCCAATTTGGCAGTCAATTGTTGAGGGCCGATCGATTTCGCTATAGCAATATCCCCTTCGGCGTTCAGATGGTCATAGAGGAACTTCAATCCATTGAAGCTATTTTCCCAAAACTTGAACTCGGGGCTCGACCAAGATTGATGACTATTCTTCCCGGTACCCTGCATCACATTAGTCATGGCCTGATCAATACTGCTAGTCGGATTAAGTTATGAGGTGAACGAATAATCCACAAGGCACAGTGAGTATAAAAAACAATACCTAAGAAAGACCAGAGCGTCACTTGGTCATCCGAATTCTCCATAATGTCTTTAGTTTTCATCAAGGAAAAGGAGTCCAAAAAAGAAAGAGCTTGAATCTCGTCGGCATTCAATTTGTCAAAGTCATAGCCAACCATAGGAACAGGGTCCTCGGTCCAATAAAGAGAAAAGCACCGGCTCCCATCAGATGGGCATAGAACTTCCGGACACTTCTCACCCCTTTATCCGAATAAATTGGTTCTTAAAGTCTTTATAGTTTGAGGTGAAAGCCCCGAGGAAATTCCTCCCGGCGATCCGTTGATGCTTATCCAACCTCCTTTATCAGCCCCTTTTGACTCAAAAAGGAAAAAGAAGATACCCAGAGATGGGTCAGTGAGCAGAGCATCACATATGAATTCAAAAGCTTTGATAAAGCCCCACCTGTTAGGCCAGATCTGGACTGGGGACACGTTCAGGGAGGCTAACAACTCGACTTCAAAGTCGGTAAAGGGAAATTAAATTCGAAAATCGTCCAAAATACTCAAATAGAAATAGAAAAACTCATCACTAACACCCTTCGAACGGAAGAGGCATACAACTTCCCCTTCCTCACACAACTCCAAGACCACGTCTTCTTCATTGCCAGTAGACGAAATATCTCTCTTGGCCCGAAGCTTACGCATATCATCTCGAGTCGTCGAGCTTTTCTTATACTTTAGCACCTCAGCATCAATAAAAGACCCTCCCATTTTTGTAAAAACTTCTACCGAACATGACGACCCAGAATATGAGTCAGTGTCCTTGAGGATTCATAGAGGTCTCCATACACCTCATGTATAATTTGACTAAAGTCAACCTTACTCATATGATCTTTACATGACTTCATACATTGCTTCTAGAGAGCTTTCCTCTCTTTAGCAGTATGGGGAACAATGAAATTCCACGACTCATCACATTACCTAATAATAGCCATGGTAAAGAACAGAAGAATAAGAAAAGGGAAGTTACCTGATGAAGAGAGTCGGAGACGAAGAAAAATGTTCCTGAGCGAATCTTACGTGAGGAAAATTTGAAATCTTAAAAGGTGGAAGAGAAGAAGAGCGAACGTTTACTTTTTTGAAATAATCAGACTAAGGGCTAATATAGTAGGTTTATGATCCGTAAATGCTCATCATTAGTGGCACATTTGTGGAATTAAAAGTGGCAATCAGTAGGAGAAACTTACTGACACACGGAAGATCAGGAGTTTTTGGCCATTGGATGAACAAGAAGATCTGACATGCCTAACCGACCCAAAGTAAACTCTCCGAACCAAACTATTCATCCCAACGGAATTTTAGCTCGGGGGCTTGTACATACTTGGAATATTTAGGCCGACTAGGCAAGCTGGTACCAAAGCAGAAGGATATGATCGGTCATGATCCACAGCCCGAAATGGAATCTCGACCCAGTTTGAGATCCCTAGCCGACCAAGACAGTTATCGCAGACCGACAGATGTAATCATAAATGAGCTCGGGGATGTTCAACCCAGGATACCCGTAACCGTCGTTTGCACATCAATAGTCTTCACCAGTATGGAAGTTTCATCTCTTTAAGAGCCAGACGGCGGAAGTTTCGACAGTTCACTCATTTATGGAGGGAACCCAATGTTCCTCCATTTATGAGGGTGATTATGGCTCCAACAGCTTTAAATAGGGCATCCATATGAGGAATAAGCTAGAGGTATCTTTTCTTTAGCTCGCATCAGCTGTGCAACTCAAATTCCTAAAGCTAAACACCACAAACTCCAGTGTGACCTCGCCAGAATCTTCTTCCGGGAGGTAATCAAAAGTGTTCTACATGAACAAATTTCTTTTATTTAATTTTTATTAACAGCTAATGATAAAAATCTATGATTAAAAATCTGAAATAGATAGTAATAAAATCTGATGGATCCAAGCCTTGGGCCTGCCCAACAAATTGCTAGTTCACTCCCATCTAGACCCACGTACATATCATTTTGGTTGGGCAAAATCTGTACAAGAAACAATTACAAGTGGGCCTTCTATGCCAGATTTAGCGCTACACACTCGTATTTCCAGCACTCACCCTCTGTTCTTTTTTTGATACAACAAAACTCTGTTGGGCTAATATTTTGGGCCTGCGCCAATATCCCTTGACCAAATCCCCATAATCTCAATTGAACCCGCTAACTCCTTTAAAATTGTTAGATTTAGGTTTTTACATAGTTTTTTCTCTATTCTTTTTAAGTAATAAAACCTTAATAAAAAACAAAAATATCTTGGTCTTCTTAATAGATTTTAGGATAATTGTTGTTTTTAATTGGTAATTTTTTGTATAAAAAATGCTCATAAAAATAGTAATCTTTTTAGGTCAATTCTTGTACAAATTTTTGAATTGTTTTCTTCATGTTCTATGCCAATTTCAATACAATTGTGTTTCTTGTTTTTTGGTTGATTTGTGACGTACTCTTGATGCATGCTCCCCTTAGGTTTATCGCCTTTGTTTATTGTTGGATGATGAGTCACTCAATCATATTTGAGTACAACGACTTTTTTCTTATTCACATGCTCCCCCTAAGTTTTATTACCTTTGTTTATTGTTGGACGATGAGTCACTCGATTAGAATTGAGTATCACGACTTCGTTTTTATCTGCATGACCACCTTAGGTTTATTGCCTTTGTTCATTGTTGGACGGTGAGTCACTCAATTAGAATTGAGTATCACGAATTCGTTCTTTGTTACAGGTTCTCTTAGGAATAGTCTTGTAAATTTTAGGAACTAATTGGCATTTGTATAGTTTCTTTAGCCTTCAATTGCATGTTCCCATTTTGTGGCCTATTTGCTTGTCTAGCTTTGATGCATGTTCCTTTCAATCCTAACTATAAGACTACCATTGTATGATAACATTAGGAATGTAATTTCCCTTAGATTCTTCATTCCCTTTTGCATTCCCTTTCTTTTTCTTTTCAACTTTCATAACACTTAACAAATACTCAAATTCAAAACCCCTAAAAGACACAATCCAATTCTTTCGCCTCATCGGTGACTCCTTTTCATTAAGGGTAAAGTTATTTCCGCTCGATTGCATCGAAGGTCGTTCCTATTGCGAGAGCTCGAACGTTAATTCCACCCATTAAAAAACACAAACAAACAGAAATTGTTGAGCCGAACTACGACACTCTGATTCCTACAAAATGATACGTAGGCATTAGGTGGTGGGACCTAAGCGAGCACAACTATTTAAAAACTTTTTTCCCCGTATTTTCTTTTCTTCCTTTTTGCATGCATTACCTTTTAGCAAGTAAGTAGTTAAGTAGACACACCCTTTGATTAGAAACGAACAAGAGCGAATCCCGTCGAGTACGACAGATGTGAGGGGTGCTAATACCTCCCCCTTGTGTAATCGACTCCCCTACCATTCTCTTGGTCGTAAGACCTTCCTTTCCCCGTTTGAGGATTGCTGTGCATTTCCTTTCCCTTATTGGGATTAATAAAGTTCAATGGTGACTCGGTTGTTTTTTCGCGGTAGCGACAACAAGTATCTTGAATCTCTTAAAGATTTCAAATACTTCGTTATTTCTCTTGATCACATAGATTCACAGCTTTCGACTAAACTCATCTATAAATAAAACAAAGTATTTGTTTCCACCAATGGTATGTTCTTCGAATGGACCACATACAGTAGAGTGTACCACTTCGAGTATGCATGATGATCTCATTGGCATAGTCAAAGCGAAAGAATTTATGGATTACTTTCCGACTAAACAACCTTCACAGAAATTTCCAGGAATCTCAAGACTTGGAATTCCAGTAACCATATCTTGAGTAATCATTTGATTGAGTGATCAAAAATTCAAATGTCCAAACCTCAAATGCCACAACCAACTATCCTTGTGGTCGACGAAAGTTTTAGAAATTATACTTCATTCAAACTAACATGGTCTTAAATGTTCCATTCTTCGACATAAGTGATTTCAAGACCAAATTATTATGGGTGTCAAACAATTTTAAAACTCCATCTTTCATGACAACTAAGAAACTTTTCTCGACTAGTTGTTCAGCACTTAGCAGGTTGCACTTTATTCTAGGTACATAGAGCACATCTTTGATCATAGATTTCTCTCCATTACTCATTTGAAAATCTATGTTGCTAGTACCTTTTGATTATAACGAACTATTATTAGCAAGTTTTATCTTGCTCTTCTTCGACTCGTCGAAATTTACCAACCACGCCTTTTGACCAGTCATGTGATTCGAGCAGCCTGAGTCAAGGAACCAGATCTTGGATTCGACGTGGTTATCCGTAGTTGTAGCCATAACCACCATACCATAAGAATCATCTGATTCTTGGCATGCAAGGTTCGCTCCTTTGTCCTTGCCTTTTGTCGATCCATTGTCTTTCTTGTACGGATAATGTTTAGACAAGTGACCCCATTTCTCACAATGATAACATTGCACACCCTTCTTCTCTTCTTTGTCCTTTCGATGGTTTCCTCCTCATCTTTTCGAGAATTCAGAAGTTCTATCTTCGACCTGCTGCTTCTGAAGGTTCAACCAAGGCTTCTTGCTTGACTTTGCCTTTGATTTTTTTGGAACCACCATTCTTTTTCCACGACTGAGCCTACAAAGCTTATAACTAATCTTGAACTCTTTTCCTTTAAACAATCTTAATCTCATTCGCTTCCAACGAACCAACCAAATCTTCCAGTTTTAGGGATTCAAGTTGATTGTATTCTTGAATAATTACGATAACGTGATCAAAGTGAGAGGTCAACATACACATTACCTTCTCAACTATCACAACCCTTCATGAGATGGACGAGTTTCTGCACCTTCGACACATACTCTGCAATCTTTTCGATTTCTTCCATCGATAACAATTAATATTGTCAACGCAAGGTCTGCAATTTTACAACCTTGACTTTCTCACCCCCTTCATAATATTTGACAAGAATATATCATGCCTCATTCGCCGATTCAGCATGAAAGATTCCGTCAAAATTTGCAGCATCAGCCGCCGTTTGAATGCAATACGCAACCTTGTCATCCTTCCTCTTGGATTCGTTGTGGGCTGTTTTCTGTGCGCCAGATGCATTTGTAACCAGCGCAGGAACACCACTAGTAACCACTTCTAGGGTTTCATGGAAGCCAAACAGAGATTGCATCTGTTTTCTCCATCGAATCCAATTCTTGTTGTAAAGCATTGGAAGATAATTCATAATGCCATTAGTATCATTCATCTTTGCAGCGATTGATTCACGTTTCCTAGAAACACGATCTCTGACGCGAAGTTCTTGAAAACATGATCAAGAACATTAACCGGAAGCTCTGGATATCAATTTGTTAGTGCGTGAGACACTTTTAGTGACGAGAGAATATAGAGAGAATAAAGAAATAAGAATTATATTATTGACTTGAATTATACAATGAATGATACAAACTATGACTATTTATATACACCTAACTTATACACTAAGTAGGCAAACAAACCCTAATTGTGCTTGGGCTTAAGTTACACAACTTGGATTAGATCGAATATCTCAACAAGGGAATATCTTAATACACTCATATGTCTTCTTAGAGACCTATGGCGAAAATAAGAAAATACTCCCAACTTTGGATGTGCACATCCGAACGCACCATATTTTGTTTTGTTAGAGGTATTTTCAGATATGCATATCCAAATTCATCAAATTCACATTTTTTTTTGCGAAAATGGGTGTTTTTCGGAGATGTATATCCGAAATATCCCAATATTTAGTGTTGAGATTTTTCGAAGATGCATTTTTGAAATAACTCAATATTTGTTAAAAAAATTAAAATCAATGTGAATCAATTGTATTTGTAAATACCGATGATCAACCTATTAAATATTTAAATCAACACATTATTCTCATATAAAATTAATTAAAAAAAAGTTAATATAAATTAAAAGTTATAATACTAATAGGAGAATAATTTTAACATGATAATTTCATTAACTAGATATATGGCCCGTGCGTTGCACGGGTATTCATATAATTATTACTTCAAATATTATTTTTCAAAAATTTAATTGGAGAATAATTCAATAAAAATTTGTATTTCCACATACAAAAGTGAATAAAAATATAAAATATATATTTATTTTTTACTAATGATATTTATTTTTGTCTATTAGAATAATTAAATTTTTGTAATAATAAGTAATATGATTTGTTTATCTTATTATCAATTATAATAATTATTATTAATAAATAAGTAATCCATCTTAATTAAGAATAAAAATGTTTATTTTTTAAAATGAATGAATAATAATGTCTCATTTATAAAAGCAATCACAAACTTGTTAAGTTAAATTTAAAAATAAAATAAAAGTGCATAGAAAATAATATTTATAGATTTCAAGTATTTGTTGTAAAATTTTATCAACTTTTTTTTTTCAAATAATTTGTTTATCCAATACAATAAATTAATTTCGTGTGATAGGTATTTTAATCTAAACTGTATATAAGTTAAAGAATATAATCATTTTCAATACAATCAACTTAAAAAGTGAATAAATATTTTAATATAATTTAATATAAACATCTTCAAGACTATAAATTAATTATAGTAATATAATTTTTTATTTATTAAATTGATTACACCATATCAATATTTTCGTAAACAATTTATATTTAAATTGATAATAAACTCAAATACATCTTATCAACAAAACTTATAATGTTGTTTGGTTTATTATAAATTTAATATAAATTAATAAAAAGAAAAGAAAATTTCAATAGTGAGAGGGCATGACAATTACAATTAGAATTACAATTAAAATATAGGACTATTAATAATAATAACAATAATTTATAAATTATTTAAATTAATTTGTATAAAATATAGAGTTGTATAACATATTTATTATTATTATTATAACTATTATTATTATTATTATTATTATTATTATTATTATTATTTTATTACTTATAGTAGTGGTATGTGAACTTAAATTATTAATATTATTACTAATTTTAAAATTAAAAAAAGTAATCTATTTTTTTTTTTATATTCAATGATAATTGGAGTTATAAAGATAGTAATATGCCTTTATGAATGATAATTGTGATATTAATTATAAAAAGTAATATTGTAGGAGTTTTTTTAAGTTAATGAAGATAAATATCACAATCACTATTATAAGTTAAATAAAATAAAATCAAACAAAGATATTATTGAATAAAATTCGTGCAACGAACGGGTAGTTTACCTAGACAATTATTATTATTATTATTATTATTATTATTATTATTATTATCATTATTATTATTATTATTATTATTATTATTATTATTATTATTATTCATAGTAGTGGTATCTGAAATTAAATTAATACTATTATTGCTAATTTTAAAATAAAATAAAGTAATTTAAAATTTTATAATATTCGATGATAATTGGAGTTTTAAAGGTAGTAATATGCTTTTATGAATGTTAATTGTGATATAAGTTATAAAAAGTAATTTTAAATTTCTTTGAAAGTTTTTTTTTGTTGCAGGAGTTTTTTTAAATTACATATTAAATTGTATAAAATATTAAAAGGAATTGGAAGTTGAATATGAAATGTATAAAATATAAAATTAAGTAAAATATTATTATTATTATTATTATTATTATTATTATTATATAGTTAGTTGTGTTAATATAATTTATAGAATTCCAGAGGTCTTACTGTATAAATATAAAAAATTGTTATATTAATGTTAATTTGTATTTAAAATTTGAGTATTATTATATAATATGAAAAGAATTTTTCTTAACTATTTATTAAAAACAAAAAAATTACATAATATTCATATTTTTAAAAATATAAATTGCAAATGATTTTTATTTTTATGAGTTTTTATTTTATTAATTTGCTAAAAAAAGTAAATTAAATTTATGGATTTTTAAATTTAAAATGTCTTAATTAAAGTCAAATATATTATTATTATTATTATTATTATTATTGTTATTATTATTTAAGAGTGTTAGCAAAATATTATAAGGTTATTATTATTATTAAATAAAAATAATAATTAACAACAATAGTTATATTCAAATAAACAATAGAAAAGAAGAAGAAATTATAAAAGTAAATTCTTAAAATAAATTATTACTTAACACTATTGATAAAATATTTAAATAATTGATAAATAGATTAAGTTGAGTCAATGACAGTTAAAAATTCATTTGTTCAAACTTCTTCCTCCAAATTTCATTTGATCCTTCACCATAAAATTCTGCACAAATATTCCTCCATAATTTGACCTTCCATTAGAGTACCATCCATAGAACCTGGAAATTCAGCTTCAGTAACCTTAAACTCATTGAACCCACACCTTCAAATCAACACAAAACCATACACAAAAACTTCCTCAACCTTACCTTCAAATTCTGCATAACCCGACAATTCCTTCAAAATAACCTATCACACATGTTCATCATCTTCACCAAACTAAATTCACCTGCAGATTTTAGAAAGAACAACACTAAATTCACCTGCAGATTTTAGAAAGAACAACACGCATCAGTTTCAAACCGAATCATAAAAACAAAACTCACCTGTGAATTTCAAAGTTTCACACAGCTTCAACGATTCGGCTTCAACTTTGCAATCCTTCTGCAATCAAAAGACAGTTAAAATATAAGTGAGAACTAAGAAAAAAATAATAAAAATATCAACACAATAGAAAAAGAAGATCTCATTTCCATATGGATTGTGAAGGTAAATAAGACCTATTTATGTTGAATATTTTTTTAATAATTAAAGAAATTGAAAACAAATTGATGAGTTAACATTTTATCATCAAGAACATTTAATGAATTACCGCTTTATTATCAATATAATTTATTAGAAGAGTTACAAATAATATTTAAGAATAGTTTTAATTTTGTAATCATTATAATTAAAATATATTTATTGTTCAATATTTCTAATTTGAACACTTGTTTTTAATTTTTTTATTATAGAAACAAAAGATGAAAATTAACAAAAGAATTATTTGTGAATAGCATAACATGTCTTTTTTATTTTTTATTTTAAACTTTTATTGAGTAGTAATTAAAAATGCATTTATTTTTTTTCATGTATAATATATTATTATCAACATATTTTATTAGTTGCAATTTTAAATAAAGAACTAAATAATTTATTATTGTAATTATCAAATTTAATTCATAATAATAATTTTGTTTTAATATTAATTGTTAATTATAATGGTTTTAATCAATTACATATACAAATTTTCATTTTAAATATAATAATGAACATGTGAGAGGTCATGAGTGTTACTAAAAATCCATAAAAATAATAAAAATAAAAAGTTTTTTAAAATATTAAAAATTAGAGCTATTAATAAGAGAAATGCAGATTTTATATGAAAATAATTGAGAATTAAAATAATAGGATTTAAAAAGGTGAGAATTTAAATAATATTGTAGAAGGATTATTTAAAAGGGACTTTTTTGGGCTAAAATTTTATATAGACATTTTGTTTTAAAAATTAAAATAAGAGCTATTAATAGAAAAATTAAAGATTTTATATTAAAACAATTGAGAATTATAATAATGGGAGTTACATAATAAAAATATAATTTAAATATTTATGTGGTATTATTATTTATAGTAATAGGTGTTACAGTCTTACAAAATAGAAAAAGATGTAATTTAAGTATTTATGTGATATTATTATTTATATTTTATAAATTACATATTTTAATTAGTATTTTTTGTAAAGATTCTATTTATAATGCCACATCAGCATTAGGGTTAGAATTGTGTCTAGGGTTGTCACAACCTTAGATTTATATTAAGTAGATTAACAACAATACTCTAATAACATATAAGATTAAACACATGATATAATAAACTAATAATGTGTAATGAGAATTTATGGAATGTTGATTTGTTATTGATTAAAATACGTTTTAGTATCTATTTTTCATCACATAAAAAACAGAGAAAACTTTCAAAAATATAAAAAGTTCTTTTAAAATAAAAAATTCACGTACAAAAGTGTCATGAAAGAAATAATTTCACTTGTACTACTATAAAAATAATTTTGGGTTAAAAATCTCAAATTGTTATGAATAATTTGATAATTATTTTTTAATAATTTTATTCATTATTTATAACAATTTATATTTATTACATTATTTGTCGTCTAAATTAAATTTTACTTTTAAAGTTAGAATTAAAAAGTACTTCTTATATATTTTATCCAAAAATTATTCATAATTTTAAATAAATAAAAAAACAATTAGATTTCATCATTGCAATTCAAAATTTAATTATTGTATTCATTATTTAATTTCATATATTAATATTTAATTATCATAAATTTACTTTAATATTTAATATTTAATTATAAATTTAAGTTATTCTATATTAATAATAACTTATTTTAATTATATTGTAAATAAATATTTTTTTAAAATAAAATAAAAAAAATTTGAGTAGGATATGCATATCCGAAAACCCTAAAAATGAAATATTGAGATATTTCGAATATGTATATCCGAAAACTCGTGAAAATAAAATATTAGAATACTTCGATACGCATATCCAAAAATAATTGAAACAAAAAATTTGACTGCGTTTGAATATGAAGATCCGAAGAGGGGTGCAATTACCGTGCATAGATAAAAATCTATGCACCATATATAGATTATTATGGACTCTTGGATCATTGGTTCAAATTCTAAACGTCAATTGTTATTACTCAATACTCACCACTCAATACTGAATTAAAAGCATGATCCAATAACTTGTGTAGGCTTATGCATGGTGCATAAGTAAAATCCTTATGCATATTAGTCAAAGTCTCCGAGTATTTTCGAGTTTTGAGAGGTGTTTTTTAATGTATAAGGGTGTATCAAGGGATTCCTTCCCAACAATAGGATCGCTCAATAATGTTCTATACAGTAATCAACAATAATGAACCAACATTGACTTTCATTATATATAAACAGCAAACGAGTATGGATATGAAGAAGACACAGCCACCACAAACTTTGATACAAACAGAACTTCTGATCTTTCCTCATTAACATGGCTGAATCATTTGTTTTCAATATTGCTGATTCACTCCTAGGGAAGCTTGTTTCTCATGCTTATCAAGAAGTTTCTCGAGCCTATGGTGTGTATGATGATCTACAACAATTCAAAGACACTTTGTCCATTGTTAGAGGCGTTCTGTTGGATGCTGAGTATAAGAAGGACCAAAAGCATGGGCTGCGTGAATGGCTGAGACAGATTCAAAACATCTGCTATGATGCTGAAGATGTACTTGATGGATTTGAGTTCCAACACAAGAAGAAGCAAGTTGTTCAAGCTTCTAACAGCACTCGAACGAAGGTATGCCACTTCTTTTCTTCGTCTAATCCATTTGTTTTACGTCCTAGGATGGCACACCAAATCAAAGAGATTAGGGAAAGATTGGATAAGGTAGCAGCTGATGGGAACAAGTTTGGTCTAACAAATAATGATGTTGGTCCTGAACTTGTTTTGCAAAGGAGAGAATTGACTCACTCCCATGTTGATGCTTCAAGTGTAATTGGTAGAGAGAATGATAGGGAAGAAATTATCAAGCTTTTGATGCAACCATATCCTAAAGGTGACGGTGATAAAAGTTTGTGCGTTATTCCCGTAGTGGGAATTGGAGGCTTGGGAAAGACCACACTTGCCAAGTTGGTGTTTAATGATAAGAGGATGGATGAACTTTTCCAGTTGAAGATGTGGGCTTGTATCTCTGACTCTGATTATTTTAACATCAAGCAAATAATTATTAAGATCATCAACTCTGCTTCTTCTTTTGCTCAAGTTTCAGCTCCACCGAGTGATGCTCTTGCTCGCCAAGAAAACATCGACAACTTAGATATTGAGCAGCTACAAAATCGTCTTAGACATAAACTTTCTGGGCAGAAGTTTTTGCTTGTGTTAGATGATATATGGAATAATGATCGTGCAAAATGGATTGAGTTGATAAAAGTTGGTGCAACAGGAAGTCAAATCATAGTGACGACACGCAGTAAATCAATTGCTAAAATGACAGGTACTCTTCCCTCGTATGTTTTAAGCGGTCTTTCTCAAGATGATTGTTTATCTTTGTTTGTCAAATGGGCATTTACGGAAGGTGAAGAAATTAAATATCCAGACCTTGTAGAGATTGGAAAAGAAATCGTGAAAAAATGTGCAGGAGTTCCACTTGCTGTCAGAACATTAGGAAGCTCATTGTTCTCAAAATATGATTCAAAAAAGTGGATTTCTCTGAGAGATTGTGAGATATGGAACTTTGAACAAAAGAAAGATGATATTTTGCCTGCACTAAAGTTAAGCTATGATCAAATGCCGTCCTATTTGAGGCAATGTTTTGCATACTTTTCCCTTTATTCCAAAGATCATCTCTTCATTGTTGATGATATTACCCGTCTTTGGATAGCACTTGGATTAGTACAATCTCAAAATAGAAGTGAACAACTGAATGATACTGCAAGAGAAGATTTTTTTACTCATGTGCCACAAAAATGAAACAAAAATACCAATATGTCATGAAATGAAAAAAAAATACCAGTTTGCCACACTTTCCTTTGGGGTCCGTCCAGGGGTTGGCCGGACTGATGAAACACTTTTTTCTCCTGTTGGGGTCCGGCCAGGGGTTGGTTGGACTCTAACTAGTCCTTTTTTTTTAATTGATTTAAATGTTTTATTAATTATAATAAATGTTTTTTATTAGTTATAATTATTAAAATATAATTAAAAATATAAAAAATATTATAATAAATAAAAAATAATTTTTTTTATTATAAATAATGATTAAAATACAATAAAATATAATAAAAAACATTATAATATAATAAAAAAAATTATTTGCCAATAAATTTTTTTTAATTGAATTTAAGGATTTATTAATTATAAAAATTGTTTTTTTATTATAATTAATGATTAAAATATAATAAAAAAGTCAATATTTATTTTATTCAATACATAAACTTGTAAAAGGAAAAAAAAGCCTATTTTTTCTTCTTTGGTTGGACCATGTGTCCCCCAGTGAGACATTTTTTGGGTATCTTTGGTCTCGTACCCCTACGTAACGGTTGATCATTGTTTGGTGGAGATTGCCTTTGTGTAGAATCGTCGCTTGAAAGATCTTACTTATAGGCAATGTGGTTGTACAATCTTACTTATAGGCAAAAAAATAATAATAAAATATATGTCCTCGTCCATCTATTGGCCGAACCTACACATGCTCGTCCATCTATGGGCAATGTGTCTGTACAATCTTATTTTTTTATTTATTATAATATTTTTTACATTTTTAATTATATTTTAATCATTATAACTAATAAAAATCATTTATTATAATTAATAAAACATTTAAATCAATTAAAAAAACAAAAAAACGGACTAGTTAGAGTCCAACCAACCCCTGGCCGGACCCCAACAGGAGAAAAAAGTGCTTCATCAGTCCGGCCAACCCCTGGACGGACCCTAAGGCTTTGTTTGGATTGATGGAATTGGATGGAGCGGAGCGGAATGGAATGGAATAAAATGATATTCCGTTGTTTGGATAATTTAAAAACGGATGGAGCGGAGCGGAAAGGAGTGGTATGGATTCCATTCCATTCCATCACTTACCACCATATTCCTTCCCCTCCGAATTGGGCGGAATGAACAATTTGTCTTATTCCGTCCTAAAATTTCCAAACAATGGAATGGTACATTCGTTCCACTCCGTTCCATTCCGCTCCATTCCACTCCGCTCCGCTCCGTTCATTTTGTGATATCCAAACATAGCCTAAAGGAAAGTGTGGCAAACTGGTATTTTTTTTTTCATTTCATGGCATATTGGTATTTTTGTTTCATTTTTGTGGCACATGAGTAAAAAAATCGCAAGAGAATATATAGAAGAGTTAAATTCTAGATCATTTCTTCAAGATTTCAAAAACTTTGGGTTCTTTGTAACATTCACAGTACATGATTTGATTCATGATCTTGCTATGTATGTTGCAAAAGAGGAGTGTGTAGCAGTTGACTCACATACTAGGAATATACCTTAACACGTAAGACACTTAGACACTTATCAGTTGTTGAAAATAATTCTACAGATAAAGCTTTGTTCCCCAAGTCCAGAAGTTTGAGAACTATATTATTTCCGATCAAAGGAATGGTCCTTGACAAAAGAACTTTGTTGGATACATGGATATCAAAATACAAATGTTTACGATATTTAGATCTAAGATTTTCTTCCTTTGAGAGTCTGCCTTATTCAATTGCTAAATTGGAGCACTTGCGAGTTCTTGACCTTTCTTATAATTGGAATATTAGAAGACTTCCCCCTTCTATTTGCAAAATCCATAATTTGCAAGTCTTGAATCTCATGGGATGCACAGAGCTTGAAACATTGCCTCAAGGGTTAGGATGGTTGATTAGCCTTCGAGAGTTGTATATAACCACAAAGCAATCAGTTATATCACTAACAGAACTTGCAAACATGAACCATCTTCAAGTTTTGTACTTTTTTAAGTGTGACAATATGAAGTTTATATTCAAGGAGGCGCAACAACTCACTTCCCTTAAAACATTGAATATTAAATCATGTGGTAGCCTAGAGTTCTTACCTCTCTTTATTTTTCCTAAACTACAAGATCTTGCAATTTCAGAGTGTCAGTTGATAAACTTGTCGTTGTACAATGACAGCCCAATCCGAAAATTGATGATAAAAAATTTATATATTGGAATACTTACAGGACTTCTGACAATTCCTAGTTGGATTGAAGGTGTTGTAGATACTTTAGAGACCTTACAACTTTGTGATCTTCGCGACCTTAAAACCCTTCCCGTGTGTCTAACAACAATGACTCGTCTTAAGAAACTTCGGATTTCATACTGCCGTCAACTGTTGAGTCTTCCAAATGACTTCCATCACCTCACTTCCCTTGATGATTTGTTCATATATAATTGTCCTAAGTTGTTCCAAAAATATCAGCCTGAGTCTGGTGAGTATTGGCCCATGATTGCTGGCATGAAAATCACTTCAGTTGCAATTCTACAATGAGTGATGGAGGAATGAAGGTAAATCTAAGATTTTGTTTCTTCCATGTTCCCTTTTTAAGTTTGGGCAAAATATCATTCCTTTTAATTTGATATCTCATTCTTACCACTAAAACCTAATTTTCAAATGTTTTTTATGTTGTGCACAAGCACTAGCTGTTCGTTGGTTTCACATCCTAAACTTTTTTCTTGTTTGAAGACATAAAGTTAAACTGCAATTAATTGAAAACCTTAAGAATACTGAAATGGGGGTAATAAGCATTAGCAACCATGATGACACCTTATAATGGCATCACCTAGTTTACTATGTTGTATGGTTAGTTACCTATTAGTTATTTCCATGAGTTTTTGTGTTTGTTATTTTCATGATTTGTTTGAGAGTAAAGTTTCCTTTATTTACAGGGCAGGGGCAAGGTTGATAGTGAGGCGAGCATGAAAAATGGAGACACATGCAAAGAAGCCAAGTTGCATTTCATTGGAGAAAATGAATCTCAGCGAGAGGTTTCAGATTCTCAAAATGTTTTCAGCTTTATGTTTGTAGCCAAAGAATAAAAAGTGATTATTTTATATTTCTAGTACTTCATGATTTATGTTTGAAATAGCATTTGTGTTGAACTAAAGCACTTGTTTCACATTGTATGTTGTTGAATATTTGGTGAAATAATCAAACCAGCATCTTAGACAAAAAGTTCATGAAGCACGAATATATTCACTATAAGTATTCATGCTAATCTTGTCAATTGGGTATACAATTTGTGGTTATTGTTGCTAATGTTTTAAATACTTGTTCTTACATATGCTGAGAATAACTACTTGCATGTGAGATAAAAACCATAAGAATTAGTGTCGGAAGGTCAACTTCAACACATTCTGATAACCGCAACAGTGATAATCAGTGTTAGAACTTATTTTCAGCTACTGTGTTTATTACACTCAGTTGGATCCTCACGGCTCATAGTAATTTATATTTGGAGCATAAGTGAGTAAGTGACTCGTTTTGTTTATCTGGTTGCAACTAAAGCTCTATATCAATAACGTTCTACATATTTAAAGACCAACAGCATGGACTTCGTTAATGGCTGAGACATAATTAATATCCAAGCTATATTAAGACCTGCAAGATGCACGGACGTACCTTAGTTGCTCGTGCCTGTTGTGTGTATGATGATCTTCAAGGGATAAAAAGTACCCTGTCAATAATCAGTCGTCTTTTGTTGGATGCGGAGGAGAAGAAAAAGTAGAAACATGTTTTGGGTGAATGGCTAAGGCAGATTCAAAACATTTGCTCTGGTTCTGAAGACGTTTTGGACGAATTTGGTTTGCAAGTCAAGCTAAAGCAAGTTGTTGAAGATTTAATTGACTTGTACATGTTAAAATTAATGTGTTATAACCACCACTATCTTTAGTAAGCATTATGAGAGAATTGTAACTATCACATTATAATTATTGTCTTTATTTAGATTTATGGTAGATTGTATCATTAAGATTAGAGAACCAAAGAGTCTTCATCTTAGATTACCAACCTATTGTATTCTCTGTCAGTTTCTTTCAAGTCTATATAAAGGCTTTGTAATGCTAAGTTGTATGCAAGGAGTGTGTTGTGAATTCAATAAAATCAGAGTATTTCAATGTTCATCCATCAGTGGAAGTATAGTGCAAAACATGACTCAAAATAATTTATCACATACCACCTCTAGAATACCATCAACAAACATGATAGAATTATTTCTCTTCGATATTGTTAATTCACTGCTTGGGAAGTTTTCTTCTTATGTTTGTCAAGAAGCTTATCTAGCCTATGGTGTGAAAAACGATCTACAATGTTTTAGAGACTCTTTGTTAATTGTGAGAGGTTATCTAATGGATGTTGAGTCCAGGAAGGACCAAAGTCATGCTTTGCAAGAATGGCTGAAGAAGATTCAAAATATTTGCTTTAATGCTGAAGACTTATTTGATAGATTTGAGTTCTAACAAAAGAGGAAGCAAATTGTCAAATCATATAGAAGCATCCGTATTAAGGTAAGCCGCTTGTTTTCTAAATATAATTCTATTGTATTCCTTCATAGGATTGGACGTCAAATCAAAGAGATAAGTGACTAATTGGATAAGAAAGCAGCTGAGCTGAGGGGGAAACATTTGGGTCTTTCTTCAAAGGATTGTTTATCTCTATTTGTCAAATGTGCATTCAAGGATGATGAAGAAAAAAGATATCTAAATTTAGTGGAGATTGGAAAAGAAGTTGTGAAAAAATGTCGCGGGGTTCTACTAGCTGTCAAAATATTAGGAAGTTCTCTCTTCTTAAAGTTTAATATAAATAAGTGGAAATTTGTCAGGGACTATGAGATGTGGAATTTAGAACAAAAAAAAAATGGTATTTTACCGGCCCTTCAATTAAGTTATGATCAAATGCCAACCATCCTAAAATAATGTTTTGTTTGTTTTTCCCTTTATTTCACACATTATTTATGATTTCTTTCGTAGACTTGAACATTACAGTGCTAACTTTACATGATAACCCTCTTTTTACTGCATCAAAAATACAAATTTGCTGCAGCAAGACACAACTTCGTTACCTCACTTTTTATTTCTAATTCATAACCGAATAATATGTATGAGAATTAGTTATGGTTGATTTAATTTTGAAACAATAATAAAACAAAATTCAATTTGAAAAGTTTTTAGGAATTTGAGGCGTTTACAATTTTTTTAAAATTTACAAATGACTTTAAATTTCATCGAAAGTTTTTATAAAAAAAAAAATTAATCACCTAATATATTGATAGTAGTAAAAGCTTAGAAGAAAAAAGCCATGAGCTAATGCTTAGAGTGTGTTTGGATGGAGCATTTTAATGAGGGAAAGTAATGTTTTGAGGGAATTTAAAATGATTTGACCAAAATCCATTATTTGGATACAAAAATGAAGAATTGTTAAAATGATGGAAATTTATGGAGTATTTCATCTAAGTTAAATTTAATCATTTTAAAATGACACCAAAAACTAAAGAATTTGAAATTCCTCTCATGTTCCATAGAATGTATTTGTTATTATTATTTCTTCAAATTTTACAAATTGGTACTCATATTTTCTAAAATTATAAAATTGACCCCAAAAATTTAAAAAAATTGCAAATTGGTCCTTAATAATTTTTAAAATTTACAATTTGGTCCTTCAAATTTTTAAAAATTGCAATTTGGTCCCTACTTTTCAATTTTTTAATTTGGTCCAAAATTTTTATATTTTATAAAAAAATACCCAAAAAATCTAACAATGAATTACCTTAATACTTCATCTAAACAAAATAATTTAAAATGAATGGATTTCAATTGAATCATTTGAATTGCTTTGAATTTTAAATTCCCTTAAAATTTCTAATTACCTCATTCAAACACACTCTTAGAGCACAATGTCAACAATTTGGGCAAGTTGGATTATAACAATCGCCGGCTAAAAATAGCATGCGGAAATACTTCCGGAAAACCCACAAACAACATATTACATGACAAATACATCATTTCAATACAAGGTTCTTGACCCTTTCATTTAATTGTTATATCTTTTGTTGTAAAATTGGAACCTCCACCCCATTGTCTACTTGTGTGTTTTAATAACGAGAAATATCATAATCCATAATAATCTATATATGCATGTGAAAGTAACATCAATTATTGAAAATTCTTATTCTCTATCTCTAACAATTATTTGGAATGAGACACATTTGAATTTTTTTTGAAGAATAAAATTAAAAAAAAATTAATCAATATTTTCCTTGAAAATTAAAAAAAAATTATTTTTTTAAATTTTTAAAAAAATCGATTTTAAAAAAGTTGAAAATATAAAATCTATTTAAAAATGTAAATTGATTATAGATTGATTCTAAATCAATGTTAAGTATTAAATCAGTCATTAATGTGACTTTGTTCACGGACACCCTTATAATCAATAATCTAATATAGTAAGTAATATGTAATACCCTATAAAAATGAAGCGTGAAAGACATGAAAAAGAGTCAAGAAAACTTTGTCTATCATAATTTTAGTTAAAAATTAATTTAAAATGTCTAACTAATTGTTTTAATAAAAAATTATTTAAGATTATTTTAAAACTTAACGATAAAAATTTAGTGTAGATCATAAACCAAAAAAATGGTCAATAATATATTATATAGTTCTTCTGTACAGGATAAAACCGTTGTCTATCAACACCACAACCACAAACTTTGAAATGCAAGTTTATGCTATTTCCTCATTACTATGGCAGAATCATTTCTCTTCGATATTGCTAATTCACTGCTTGGGAAGCTTGCTTCTTTAGCTTGTCAAGAAGCATATCTAGCCTATGGTGTGAAGGACGATCTACAACGGTTCAGAGACTCTTTGTTAATTGTCAGAGGTTATCTGCTGGATGCTGAGTCCAGAAAGGACCAAAGTCATGCTTTGAGTGAATGGCTGAGGCAGATTCAAAACATTTGCTTTGATGCTGAAGACATATTTGATATATTTGAGTTGCAAGACAAGAGGAAGCAAATTGTCAAATCCTCTCGAAGCATCACAAACAAGGTAAGCCACCTGTTTTCTTCCTCTAATCCAATTGTATTCCGTCCTAGGATGGGACATCAAATCAAAGAGATTACTGACAAATTGGAGAAGAAAGCAGCCGAGGGGAAAACGTATGGGCTTACAACTATTCCCGAACTTGTTGTGCAAGAAAGAGAATTGACTTATCCTGATGTTAATGTTTCAAGTGTAATCGGAAGGAATAATGATAAAGATGAAATTATCAAGCTTTTGATGCAACCTTTTCCTCAGGGTGGAAATGATGGTGATAAAAGCATGTGTGTCATTCCCATTGTTGGAATGGGAGGATTAGGGAAGACCACACTTGCAAAGTTGGTGTTCAATGATAAAAGACTGGATCAGCTTTTCCAATTGAAGATATGGGTGTGTGTCTCTCTTAATTTTGACATCAAGCAGATAATCATTAAAATCATCAATTCTGCCAGTACTGCAGATTCTAAAACAGCTTCAGCTCCATTGACCAGTCTCGCTCCACAAGAAAACATCAACAACTTAGATATTGTCCAACTAACACATCGTATGAAACAAAAACTTTTGGGCCAAAAGTTTTTACTTGTGTTAGATGACATATGGAACGAAGATCGTGAAAAGTGGATTGAATTGGAAGATTTGATCAAAGTTGGCGCACCAGGAAGCAAAATTATGGTGACAACACGTAGTACATCTATTGCTTGGATGATGGGTAATGTTTCCTCATATGAATTAAAAGGTCTTTCTTCAAAGGAATGTTTATCACTATTTGTCAAATGGGCATTCAAGGAAGGTGAAGAAAAAAGATATCTAAATCTAATGGAGATCGGAAAAGAAATTGTGAAAAAGTGTCACGGGGTTCCACTAGCCGTGAAAACATTAGGAAGTTCTCTCTTCTCAAACTTTGATATAAATAAGTGGGAATTTGTCAGAGACTCTGAGATGTGGAATTTAGAACAAAAAAAAGATGGTATTTTACCGGCCCTGAAAGTAAGTTATGATCAAATGCCATCCATCCTAAGACAATGTTTTGCTTATTTTTCCCTTTATCCCAAGGATCGTAACTTTTGTAGTGATGTATTGTGTCGTCTTTGGATATCCCTTGGATTAGTTCAATCCCGAAATGGAAGTGAAAAGCTAGAGGATGCAGCAAGAAAATATATTGATGAGTTACATTCAAGATCATTTCTTCAGGATTTCCATGACTTTGGCTCCGAATGCAGTTTCAAAGTACATCATTTGATACATGATCTTGCATTGCATGTTGCAGGAGAGGACTTTGTAGTGATAAACTCACAAACTCAAAATATATCTCAGCAAACAAGGCATTTATCATTCACTGGAGATGAATCATATGACCTTCCATTGTTCCCAGAGTCTAAAAATGTGAGAAGCATACAATTTCCCATCCACGGAATGGGTCTTGGTAGTAGAAGTTCTCTTAGTACATGGGTGTCAAGGTGCAAATACTTGCGTTATTTAAATTTAAGTGACTCTTCTTTTGAAACTATACCCAATTCAATTGCAAAATTAGAGCACCTGCGTTTTCTCGACCTTAGTCGTAATGACAAAATCAGAACACTACCAAATTCTATTTGCGAACTCCTAAATTTGCAAGTTTTGTGGCTCTCTGGATGCAAAGAGCTTGAAAAATTGCCTAAAGGATTAGGAAATTTGATTAGCCTTCGAAGTCTAAGCGTCACTACAAAACAACATACTCTACCATATCATGAATTCGTTAGCTTGAACAATCTTCTAACTTTGACTTTTACTCATTGTGACAATTTGAAGTTTTTGTTCAAACAACCACTCCCTTCTATTGAAGAACTGTATTGTGTAACATGTGGGAGCCTGGAGTGCTTACCTCTTAATAATTTTCCTAAATTGCATTCTCTGTCAATTAGTGATTGTCGAATGTTAAACTTGTCATTGGACAACGAAAACTCAGTCCAAAAGTTGAGGATGAAACATTTGGTTCTCGTTGATTTTCCAAAGCTTTATAACACTCCCTCAATGGATTGTATGTGCCGTGGACACTTTAGAGACTTTTGGTATAATCAGTTTTCCTAATCTTCAAACGCTTCCTGAGTATTTTACTAAAATGACTTGTCTGAAGAGGATCTATATTGGTAGTTGTTCTCAATTGTTGAGTGTTCCAACAAGTGGTTGGGATCGCCTCACTGCACTTGAATATTTAACCATATTTGATTGTCCTGAATTGTACCGAAAATGTCAGCCTCATTCTGGTGAGTACTGGCCCATGATTTGTCATATGAAAAACATTGACATTCAAGAACTGAAAAAGGAGGAGGAGGAATGAAGCCATCATCAACCTTGTAAGGTAAACATTATTTAGTATTATCAAATAAGTGTTGGTTGCACCTTCTAAACTATTTTCCTATTGAAAAAAATAAGGTTAGAGCTGAAAATGCATGAACTGTCAAATTGATATAGTTTCATATAAAAAATATGTACTGAACAATGTGAGCAAAACAAGGTTTAGTGTTTTAAAAGTAATGTTTTCTTTGTGTAGTGACATGATAGATAATGAGATTGGAGTGCAAAGGGGATATGCAGCTTGAAGTGGAAGACACAAAAAGATCAGCAGAATTAGAAAATAGTTGTTTTATTTTAACTTAGTTCTATGGTTCACAGATGAGATATGTCTTGCATAAGACATAAGTTAATTTCTAACATTTGATCAAATAAGATTCTGAGACTTATTGATCTAATGGTACAAAAATAGGTGTGTTGTGGTATAAGACTGTCTTACTTGTGCACATTAGACAAAGTCTTTATTATAATGTTTGATGTATCTTAAGATTTCTAAATGTTTATTTTCTTTCATGTTTGATGTATTTTAAGATTTTAAAATGTTTGTTTCTTTTATGTTATATTCACAATTCTCAAAACCGTATCTATGAGAATATTTGTTCTGATTTAACAGGCCAAAGCTTTTTCATTGCAATCAATTCTTTCCTACTGAAGCAACCAAGGAATGGTTAATCTCCCCCATGTTTTTAGAAAAGGACTTAATTTTCTTCTTAAAACACTTTGGCGGACTTAATTTTCTTCTTAAAACACTTTGGCTTGGCACTTAACTAATATACACTTACAGTTTAAAATTTTCTACTAAAATATCTATATTTGGTTATTTCGGTATATTATCAACTAACACATTAAGTGTGCGTGTGTGTGTGGTCTTGTGATGAAAGTTTGGGTCTTGAGGTTATACTTCCCTCAAGGTCATAAACTATTTTCAAGCTTAGTGTCTAATCAACATGGGATTTAGGATATTCTTAACAATCCTCAATAGTTGTGTAATGTGTAGTCTATTGATTAGTTCAATCTCTAAATGAAAGTGAAAAGCTAGAGCATGTTGCAAGAAAATATAAAGCTAGAGCATGTTGCAAGAAAATATATTGATGAATTACATTCAAGATCCTTTCTTCAGGATGAGGACTAATTTAACCGTCACCTACATTTTGGGCCTTGGAATCGCGTCCAGCCCAAAACATCGTGACGAATAGCCACGCGCTAAGGAAAACATTATAAATAGTCCTCACCTCCGAGAGGGCAAGGTATTGAATCTCTCTCCCGCTCACCTATACTTTATGTTGTACCTTTGCTCATCTTCTTACTTTACTATCGGAGTGTCTTACAGGTACAACCCCCTTTTTTCCTCAACCATCACCGAAGATCACACCGTTGCAGGTGGTCCACCGATTCTAACCTGTAAAGATCAGTAATAATCAAAAAAGAAATGTTAGTATAACTCTATTAGGCTCAAATAAACAGTGATGGGAAGCAACTCTAAGTGTCGTGTATAGCATAGTCAACACCGTCACTATCCAAGTCCAGTTTGGAGTGTCTAGGCTACTAAACAACCAAAGGTAGCGAACATCTCTATAAACACTAGACTTGTCCACAAAGAGAGTACATGTCATTAGATGTAGCATGTACTTCCTAGCGGCATCCTCATACCTCTCAACCGCCACAAGATCATCGTGCCTATCCCTCAACCAAGACATTTGAAGGTGCAAGCCTTTGTTAGTGGCAAACTCCTCAAGCACCACACTCCCATCAACCTCCAGATCCTCTACAACCTATGTCAGCACCGTCCATTGGTTAATATGAGGACCAGTGAAGAATGTACTAGGGATAGGAATTTGAAACAACAATGAGACATCACCCAATGTGATAGTCATCTCCTCAAATGGAAGATGAAAGGATGATGTCTTGGGGTGCCGCCGCTCAACAAAAGCTGACAGGAGAGAGGCGCCGAACATGGTAAGTGAGCACTCGGCGAACTCTATTAGGCTAAAGTCTATAAAAATACGCTTGACCTACTTAGGTATCTCCCCTTCTGGGAAGTTCTTCAACTTCGAGTTATGGGATGCGACATTCAGCGTCAGACGCTCCAGTAGAAAAACAAAATTAAAAAATAATGAATAAACTTTCAGATAGGCAATCGAGTCATAATGAATAATTTGTAATAAAAACATAACATATATACCTCGCTCTGCCATATACGGAATGCGACATGGTCAACATTTCCTGTGAGCATGGACCTGTCAGTAGGTCCTCTTGGAAAGGCTCCATCAGTGTGAACTGATGACGCTCAGTAGGTCCTCTTGGAAAGGCTCCATCAGTGTGAACTGATGGCGCTGTAGACGCATGCGCCGTGGCATCTGTATTAACATGAGACACATCATCAACTGTCGTAGGAGCCTCCTCAACAACCACCTCTACAGCGAGTACCTGCTCCTCCACATCGGGTACCTCCTCCACCACAGTAGGCACCACCACAGCTGCCTCATCCATAGCTGTGGAGCTGGCTCCACGACAACCGGTACAGGCACATGTGGCTCCTCCATAGGTACCTGCTCAGCCACAGGCGCAGGTACAGGTGACTCCTCTGTAGCAGTAACTTTAGCAGTTTAGCGTCAGGGTGCAGGGAACTGCGCATGCTCATTCATCCGTTTCCGGTGAGAGCTGGTCGGAGGATGTCTTCCCTGTCATGAATTCTGGCTTAATGCCTTTCTCATTGCATTTGATACTATATATAATAGTGTCGGTAATTACAATTCATAATGACTAATTACAACTCATAATAACTAATTACAACTTATAATCGCTAATTTCCTATTCTATGAATGTAAATTATTCACAATAAATGTGTTTGATTATTTCCTGATTAACATCTGTTAGAATCCAAAATGTGAATATTTGTTGATAACTTTTGTGGTATTTTGATAACTTTTCTCACACTCTTTCCATTTAATTTTGGTATGATATAGTGTAAATAAATAACATTTAGTTTGGTAGTAAATCTCTTAATTATAAGCTTTTCTTTTGCTTTTTATAGGTTTTATGCACTTTGGGAAGTATATGGAGGTTTTGAGACATGTTGGAGCAAGTTTGGAGACCAAAGGAAGAATTTTGGTTCAGCAAGGGCCGCTTAGCGGCCACTAAGCGCGCTTTCCAGTGGCGAGGGAAGATTTTGTGCTCAGCAAGTTCCGCTAAGCGGCCTAATCCCGCTTAGCGGCCTCCAGCGTGGAACCAGATATTTTTTGAGGACCGCTTAGCGGCCGCCTTGGCGCTAAGCGGCGGTACTTTTTCAAGTGGCTACTTTTAGGCACTTGGAGATATTTTTGTGATCTTATCTTGTTACTTTTTCATTCCAACAACAACAACATACTCTAGGGCAAGAGAAGAAAGAAGAAAAACTCATCCATATTCAAGATTTCTCAAGCATATTTCTTCATCATCTTTGGATTTCTATGCTAGGAGATCTTGTATTGATGTTTGTTGTTGAAGCTATGGATAGCTAAACTTCTCATGTGTCAAGATTAGAGGTAGTTAGCTTGTAAAGTATGTATTTAGCTTGATCTTTTGTATATGAACCTTGTTGGTGATTAATATATGGTGAATATCTTTGTATTCATGTTTATATGTTGTTTTGATACACTATTGAGAGATATGTTTCAAATCTTGACCAAAAGGGTATTCATCTATCAACAATCAAACTCTAGAGATAGATTTGTGAGTTGATAATCACTTGTATCAAACTTTAAAGGTTATTATGTCAACTGTCGGTATGAGAGATCATCTGACGGTTAATATAATAACAATCACGACACTGCTTTAGAGATAAACAGTATCGAGAGGATACGTGATTGTATTAATCATTGATATGTTCATATACATGATCATCAGAGTATATACAAAAGCAAGCTGACGAAAACTAATCTTGACACAGTTTTACTAAACCGTTTTTAAAACCTAAGTTATTGTCTTTCATTTCTTTTCATGCTATTTATCTTTCATGAAACTAAAAACATACCGAATCCTAACTCAAAATACACTAAGCTGTAGAACGGCGATAATGTCGCATCAATCCCTGAGGAGACGATACTAAAAATACTTATCCTATACTTTCTAACAAAATGGCGCCGTTGCCGGGGATTGGCGTTAAGATATTATAAGCATAGCAATAGTTTTTGTGTGTTTTGAGTATAAATATTATTATTATTACCTAGTCTTTGCTCACTTTTTGGTTAGTGTTTCAGCTCTGGTTTATGCGTGGGAGTGTCCCAGCAGATCAGCTTCTTTTTGATCCAGAAATTGAAAGAACTGCAAGGAGATTGAACAGTAAAACCAGAAGAAGAAGGAAACTAGCCAAAGAACGAAGATTAGTCCAAGAAGCAACTACTTCATCAACACCACAAGTTATAGAAGAAGAGATGGCAGGGAATGGAGATCATGATCCACCACCACCACCACCTCCAAGAGCACCATGTGCTAATAGTCCAAGAAGAGCAGCCCAGTTTGCACGAAATGACAACAATGCAAGAAATTCTGAAATGAAGACTGGCATTCTTCAGCTACTTTATGCTAGTCCTTTTTCAGGACTTGATCATGAGGACCCATATACACACTTGACAAAGTTCTATGAAATTGCCGGAGCAGTCGGAGCACCTGAAAGAGAGGAAGAGCAAGTGTTTAAAAGACTATTCCCTCACTCATTGATTGGTAAAGCAAAGGATTGGTACCTTGATCAACCTACTCAAACCATGACAAATTGGAATGAGTTAGAAGAAAAGTTTCTGGATAGGTTCTTTCCTCAGTCAAGGTTGCTTGAAGCAAAAACAGCAATTTCAGTGTTCTCTCAAGGTGTGAATGAAACTCTTAATGAAGCATGGGAAAGGTATAAGTCAATGTTGAGAAAATGTCCGAGTCATGGCTTTGATGAACTCACCCAGATTCATATTTTTCGTAATGGCTTACAACCTCAACCGAAGCTTCTTTTGGATGCTACTGCTGGAGGTTCTTTGATGGCTAAGACAGCAGAGGAGGCAATAGAGATAATTGAGAAAATGGCCAGGAATGATCATCAGGTGCAACATAACCGAGGAGTTGTTCAAAAGAAACCGGGACTTATTGAATTAGGAACCAATGATGCTATTCTTGCTCAGAATAAGCTTCTTTCTCAACAAGTGGAGGAGCTTACAAAACAAATGGCAAGGTTACCTCAACAACTCAAGGAATTAAATGATCCTAACAAGAACAAACAAGTTGCTTCGTGTGAGCTTTGTAGTGGAGACCACCCTACCGGATATTGTCCACCGGTGAATGAAGTGAATTACATGGCGAATCTAAACCAAGGAGGCTATCAACAAAGACAAGCTCCTTACCAAAACCAAGGTGGATACCAACAAAGGCCTAATGCACCGCAATATGGTCAAGGGTGGAGACAAGATAATTATCAACAAAGACAAAGTCCTTATCAACAACAACAACCTTCTCAAGACAAGCCTTCAAAGTTGGAGGAGACTCTAAATCAATTTATGCAAGCATCAATGGCGAATCAAAAGAGTAATGAAGCGGCAATAAAGAATTTAGAGACTCAAGTCGGCCAACTTGCAAAACAATTAGCCGAGAAGCAACCCGGACCATCATTCACGGCAAACACTCAAACCAATCCTAAGGAGCATTGCAAAGCGGTTGTAACTAGGAGTGGGAGGGTGCTTGAAAGTGAAGTGGAGAAGGAGGTCGAGGAGGAGGAAGTTAGGATAGAAAAGGAGAAAGAGGTGGAAAGTGAAGTAGAACCAAAGAAAAATGAGGGAGTCTTAGTTGAAAATGAGAGTGAAGAAAAAAGTGAGGAAGAAGAAGAAAAAAATAGAGAGAAAAAGAGAAAGATTAAAGAGGGAAAGAAGAAAGTTACGAGTCCTCCCGTTCGTAATTTACCGTACCCTCGTGCGCCTTCGAAGAAAGATAATGAGAAGCAATATGCTCGTTTTCTTGACATATTTAGGCAATTGCAAATTAATATTCCTTTTGGTGAAGCTTTAGAGCAAATGCCAAAATATGCCAAGTTTATGAAGGACATCCTCACGAAGAAAAGAAGTTACACTGAGCCCGAAACGGTTGTCCTAGATGCTAAATGTAGTGCCATCATTCAAAGTACTCTACCAAGGAAGGAAAGAGATCCAGGAAGAGTTACTTTGCCGGTTACTATTGGTGACATTCATATTGGAAGAGGTTTGGTTGACACGGGTTCAAGTATCAATTTGATTCCTTTATCCATGGTCAAGAGGTTAGGCATTGTGGATATGAAAAATACAAGAATGACACTTCAATTAGCCGATAAGTCTACAACTATGCCTTTTGGGATAGCGGAAGATTTACTTGTGAAAGTTGACAAGTTCTTCTTTCCGGTTGATTTTGTTGTCATTGATATGGAGGAGGATGTTGATACCCCGTTGATTCTAGGAAGACCTTTTATGAAGACGGCAAGGATGATGATAGACATTGATGATGGTTTAATGAAATTGAGGTTCCAAGATGAGGAAGTGTGTTTTGATCTTTCGGAAGCAATGAAACATCCAAATGATACAAGTGATTGTTTTAGAATTGATGCTATGGAGGAAGTTATCATGCAAGTTGAAAGTAGAGCTCATATGTTCAATCCTCTTGAGAAAACATTAACCAAAGCTCTTGATGTTCTCAATGAAGAAGAAGAAAAAGAGATTGAAGAGTGTTTGCGAGATCTTGATGTTTTTGAAGAGATAAGTCCTTTTGAAGCAAAGATGGAGGAGTTGAAAGATGAGCCAAAGGTGGAAGAAACCAAATTAGAATTGAAGATGTTACCGCCCCATTTAAAATATGTTTTTCTTGAAGAAGGTGGTAAGAAGCCGGTGATAATTAGTGGTTCATTGTCTAAAAAGGAGGAAGAGAAATTAATTCATGTGTTGAAAGCTAACAAGGAGGCGATAGGATGGGTTCTTTCCGATCTAAAAGGAATTAGTCCGGCCTATTGTATGCATAGAATTATGATGGAGGAGGATTTTAAACCGGTAGCTCAACCTCAACGCCGGTTGAATCCTACAATGAAAGAAGTGGTAAGAAAGGAAGTGGTGAAACTATTGGAAGCCGGAATGATTTATCCCATTTCCGATAGTGCATGGGTGAGTCCAGTCCAAGTGGTACCAAAGAAAGGAGGAATGACCGTGATCACAAATGAAAAGAATGAGTTGATTCCGACAAGGACCGTGACGGGTTGGAGGATGTGTATTGATTACCGAAAGCTTAACCAAGCTACTAGGAAAGATCACTTCCCTTTACCTTTTATGGACCAAATGTTGGAAAGGTTATCGGGTCAAGAGTTCTATTGTTTTTTGGATGGCTACTCCGGGTACAACCAAATTTCGGTCAATCCGGAAGATCAAGAGAAAACGGCGTTCACTTGTCCCTTTGGAATTTTTGCTTATAGACGAATGCCGTTTGGATTGTGTAATGCACCGGCCACTTTCCAAAGATGTATGCAAGCTATCTTCTCGGACTTCATAGAAAAGACAATGGAAGTTTTCATGGATGACTTCTCCGTTTTTGGAGCCTCATTTGATCTTTGCTTGAAGAATTTGGATGCCGTGTTGAAAAGATGTGTTGAAACCAACTTGGTCCTCAATTGGGAAAAATGCAATTTCATGGTTACCGAAGGCATAGTTCTTGGTCACAAAGTTTCTTCCAAAGGAATTGAAGTCGATCGAGCAAAAGTGGAGGTTATTGAGAAGTTACCACCGCCAACAAATGTCAAAGGAATTCGAAGCTTCTTAGGCCATGCGGGATTCTATAGGAGATTCATCAAAGACTTCTCAAAGATTGCAAAGCCTTTGAGCAACTTGCTCAACAAAGATAAGTCTTTTGTTTTTGATAATGCATGCCTTTTAGCTTTTAATGAATTGAAACAAAGATTGACCACCGCTCCCATAATCATAGCACCCGATTGGAAACTTGATTTTGAACTAATGTGTGATGCTAGTGATTATGCGGTAGGAGCGGTGTTGGGTCAAAGAAAAGGAAAATTTTTTCATGCTATACATTATGCTAGTAAGGTTCTTAATGAAGCACAAATTAATTATGCAACAACGGAAAAAGAACTGCTAGCTATTGTATATGCATTAGAAAAATTTAGGTCCTATCTAATTGGTTCGAAAGTTGTTGTTTACACTGACCATGCAGCGATAAAGTATTTGCTTACCAAGCCGGACTCAAAGCAAAGGCTCATTAGGTGGATATTGTTGCTACAAGAATTCCACTTAGAGATTAGAGACAAGAAGGGAGCGGAAAACTTGGTGGCGGACCATTTATCAAGGTTGGTGAATGAAGAGGTAACAAACAAAGAAGAAGAGGTTTTGGAATCATTCCCGGATGAAAAGTTGTTCATGGTGGAAGAAAGGCCGTGGTTTGCTGACATGGCCAATCATAAGGCATCGGGTTGGATGCCGGAAGATTGGAGTAAAAGTGCAATAAAGAAGTTTCTCCATGATGCCAAATTCTATGTGTGGGATGATCCATACTTGTTCAAAATTGGTGTAGATGGTGTGCTAAGAAGATGTGTGACGAGAGAGGAAGCAATGAGAATCTTGTGGCATTGTCATAATTCACCTTATGGTGGGCATTATGGTGGGCAAAGAACGGCGGCAAAAGTTCTTCAATCTGGGTTCTATTGGCCGACGTTGTTCAAAGATGCTTACTTGCATGCACAAAGTTGTAATAATTGTCAAAGAAGTGGTGGAGTGAGTAAAAGGAATGAAATGCCATTGACAAATATGTTAGAAGTGGAAGTGTTTGATTGTTGGGGAATAGACTTTGTAGGACCATTTCCTTCATCTTTTGGTTGTGAGTATATTTTGGTTGCGGTTGATTATGTCTCAAAATGGGTGGAAGCAATAGCATGTCCGAAGGCGGATGGAAAGACCGTAATCAAGTTCTTGAAGAAAAACATTTTCACAAGGTTTGGAACACCAAGAATTCTCATTAGTGATGGTGGCTCACATTTTTGCAACACACAACTAGAAAAAGTTTTACAACAATATGGTGTGAAGCACAAAGTAACCACGGCCTATCATCCACAAGCTAATGGTCAAGCCGAAGTTTCCAACCGAGAAATCAAAAGAATCTTGGAAAAAACAGTTTCGTCGTCAAGAAAGGATTGGTCACAGAAGTTGGATGATGCTTTATGGGCTTACCGTACGGCATACAAGGCACCGATTGGTTTTACTCCGTTTCAAATGGTTTACGGGAAAAGTTGTCATCTACCCGTAGAATTGGAGCATAAGGCATTTTGGGCCTTGAAGTTGCTTAACTTTGATTCTAAGGCAAGTGGTGAAATGAGGAAATTGCAATTGCTTGAGATGGAAGAATTGCGATTACAAGCCTATGAATCCAACAAAATTTACAAGGAGAAAGTGAAAGGATATCATGATAAAAAGATTGTGGAGAAGGATTTCAAAGAAGGTCAAATGGTTCTACTGTTTAATTCAAGATTGAAGTTGTTTCCGGGTAAATTAAAGTCGAAGTGGTCGGGTCCGTTCCGAATCAAAGAAGTAAAAGACTATGGAGCGGTTGTGCTTGAAAATCCGACGACAAATGAAAGTTGGACTGTGAATGGTCAAAGACTCAAGCCGTATCTTGGTGGTGAAGTCGATCGAAGTTCGGAAGCCGTTCCGATTTTTGATCCGTAAAGCCGCCTCGGACCGTCGAGCTAACCGACGTTAAACAAAGCGCTAGTTGGGAGGCACCCCAACATTGTAAGTATTTCTTGTTTTGTGTGTGTTATGACTGTTAGGAAAGTCGGGAAAAATCGGGGCTTGGGGGACTGCTGTGTTTGCTGCTGAAAAACAGTTTTTTACTGATACCGCTAAGCGGCCATCACGCCGCTAAGCGGC